>NC_090747.1:83249495-83264495 GCF_036898095.1 Palaemon carinicauda
CATAGCTAAAGAGTCTCTTCTACCCTTACCAAGAGGAAAGTAGCCACTGAACAATTACAGTGCAGTAGTTAACCCCTTGGGTGAAGAAGAATTTTTGGGTAATCTCATTGTTGTCAGGTGTAAGAGGACAGAGGAGAATCTGTAAAGAACAGGCCAGAGTATTCGGGGTATGTAGGCAAAGGGAAAGTGAACCATAACCAGAGAGAAGGGCCCAATGTAGTACTATCTGGCCAGTCAGTGGGCCCCATAACTATCTAGTGGTAATACCTCAACGGGTGGCTAGTGCCCTGGCCAACCTACTAACTAACTACATTTATATATATACAGTACTACATTGGATCTTTCTCTCTGGTTACAATTCATTTTCCATTTGCCTACACACACACTAAATAGTCTGGCCTATTCTTTACATATTCTCCTCTGTCATACACCTGACAACACAGATTACCAAATAATTCTTCACTCAATGGGTTACTGCATTGTAATTGTTCAGTGGCCACTTTCCTCTTGGTAAGTGTTGAGGAGACTCTTTAGCTATGGTAAGCAGCTCTTCTAGGAGAAGGACACTCCAAAATCAAACCATTGTTCTCTAGTTTTGGGTAGTGCCATAACCTTTGTACCATGGTCTTCCACTGCATTGGTTTAGAGTTCTCTTGCTTGAGGGTACACTAGAGCACACTCTTCTATCTTATTTCTCTTCCTATTGTTTTGTTAATGTTTTTATAGTTTATATAGGAGATACTTATTTTAATGTTGTTACTCTTCCTGAAATATTTTATTTTCCTTTTTTCCTTTCCTCACTGAGTTATTTTCCCTGTTAGAGCCCCTTTGCTTCTTGCATCCTGCTTCTCCAACTAGGGTTGTAGCTTAGCAAGTAATAATAATAATAATTATATATATATATATATATATATATATATATATATATATATATATATATATATATATATATATATATATATATATATATATATATATATATATATATATATATATATATATGTGTGTATATATATGGGAAATTGGAAATTATTATCTTATACACAAATTAATATGTTTTATGCGCAACATTGACTAACTGTATTTCAGAAAAAAATTAGAACTGAATAAATAAAATCGAAGGATACATAGAAAAAGAAAGCTGGTATGACGTGGCAGACAATGTGAGCGGTTCTGCAAACAGCAGTTCATAAAACCATTAGTAAAACTTTGTCTTTTCCCACCTCAAACTGGTTACGTCATTCTCAATTGTGATTGGTTGTTCGTGTTGATTAGCTTCATACGTCATGCTCTTCCATGATTGGTTGTTGCTTGTGTTTAAGGTAGCTTGCGTCATATAATGGTTTACTCTGAATTAATACAATGTGGGAGCGGTGTAATATCTATCCTTCAACTAAATAAGTTTAAAAGCCAAATTATACGAAAATAGAGGGGCACCCAATAGAGTGCAGGCCTCCGCCACAGCAATTTATTTCTCAACCTTTTGCTCGACGATGACCTTAACCTTTGACCTTAACATGTATTAATTGGCGTGGATTTACCGACACTCAAATATGAACCAAGTTTGAAGTCTCTGTGACAACGATGTCCAAATCTATGGCTGATTACGTGATATGGACGGTTTGTTCGTCAGGGACCTTGACCTTTGACATTCCAAAATGTAATAATTTCCAGCTTTTTACATAACAGTTTATAATCCCTGCAACTTCCATTACTTTATGATTAAAATTGTGGCCGTGGTTGATGACCGGAATTTGACCTTTTGCTTGACCTTGACCATGGACTCGACGTTGACCTTCAATCTTAACATTTATTAATTGGCGTGGATTTTCATAATGTTAAATATGAACCAAGTTTGGGGTCTCTGTGACAACCATGTCCATACTTTTGACTGATTATATGAATCGGACATTTTGCTTGACCGTGACCTTGATATTTGACCTTGCCCTTCCAAAATTCAATCATTTCAGCCTTTTTACATAACAGTTAATTCATGCAAGTTTCATTACTCTACGATTAAAATTGTGGGAAGGAAGGTGTTCACTAAAAAACAAACAAACACACAAACACGGGGTGAAACACAACCTCCTTCCAACTTTGTTGACGGAGGTAATAAAAAATTGAATTTGTAATGGAATGAGAGTTCAATAGATACGAGGTTTGTTTAAAGGAATTAATACAACTGAATATGATCTGATAATACGCTTAAAATAGAAAATAAAATACGTAGACTATAAATACTGGTAGATTTTTTCTATCTTTTTACCAGCTCCTAAGGCTAAATATTTTACGACTACTGCGGTAACACCTTCCTCCCTACTAGAACAAGTATTACTGCTACAATAATACTATGACATTGACTAGGTCATAAATTAATGCTATTTGGATTAAGTTTGATGAAGAAAAAGTAACTTTCCTTAGTTGGCTATTTCTTAATTCTTTTTTGTCTGTAAATGAATACGCACTCCACTCTCGCTCTCTCTTTCTATCCTAAAACGGAAAATGTAACTTGTTTCATCTTATTTCACTCTCTCCTAATATTTTAGTTTGTAAATAAATACCCCCCCTCTCCCTCTCTCTCTCTCTCTCTCTCTCTCTCTCTCTCTCTCTCTCTCTCTCTCTCTCTCTCTCTCTCTCTCTCTCTCTCTCTCTTAATATTTTAGTTTGTAAATAAATAGCCCCATCTCTCTCTCTCTCTCTCTCTCTCTCTCTCTCTCTCTCTCTCTCTCTCTCTTAATATTTTAGTTTGTAAATAAATAGCCCCGTCTCTCTCTCTCTCTCTCTCTCTCTCTCTCTCTCTCTCTCTCTCTCTCTCTCTCTCTCTCTCTCTCTCTCTCTCTGCGTGTGTTTCTAAAATTGAAACAAGAGGGCTCACACCTGAAAACCTGAAGAAATTGCGAAAATACGAAAATCATTTGTATTTCGAAAGTTTTCATCTATCAATATTTGATAATTAATTTCAGAGTATCCGAATAAATTTTAATTTCCACCGCCACAGCCTTTATATTAAAGCGTAATTCTATCACTCAGCCAAAGTATTCCTGACGACGCTCGATAACCTCCTTCTCGAAAGAAATGATGAGTCCTTTAGAAGACAACGAAAATGGAATGGAGAGAAGCAAATACAGTTTTCCTGTTATACTGAAAACTTACTGAGGATCAATTTGTCCAGAAAGATCCTGTCTTCGCTTCTTTGGACGCCATTGCAGGGATTATCTACTCATTATAAACGTGAAGTAACACGCTCAAGTACCGTATTTAGTAGTGGCAAGTCATGCATAAGCTGAATGGAAGAGCAGAAGATTCTTCACTGGAAAGAAAACGCTGAAGCTGCGAGACTTCCCGGAGAATCATAGAGCAAAGACTTTCCGAAGAATCCTGCAGCCAAGACTTCCCGAAGAATCCTGCAGCCAAGACCTCCCGAAGAATCCTGCAGCCAAGACTTCCCAAAGAATCCTGCAGCCAAGACTTTCCGAAGAATCCTGTAGCTAAGACTTCCCGAAGAATCCTGCAGCCAAGACTTCCCGAAGAATCCTGCAGCCAAGACTTCCCGAAAAATCCTGCAGCCAAGACTTCCCGGAGAATCCTGAAGCCACAAACCATTTTAGCTGTACCGGGATTGAAACCGTTCCAGATGAAGTGGACCTATGGACGGCCTGGACGGGGGTTGCAGAAACTTCTTCACTGAGGAGAAAACATTCGAGCTTCGAGACTGTCATACGGAAAGACGCCATTCCAGAACGAATCGAATCGAAGATAGCCGCAGATCCGGACATGAACTTATGACGGGACTAGCAAGCCTCCCAATTCGTTCTGCTTTGAACTCGAGAGGTATTCTTGAAGAATCGATTTCTTTTCCGTTGCAAGAATGAAAAAGTTATTCAAAATGCTCGTCGACACCAAATAAATGGATGTATGTAATTGTAGTTTTCTTATCCTAAAAACTAACTGGAGCTCAGTATGTCCGGAGGGATTTTTGGATATTGTCTACTCTTTTGTATATATCTATATATATATATATATATATATATATATATATATATATATATATATATATATATATATATATATATATATATATATAATCGATATTTCAAACAAATTGGGATGATAGAAAACTAAAATCGTTCGTCAGATCCCACATGTCCTCGGGATCCAGTTTCGGTGTGAAGACATCCAGGATACTTCAGTGAAAAATCCGGTCAGATGGCTGTACTTTTCTCATCCTAAAAACCTGCAGGAGTTCACTATGTCCGAAGAGATTTTGTCTTTGATTTTTGGACCCCATTAAGATATTGTCTACTCTTGTGTGTGTATAATATATATATACTATATATATATATATATATATATATATATATATATAAATATATATATATATATATATATATAATTATATATATACACATACAAATTAGGAAAACAAAATCTAAAATCTTTCGTCAAATGAGAAATGTCGCTGGGATCCAGTTTCGTTGTGAAGACATTCAGAAGACTTCAGTGAAGACACCGTTTTTTAAAACTAAAGGTGGTGATGGGCAGAAAGAAGTTAGATTGAATATGGAAAGTTTCAAGGGTAATTGTTATTGTGGTGACGGTTTGGATCCTAAAATTGTTTCTGAATTGGAACAAACTCTTAAGGATCTTATTGGAGCTTCACAAGGTAAGCTTTTATGTTGTTACTATTGTTCCGTCTTAGATTCCAGAACATTTATTTCACAAGCAAGAGGAATGTCTGAGAATGAATCACGATCTTATAAGGCCCAAAAGGAAGGACTCGTTATAGATTTGATGGAGGATCTTATTGGAGCTTCACAAGGTAAGCTTTTATGTTGTTACTATTGTTCCGTCTTAGATTCCGGAACATTTATTTCACATGCAAGAGGAATGTCTGAGAATGAATCACGATCTTATAAGGCCCAAAAGGAAGGACTAGTTATAGATTTGATGGAGGATCTTATTGGAGCTTCACAAGGTAAGATTTTATGTTGTCACTATTATTCCGTCTTAGATTCCGGAACATTTATTTCCCATGCAAGAGGAATGTCTGAAAATGAATCACGATCTTATAAGGCCCAAAAGGAAGGACTCGTTATAGATTTGATGGAAGATCTTATTGGAGCTTCACAAGGTAAGCTTTTATGTTGTTACTATTGTTCCGTCTTAGATTCCGGAACATTTATTTCACATGCAAAAGGAATGTCTGAGAATGAATCCCGATCTTATAAGGCCCAAAAGGAAGAACTGGTTATAGATTTGGTGGATGAGAAAAAACTCTATAATAGAAACAAGACTGTTGTAAAAGGTTTAATTGAAAAATACGAATCTATTAGGGAAAGCCATGAAGAAATAAGGAGGAAGGAGAGAATTGCTCTACAAGGAAAAAAAGGTAAAGTAAAACAAAGGGTTCAAGAATTCGAGGAAAAAGTTAATGTTGTCGGACATCAAACTAATATGAAGAAAGTTGATGTTGAAGAACATGCAGCAATGCGAGAAATTCTGATAAGAGGTGCTAAAGACTCAGCCTTAACTAGAATATGGGAAATACTGGAATACAAGAGGTCACACGTGACAGGAATAGTTGAAGAGCTCGTTCGAAAGTATGAAAATATGATAGAGAGAGAAAAGGGAATATGGATGAAAAAACAACCCCAGAAGTTCAAAAAGGACAAGTGAAAGAACTTATAAGCCATTTTGAGGGAACTGGAAATACTGAAGTGAATATCAAACTAATGGATGAGGAAGAATATGTGGTACCAAGAGAAATTCTAAGAAGAGGTGCTAAGGACTCAGCCCTGGCTAGAATACGGGAAATACTGGAATACGAGAGGTCACACGTGACAGGAATAGTTGAAGAGCTCGTTCAAAAGTATGAAAATATGATAGAGAGAGAAAAGGGAATATGGAAGAAGAAAACAAACCCAGTAGAAGATCAAAAAGGACAAGTGAAAGAACTTATAAGCCATTTTGAGGGAACAGGAAATACTGAAGTGAATATCAAACTAATGGGTGAGGAAGAATATGTGGTACCAAGAAAAATTCTAAGAAGAGGTGCTAAGGACTCAGCCTTAGCTAGAATACGGGAAATACTGGAATACGAGAGGTCACACGTGACAGGAATAGTTGAAGAGCTCGTTCAAAAGTATGAAAATATGATAGAGAGAGAAAAGGGAATATGGAAGAAGAAAACAAACCCAGTAGAAGTTCAAAAAGGACAAGTGAAAGAACTTATAAGCCATTTTGAGGGAACAGGAAATACTGAAGTGAATATCAAACTAATGGGTGAGGAAGAATATGTGGTACCAAGAGAAATTCTAAGAAGAGGTGCTAAGGACTCAGCCTTAGCTAGAATACGGGAAATACTGGAATACGAAAGGTCACACGTGACAGGAATAGTTGAAGAGCTCGTTCAAAAGTATAAAAATATGATAAAGAGAGAAAAGGGAATATGGAAGAAGAAAAGAAACCCAGTAGAAGTTCAAAAAGGACAAGTGAAAGAACTTATAAGCCATTTTGAGGGTACAGGAAATACTGAATTGAATATCAAACTAATGAGTGAGGAAGAATATGTGGTACCAAGAGAAATTCTAAGAAGAGGTGCTAAGGACTCAGCCCTAGCTAGAATACGGGAAATATTGGAATACGAGAGGTCATACAGGACCTGAATAGTTGAAGAGCTCGTTCGAAAGTATGAAAATAGGATAGAGAAAGAAAAGGGAATATGGAAGAAGAAAACAAACCCAGTAGAAGTTCAAAAAGGTCAAGTGAAAGAACTTATAAGCCATTTTGAGGGAACAAGAAATACTGAAGTGAATATCAAACTAATGGGTGAGGAAGAATATGTGGTACCAAGAGAAATTCTAAGAAGAGGTGCTAAGGACTCAGCCCAAGCTAGAATACGGGAAATATTGGAATATGAGAGGTCACACGTGACAGGAATAGTTGAAGAGCTCGTACAAAAGTATGAAAATAGGATAGAGAGAGAAAAGGGAATATGGAAGAAGAAAACAAACCCAGTAGAAGTTCAAAAAGGACAAGTGAAAGAACTTATACGCCATTTTGAGGGTACAGGAAATACTGAATTGAATATCAAACTAATGAGTGAGGAAGAATATGTGGTACCAAGAGAAATTCTAAGAAGAGGTGCTAAGGACTCAGCCCTAGCTAGAATACGGGAAATATTGGAATACGAGAGGTCATACAGGACCTGAATAGTTGAAGAGCTCGTTCGAAAGTATGAAAATAGGATAGAGAAAGAAAAGGGAATATGGAAGAAGAAAACAAACCCAGTAGAAGTTCAAAAAGGTCAAGTGAAAGAACTTATAAGCCATTTTGAGGGAACAAGAAATACTGAAGTGAATATCAAACTAATGGGTGAGGAAGAATATGTGGTACCAAGAGAAATTCTAAGAAGAGGTGCTAAGGACTCAGCCCTAGCTAGAATACGGGAAATATTGGAATACGAGAGGTCATACAGGACCTGAATAGTTGAAGAGCTCGTTCGAAAGTATGAAAATAGGATAGAGAAAGAAAAGGGAATATGGAAGAAGAAAACAAACCCAGTAGAAGTTCAAAAAGGTCAAGTGAAAGAACTTATAAGCCATTTTGAGGGAACAAGAAATACTGAAGTGAATATCAAACTAATGGGTGAGGAAGAATATGTGGTACCAAGAGAAATTCTAAGAAGAGGTGCTAAGGACTCAGCCCAAGCTAGAATACGGGAAATATTGGAATACGAGAGGTCACACGTGACAGGAATAGTTGAAGAGCTCGTTCAAAAGTATGAAAATATAATAGAGAGAGAAAAGGGAATATGGAAGAAGAAAACAAACCCAGTAGAAGTTCAAAAAGGACAAGTGAAAGAACTTATAAGCCATTTTGAGGGAACAGGAAATACTGAAGTGAATATCAAACTAATGGGTGAGGAAGAATATGTGGTACCAAGAGAAATTCTAAGAAGAGGTGCTAAGGACTCAGCCTTAGCTAGAATACGGGAAATACTGGAATACGAGAGGTGACACGTGACAGGAATAGTTGAAGAGCTCGTTCAAAAGTATGAAAATATGATAGAGAGAGAAAAGTGAATATGGAAGAAGACAACAAACCCAGTAGAAGTTCAAAAAGGACAAGTGAAAGAATTTATAGAGCATTTTGAGGGAACAGGAAATACTGAAAATGTGAATAACATTAAACTAAAGGATGTGGAAGAATATGTGGTACTGAAAGAAATTCTAAGAAGAGATGCTAAGGAGGCAGCTTTATCTAGAATACCAGAAATAAACAGGTTATTCAAGGGAAAGAGTATAAATAAAGAGAATAAAATTATATTAAAATATCAAAATATGTAAAAACTAAAAGATCCATAAAACATAAACTAACTTCCCCTCCCCCACAAAAAAAACAAAAAAATTCAAAATATTATATGGAACTAGATGTCCAGAAGAAGAAGAAGAAGAAGAAGAAGAAGAAGAAGAAGAAGAAGAAGAAGACGAGGAAAATGGCATCGGGGAAACAACAAAATGGTGACTGTTACCAATTTATTCTGGATAAGGAATATTCTACAGGATGGACTCAGCAGGGGGAAGAAGTCTGACTTACTCAAGTATGCTTTGTTCCTCTCCTGCTCATTCCCTGTACCTCCATTTCCATCACTCTCCTCCCAATATACTGTTCATCTCTTCTCATGACATGACCATACCACCTGTCTACTTTCTTGGATCTTATCTGATAGTTCTCTAACTCCTGTGGTACCCCTAATAACCTCATTCCGTATCTTATCTCTTCTTGTCACCCCACACATCCATCTCAACATTCTCATCTCTGCCATATCCAATTTCTTCTATCCTGTCTTCTTTATTAACCGCGTCTCCGCTCCATACATCATTGCCAGTCTCACAACTGTTCTGTGTACTTTAACTTTCAACTTAACTCCTATTTTCCTGTCTCATAGTACTCCACACACTTTTTTCCAATTCTTTCATCTTGCTTGTATTCTGTGGTTTATTTCTGCCCCCAGATCACTATCCTCTACAACTGTTGACCCTAAATACTTGAAATTTTCAACTCTTTTCAATCTCTCTCCTTGTAATCTAACTTCCTCATTCACCCCATTTTTCAATATCAAATACTCCGTCTTTTTTCCTGCTGATCTTCAATCCTCTATTTTCCATTTCTCTTCTCCACTCCTAGAGTTTCTTTTCTACTACCTCTCGCCTAGTGCTAGACAGTATAACATCGTCAGCAAAAAGCATACACCAAGGAGACTGATCTCTAATATCTTGTGTTACTACATCCATGACCAGATAATATAGGTAAGGGCTCAATGCAGACCTCTGATGTAGTCCCACATTCACTGGGAAACTTTCCGTTAGGCCTATATTTCTCTTAACATTTGCTTCTGCCCTCTCATACATATCTTGGGTGATTCTTACCTATTTCTCAGGGACTCCCCTTTCTCTCATACACCTCTACAGCTCCTGATGTGGTACTTCGACCATATGCCTTCTCCAGGTCAATAAAGACCTTGTGTAATCCTTTCTTTTTTTCCGATGATTTTCTATCATCTGCCTCAAAGCAAATATTGCATCTACAGTCCCTCTTCCGGCCATGAATCCAAATTGTTTCTCACCAATTGTTGTTTCATCTCTGAGTGTCTTCTCAATGATCTTCTCCCATATTTTCATAGTATGGCTTATCAACTTTATGCCTCTGTAGTTGCCACATTACTGGATGTCTCCCTTCCACTTATAGATGGGACTGATTAGCCTTCCTGTCCACTCCTCTGGCATCTTTTCCTAATTGAAGATATTTTGCATTAGATCCCACAAGATATATATGCCTTCCTCTTCAAGACTCTTCCATACCTATACTGGTATATTATCCAGTCCTGCAGCTTTACTATTTTTCATCTACTTTACTGATTGTTCTACTTCTCTTCTAGTCACTCCTATGGTAACTGCCTCGTTTGGGAGTCCATCTTCAAATACTGTTCTTGGGTTCTCCTTATTCAATAGTCCTTCAAAATAAGTTTCCCACCTTCTTTTAATATCATTCTCTTCTGCTAGAACTATACCATTCCTGTCTTTTATTTGCCTTATCTGCTTCAGGTCTTTAGATGCAGCATCTCGGGCCTTAGCAATTCGTAATATTTTCCTCTCTCCTTCTGGTTTTTCCATCTCTTTATAGACTTCATTTAATGTCCCTGCCTTCGCCTTTGCTACTGCTCTTCGTGCTTCTTCCTTTGCCTGCTTATAGTTTTCTTTATCCTGCTCTTGTCCTGATAGATCTGCCTTCTTCTTGGCTTCTTTCTTGGGTTTTACCCATTCTTGCACCTCATCATCCTACCACCACGAATCTTTATCATTTGGGGGTCTTCTTCCTGATGATGGCCTCAACAGAGGGAAGAAGTCTCAACAAGATAGACTCAGCAGAGGGAACAAGTCTCTACAAGGGGGCCTCAGATGAGGGATGAAGTCTCTACAAGATGGCATTAGCAGAGAGATTAAGTCTCTACAAGAGGGCCTCAGCAGAGGGATGAAGTCTCTACAAGAAGGCCTCAGTAAATGGTGTGCAATTGTCTTAGTTATAATGTAAATGGTTCAATAACACTTGATATTGTTCAATTGTGGTTATCTTTTTAAATACAAAAAGAGAATTATCAAGTAAGGTTACGATAATGTTACAAGTATTGAAATTTCTTCATGCTGAGCTTGCATGTGGTTGGAATTGTGCCACCAACCGTAAGTTAAGATGTGCAATACTATTCCAAGATTTGTGAAAGTGTTTATTCTTGAGTTGCCGGGCTAACTGAGCAGCATAACCAGTAGGTTAGGTAGGAGTACAGTATAGCCTAGACTACGAATTGCATGTTGTTTCACATAAAATCGTTATCCTAAATAAAGATTCTGTATGAAAGGGTATCAATTTGGAGTAACTGTTATTGTACTAGCACTTGTAAGAATTAAAAAAGACCCCGGGAATCAGCCTTTCCCTCAACCTCCATTACAAATGAAGATCCGTCCTTCTCCAACGTCAAGTGGTAATTTAGTTTTAAGATTTGGCTTAAAGTATTAGCCTATAGATAGGCTAGCCAGGAATAAGTTGATTGTCCTAAATTGAATGGTAGCCTCCGAGTGTAAGACACCAATCCCATCAATAAAGAAGACAGAAGAGAAGAAACTGGATGTGGCAGAGATGAGAATGTTAAGATGGATGTGTGGGGTGACAAGAAGAGATAAGATACGGAATGAGGTAATTAGGAGTACCACAGGAGTTAGAGAACTATAAGATAGGATTCAAGAAAGTAGACTGAGGTGGTATGGTCATGTAACGAGAAGAGATAAACAATATATTGGGAGGAGAGTGATGGAAATGGAGGTACAGGGAACGAGAAAGAGAGGGAGACCAAAGCGAAGGTGGATGGACTGTATCAAGGATGACCTTCGATCAAGGGATTAACCCGTGATGAAGTGTGGGACAGAGGTAGATGGAGAACGCTGGCAAGAAACATAGACCCCACATAAAGGTGGGAAAAGATGCAGACTAAGACACCAATCCCATCAAAAACATATAACCAACTTTATATTAAACTAATTTTTCTTTGTACAATTTTCTATCAAAAAAAAAAAAAAAAGTTCGATAAGGGGAAAGATATACCAGTTACACAATATTAATTCGTTCTGTTGATAATAAAAATAACACATCTTGGTAATGAATCAGTTTTAGATAGTCATTGAAAACAATCATTTTACAGATTCTGCTACTAACAAAATCATGCAATATTCTCGCATTTTGAAAATTTTCGTGTAAAATTCTTTGGCTAATACATATGCCTTTGGCATTTTATTTGAAGTGATGATACTTCAAGACAACTTTTTTATCATTTATTAACATTTCCTTAAGATAAATTTTAATTTGTCAAACTGTACCACGATGTACAAATTTCAATTGCAAATTATAAATAATAAAGCTATTTCAACTAATTTTCAGGACAATGCATTGACACCGACATAGTTTAACATATTCGTTCAGGTCAAAGTTTACACGTAAAATAAAATAAAAAAGGCGTCTCTGATGGCGAGCTGCACCGACGGGGACTGGAAATCACGACTTCCTTGTGTACTCCTCGGCCTTCACACCGCCCCTCGCGCAGACGGTGTACCTTCGCCTGCCGAAAAAGTTTACGGGGAGGCGCTAGCAGTTCCTGGCGAATTCTTTCCCTCATCAACCGACGACACGCAGCTGGATCACCTAAGGGACATCGCCAGGAAGTTCAGGCCATGTCTCAAAACTTACCAGGACAGAACCAAGCACTTAAAGCCAAAAACCTAGATGACTGCGGGTACGTTTTCGTCCGTGTCAACGCTCATCGACAACCACTAACTAGAGCTTATCGAGGCCCCTACCGGGTAATTAAGAAGACAACGAAAGCCTTCCTTCTTGACATCCATGGCCAAGAGGACCGGGTCTCAATAGACCGCGTGAAACCAGCGTTTCTCGAAGGAAGCGACACCGCCTCCGCCGGACCTGGCAGATCCAGAGTTCCACCTCAAAAAAAGGCGCCCAACGAAAGAAAAATCATCAAACGACGACAAGAGGAAGAGATCCTTACGCCGACCGCCGGCGCGCCCCTCTGTTCAAAAACAAGAGGGACCCTCCGACGCCCGAAAAGATACGAAGATTGATCATCAGCCCTCTACGCCGCCCGATGTCTTGGGAGGGGGGGGGAGTACTTGTAAGGACACCGCTCCCTTCGTCGTCCAGAAAATCAACAAACTGTTTGTTTATTTGAATTCTCCTTTCGCCACACCGTGGTTTCCCATGTATATGTATTCCGCTCTATCAGAGCTACATTTTGACATATGTATTATTTCATTACATGTTTCTGTTACTCATAATTCGTATATTTGTAAGTGTAAGAAAACACATATATTTTGGCGGGCAATTCAATCTGATTTGGCGCCAGCGTCATCCTACCTTTCCGTCCGCACCTTGTAATATACTCCCACGCACATTTGAATAAAGTATCAGTTGATCTTGGTGACGCTTGTCTCACTGTCCTTACAATATATATATATATATATATATATATATATATATATATATATATATATATACACACAAAAAATTCGTGGCCAAGTGGTATGTCACTGTTCACACAAGTTTCCTTGACCAGGGTTTGGTTCCCAGCCGGCCAAAAGCAATTGTCTTTGTGTGATTTAGCCTAGGACTCTGGTCCTGAGGTCGTTAAGAGAATAAAGACATTATTGTATAAAACATACATGGCTTATTAGGATATGTATATGCATATGTATATATATATATATATATATATATATATATATATATATATACATATATTATATATATATACATATATATATATATATATATATATATATATATATATATATATATATAAATATATATATATGTACAGCCGTTTCTAGTCCACTGCAGGACAAAGGGCTCAAACATGTCCTTATTAGTCATATCTGGGATTAGGTAATTTTCATCACGTCGTTAGCCAGCGCCGATTGGGGATGGTGATAGAATTAAGTATGATTGCTCACAGGACACCAACCTAGTATGGGTAGCCCTCACTAGTACAACTTGGCTGATCATGGCGATGCACAAACTCTTTCATCACGTTAAGGAAGCCCCACTCAGAGAGGGATTATACACACACAGACACAGACACAGACACACACACACACACATATATATATATATATATATATATATATATATATATATATGTGTGTGTGTGTGTGTGTGTGTATGGTGTTTTCGTTGAACCACATATATAAAGGAATTGTAAACTTATGTCAATGAGCTCTTGATAAAGACATTTTTATCGAAACAGTGTTGTAGTGAACAGAATAAATAAAAAGGAAAAATAAAGTCGCAGTTTCTTCAACTAATCTTGAGAATATGAAGCTGAAAAAATACAAGGATTCCTGTAGGAAATACTTTGGCATCATTAAGGCAGTCGCCTTCGATGAATATACATACATACATACATACATACATATATATATATATATATATATATATATATATATAAAAAATATATATATATATATATATATATATATATATATATATATATATATATATATATATATATAGGGGAAATTGGAAATTAATAACTAATACACAGCTGAATAAGACTTTTTACGCCGCATATTGACTAAATGTATTTCAGGAAAATATAATTAAAGATAATTAAAAAAAATAGAAGAATAAAAACAAAAGATTGAATGACGTGGCCCACAATGTGAGCGATTCTGCAAACAGCAGTTCATAAACCCTTTAGTAAAACCTTGTCTTTTCCCAAATCAGACTGGCTACGTCATTCTCAATTCTGATTGGTTGGTTCGTACGTCATGCTCTTCCGTGATTGGTTGTTGCTTGTGTTTAAGGTAGCTTGCGTCATATAATGGTTTACTTTGAATTAATACAATGTGGGAGCGGTGTAATATCTATCCTTCAACTAAATAAGTTTTAGCGCCAAATTATACGAAAATAGAGGGGCACTCAATAGAGTGCAGGCCTCCGCCACAGCAATTTATTTCTCAAACTTTTGCTCGACGATGACCTTAACCTTTGACCTTAACATGTATTAATTGGAGTGGATTTTCCTACACTCATATATGAACCAAGTAGGAAGTCTCTGTGACAACGATGTCCAAATCTATGGCTGATTACGTGATATGGATGTTTTGTTCGTCAGGGACCTTGACCTTAGACATTCCAAAATTTAATAATTTCCAGCTTTTTACATAATAGTTTATAATCCCTGCAACTTCCATTACTTTACGATTAAAATTGTGGCCGTATGGTTGATAACCGGAATTTGACCTTTTGCTTGACCTTGACCATGGACTTGACGTTGACCTTCAACCTTAACATGTATTAATTGGCGTGGATTTTCATAATGTCAAATATGAACCAAGTTTGGGGTCTCTGTGACAACCATGTCCATACTTTTAACTAATT
>NC_090747.1:83266995-83276995 GCF_036898095.1 Palaemon carinicauda
CACAAGGTAAGCTTTTATGTTGTTACTATTGTTCCGTCTTAGATTCCGGAACATTTATTTCACAAGCAAGAGGAATGTCTGGGAATGAATCACGATCTTATAAGGACCAAAAGGAGGGACTCGTTATAGATTTGATGAAGGATCTTATTGGAGCTTCACAAGGTAAGCTTTTATGTTGTTACTATTGTTCCGTCTTAGATTCCAGAACATTTATTTCACATGCAAGAGGAATGTCTGAGAATGAATCACGATCTTATAAGCCCCAAAAGGAGGGACTCGTTATAAATTTGATGAAGGATCTTATTGGAGCTTCACAAGGTAAGCTTTTATGTTGTTACTATTGTTCCGTCTTAGATTCCAGAACATTTATTTCACATGCAAGAGGAATGTCTGAGAATGAATCACGATCTTATAAGGCCCAAAAGGAAGGACTCGTTATAGATTTGATGGAGGATCTAATTGGAGCTTCACAAGGTAAGCTTTTATGTTGTTACTATTGTTCCGTCTTAGATTCCGGAACATTTATTTCACATGCAAGAGGAATGTCTGAGAATGAATCACGATCTTATAAGGCCCAAAAGGAAGGACTCGTTATAGATTTGATGAAGGATCTTTTTGGAGCTTCACAAGGTAAGCTTTTATGTTGTTACTATTGTTCCGTCTTAGATTCCGGAACATTTATTTCACATGCAAGAGGAATGTCTGAGAATGAATCACGATCTTATAAGGCCCAAAAGGAAGGACTCGTTATAAATTTGGTGGATGAGAGAAAACTCTATAATAGAAACAAGACTGTTGTAAAAGGTTTAATTGAAAAATACGAATCTATTATGGAATGCCATGAAGAAATAAGGAGAAAGGAGAGAATTGCTATACAAGGAAAAAAAGGTAAAGTAAAACAAAGGGTTCAAGAATTCGAGGAAAAAGTTAATGTTGTCGGACATCAAACTAATATGAAGAAAGTTGATGTTGAAGAATATGCAGCAATGCGAGAAATTCTGATAAGAGATGCTAAAGACTCAACCTTAGCTACAATAAGAGAAATATTGGAATACGAGAGGTCACACGTGACAGGAATAGTTGAAGAGCTCGTTCAAAAGTATGAAAATATGATGGAGAGAGAAAAGGGAATAAGGAAGAAGAAAACAAACCCAGAAGTTCAAAAAGGACAAGTGAAAGAACTTATAAGCCATTTTGAGGGAACAGGAAATACTGAAGTGAATATCAAACTAATGGCTGAAGAAGAATATGTGGTACCAAGAGAAATTCTAAGAAGAGGTGCTAAGGACTCAGCCCTAGCTAGAATACGGGAAATACTGGAATACGAGAGGTCACATATGAAAGGAATAGTTGAAGAGCTCGTTCAAAAGTATGAAAATATGATAGAGAGAGAAAAGGGAATATGGAAGAAGAAAACAACCCCAGAAGTTCAAAAAGGACAAGTGAAAGAACTTATAAGCCATTTTGAGGGAACAGGAAATACTGAAGTGAATATCAAACTAATGGCTGAAGAAGAATATGTGGTACCAAGAGAAATTCTAAGAAGAGGTGCTAAGGACTCAGCCCTAGCTAGAATACGGGAAATACTGGAATACGAGAGGTCACATATGAAAGGAATAGTTGAAGAGCTCGTTCAAAAGTATGAAAATATGATAGAGAGAGAAAAGGGAATATGGAAGAAGAAAACAACCCCAGAAGTTCAAAAAGGACAAGTGAAAGAACTTATATGCCATTTTGAGGGAACAGGAAATACTGAAGTGAATATCAAATTAATGGGTGAGGAAGAATATGTGGTACCAAGAGAAATTCTAAGAAGAGATGCTAAGGACTCAGCCCTAGCTAGAATACGGGAAATATTGGAATACGAGAGGTCACACGGGACAGGAATAGTTGAAGAGCTCGTCCGAAAGAATGAAAATATGATAGAGAGAGAAAAGGGAATATGGAAGAAGAAAATAAACCCAGTAGAAGTTCAAAAAGGCCAAGTAAAAGAACTTATAAGCCATTTTGAGGGAACAGGAAATACTGAAGTGAATATCAAACTAATAGGTGAGGAAGAATATGTGGTACCAAGAGAAATTCTAAGAGGTGCTAAGGACTCAGCCCTAGCTAGAATACGGGAAATATTGGAATACGAGAGGTCACATATGACAGGAATAGTTGAAGAGCTCGTTCAAAAGTATGAAAATATGATAGAGAGAGAAAAGGGAATATGGAAGAAGAAAACGACCCCAGAAGTTCAAAAAGGACAAGTGAAAGAACTTATAAGGCATTTTGAGGGAACAGGAAATACTGAAGTGAATATCAAACTAATGGCTGAAGAAGAATATGTGGTACCAAGAGAAATTCTAAGAAGAGGTGCTAAGGACTCAGCCCTAGCTAGAATACGGGAAATACTGGAATACGAGAGGTCACATATGAAAGGAATAGTTGAAGAGCTCGTTCAAAAGTATGAAAATATGATAGAGAGAGAAAAGGGAATATGGAAGAAGAAAACAACCCCAGAAGTTCAAAAAGGACAAGTGAAAGAACTTATATGCCATTTTGAGGGAACAGGAAATACTGAAGTGAATATCAAACTAATGGCTGAGGAAGAATATGTGGTACCAAGAGAAATTCTAAGAAGAGGTGCTAAGGACTCAGCCCTGGCTAGAATACGGGAAATATTGGAATACGAGAGGTCACACATGAAAGGAATAGTTGAAGAGCTCGTTCAAAAGTATGAAAATATGATAGAGAGAGAAAAGGGAATATGGAAGAAGAAAACAACCCCAGAAGTTCAAAAAGGACAAGTGAAAGAACTTATAAGCCATTTTGAGGGAACAGGAAATACTGAAGTGAATATCAAACTAATGGGTGAGGAAGAATATGTGGTACCAAGAGAAATTCTAAGAAGAGGTGCTAAGGACTCAGCCTTAGCTAGAATACGGGAAATACTGGAATACGAGAGGTCACACGTGACAGGAATAGTTGAAGAGCTCATTCAAAAGTATGAAAATATGATAGAGAGAGAAAAGGGAATATGGAAGAAGAAAAAAAACCCAGAAGAAGTTCAAAAAGGACAAGTGAAAGAACTTATACGCCATTGTGAGGGAACAGGAAATACTGAAGTGAATATCAAACTAATGGGTGAGGAAGAATATGTGGTACCAAGAGCAATTCTAAGAAGAGGTGCTAAGGACTCAGCCCTAGCTAGAATACGGGAAATATTGGAATACGAGAGGTCACACGTGACAGGAATAGTTGAAGAGCTCGTTCAAAAGTATGAAAATATGATAGAGAGAGAAAAGGGAATATTGAAGAAGACAACAAACCCAGTAGAAGTTCAAAAAGGACAAGTGAAAGAACTTATATGCCATTTTGAGGGAACAGGAAATACTGAAGTGAATATCAAACTAATGGCTGAGGAAGAATATGTGGTACCAAGAGAAATTCTAAGAAGAGGTGCTAAGGACTCAGCCCTGGCTAGAATACGGGAAATATTGGAATACGAGAGGTCACACATGAAAGGAATAGTTGAAGAGCTCGTTCAAAAGTATGAAAATATGATAGAGAGAGAAAAGGGAATATGGAAGAAGAAAACAACCCCAGAAGTTCAAAAAGGACAAGTGAAAGAACTTATAAGCCATTTTGAGGGAACAGGAAATACTGAAGTGAATATCAAACTAATGGGTGAGGAAGAATATGTGGTACCAAGAGCAATTCTAAGAAGAGGTGCTAAGGACTCAGCCCTAGCTAGAATACGGGAAATATTGGAATACGAGAGGTCACACGTGACAGGAATAGTTGAAGAGCTCGTTCAAAAGTATGAAAATATGATAGAGAGAGAAAAGGGAATATTGAAGAAGACAACAAACCCAGTAGAAGTTCAAAAAGGACAAGTGAAAAAATTTACAGACCATTTTGGGGGAATAGGAAATACTGAAGTGAATATCAAACTAATGGCTGAGGAAGAATATGTGGTACCAAGAGAAATTCTAAGAAAAGGTGCTAAGGACTCAGCCCTAGCTAGAATACGGGAAATATTGGAATACGAGAGGTCACACGTGACAGGAATAGTTGAAGAGCTCGTTCAAAAGTATGAAAATATGATAGAGAGAGAAAAGGGAATATTGAAGAAGACAACAAACCCAGTAGAAGTTCAAAAAGGACAAGTGAAAAAATTTATAGAGCATTTTGGGGGAAGAGGAAATACTGAAAATGTGAATAACATTAAACTAAAGGATGTGGAAGAATATGTGGTACTGAAAGAAATTCTAAGAAGAGATGCTAAGGAGGCAGCTTTATCTAGAATACCAGAAATAAACAGATTATTCAATGGAAAGAGTAAAAATAAAGAGAATAAAATTATATTAAAATATCAAAATATATAAAAACTAAAAGATCCATAAAACATATAAACTACCTTCCCCTCCCCCACAAAAAAAAAAAAAAAAAAAAAATTCAAAATAATATATGGAACTAGATGTCCAGAAAAGAAGAAGGAGAAGAAGGAGAAGAAGAAGAAGAAGAGGAAAATGGCAGCGGGGAAACAACAAAATGGTGACTGTTACCAATTTATTCTGGATAAGGAATATTCTACAGGATGGACTCAGCAGGGGGAAGAAGTCTGACTTTCTTTAGTATGCTTTGTTCCTTGATGAAGATTCACCCGTACTGTTTCTTTGTCAGTTGGACAAATGCAGAAGAAACAAGTCTGACTTCTAGTATGATGTGTTCTCTGAAGAAGATTCCCCAAAACTTGATAGAAAATACAAAATATGTATAACTAGAAACCCCCCCCCCAAAAAAAAAAAAAAAAGAAGAAGAAGAAGAAGTAGAAGAAGAAGAAGAATGCAAAAAAACAACAAGATGGCTACTATTCCCAATCTATTCTGGACACCTAAGGAATATTCTACAAGATGGACTCAGTAGAGGGAAGAGGTGTGACATGCAATGGTAAGCTATGATCCTACATGAAGATTCACCTGTACTGTTTCTTTGCCAGGTGAACAAATGCAGAACAAGCAAGTCTGACTTCTTCTTGTATGCTGTGTTCTATGTCGAAGATTTCCCAGAGAAAATACAAAAAAAAAATATGGAACTAGAAAATACGAAAGAAGAAGAAGAAGAAAAAGAGGAAGAAGAAGACGAGGAAAAAGAAGAAGATGGCCGCAGAAAAACAACAATATGGCGATAGTTCCCAAACCAATCTGGACACCTAAGGGATATTCTACAAGATGGAATCCTCAGAGGAAAGAAGTCTGACTTGCTCAAGTATGCTTTGTTCCATGATGATGATTCACTTGTACTGTTTCTTTGTCAGGTGAACAAATGCAGAAGAAACAAGTCTGACTTCCTGTATGCTGTGTTCTAAGTAGGAGATTCCCAAAAGATGGCGACTGTTCCCAATTTAATCCGGATACCTAAGGGATATTCTACAAGATGTACTCAGTAGAGGGAAGAAGTCTAACTTGCTCTAGTAGGCTTTGTTCCTTGATGAAGATTCACCTGTACTGTTTCTTTGTCAGGTGAATAAATGCAGAAAAAGCAAGTCAGATTTCTTATTGTATGCTGTGTCCTATGTAAAAGATTCCCCAAAGCTAGAGAGAAATTACAAAAACAATATAGAACTAGAAAATACAAAAGAAGAAGAAGAAGAAGATGGCAGCAGAGAAACAATAAAATGGCCACTGTTCCCAATCTATTCTGAACACCTAAGGGATATTCTGCAAGATCTACTCAGCAGAGGGAAGAAGTCTGACTTACTCAAGTATGCTTTGTTCCTCTCCTGCTTATTCCCTGTACCTCCATTTCCATCACTCTCCTCCCAATATACTGTTCATCTCTTCTCATGACATGACCATACGACCTTAGTCTACTTTCTTGGATCCTATCTGATAGTTCTCTAATTCCTGTGGTATCCCTAATAACCTCATTCCGTATCTTATCTCTTCTTGTCACCCCACACATCCATCTCAACATTCTCATCTCTGCCGCATCCAATTTCTTCTATCCTGTCTTCTTTATTAACCGCGTCTCCGCTCCATAAATCATTGCCAGTCTAAAAACTGTTCTGTGTACTTTAACTTTCAACTTAAATCCTATTTTCCTGTCGCATAGTACTCCACACACTTTTTTCCAATTCTTCCATCCTGCTTGTATTCTGTGGTTTATTTCTGCCCCCAGATCACTATCCTCTACAACTGTTAACCCTAAATACTTGAAATTTTCAACTCTTTTCAATCTCTCCCCTTGTAAACTAACTTCCTCATTCACCCCATTTTTCAATATCAAATACTCTGTCTTTTTTCCTGCTGATCTTCAATCCTCTATTTTCCATTTCTCTTCTCCACTCCTACAGTTTCTTTTCTACTACCTCTCGCCTAGTGCTACAAAGTATAACATCATCAGCAAAAAGCATACACCAAGGAGACTGATCTTTAATATCTTGTGTTACTACATCCATGACCAGATCATATAGGTAAGGGCTCAATGCAGACCTCTGATGTAGTCCCACATTCACTGGGAAACTTTCTCTTAGGCCTATATTTCTCTTAACATTTGCTTCTGCCCTCTCATACATATCTTGGGTGATTCTTACCTATTTCTCAGGGACTCCCTTTTCTCTCATACACCTCCACAGCTCCTGATGTGGTACTTCGACCGTATGCCTTCTCCAGGTCAATAAAGACCTTCTGTAATCCTTTCTGTTTCTCCCGATGATTTTCTATCATCTGCCTCAAAGCAAATATTGCATCTACAGTCCCTCTTCCGGGCATGAATCCAAATTGTTTCTCACCAATTGTTGTTTCATCTCTGAGTGTCTTCTCAATGATCTTCTACCATATCTTCATAGTATGGCTTATCAACTTTATGCCTCTGTAGTTGCCACATTCCTGGATGTCTCCCTTCCCCTTATAGATGGGGCTGATTAGCCTTCCTGTCCACTCCTCTGGCATCTTTTCCTAATTGAAGATATTTTGCATTAGATCCCACAAGATATATATGCCTTCCTCTCCAAGACTCTTCCATACCTCTACTGGTATATTATCCGGTCCTGCAGCTTTACTAATTTTCATCTACTGTACTGATTGTTCTACTTCTCTTCTAGTCACTCCTATGGTAACTGGCTTGTTTGGGAGTCCATCTTCAAATACTGTTCTTGGGTTCTCCTTATTCAATAGTCCTTCAAAATAAGTTTCCCACCTTCTTTTAATTTCATTATCTTCTGCTAGAACTATACCATTCCTGTCTTTTATTTGCCTTATCTGCTTCAGGTCTTTAGATGCAGCATCTCGGGCCTTAGCAATTCGTAATATTTTCTTCTCTCCTTCTGGTGTTTCCATCTCTTTATAGACTTCATTTAATGTCCCTGCCTTCGCCTTTGCTACTGCTCTTCGTGCTTCTTTCTTTGCCTGCTTATAGTTTTCTTTATCCTGCTCTTGTCCTGATAGATCTGCCTTCTTCTTGGCTTCTTTCTTGGGTTTTACCCATTCTTGCACCTCATCATCCTACCACCACGAATCTTTATCATTTGGGGGTCTTCTTCCTGATGATGGCCTCAGCAGAGGGAAGAAGTCTCAACAAGATAGACTCAGCGGAGGGAATAAGTCTCTACAAGGGGGCCTCAGAAGAGGGATGAAGTCTCTACAAGATGGCATTAGCAGAGAGATTAAGTCTCTACAAGAGGGCCTCAGCAGAGGGATGAAGTCTCTACAAGAAGGCCTCAGTAAATGGTATGCAATTGTCTTAGTTATAATGTATATGTTTTAATAACACTTGATATTGTTCAATTGTGGTTATCTTTTTAAATACAAAAAGAGAATTATCAAGTAAAGTTACGATAATGTTACAAGTATTGAAATTTCTTCATGCTGAGCTTGCATGTGGTTGGAATTGTGCCACCAACCGTAAGTTAAGATGTGCAATACTATTCCAAGATTTGTGAAAGTGTTTATTCTTGAGTTGCCGGGCTAACTGAGCAGCATAACCAGTAGGTTAGGTAGGAGTACAGTATAGCCTAGACTACGAATTACATGTTGTTTCACATAAAATCGTTGTCCTAAATGAAGATTTTGTATGACAGGGTATCAGTTTGGAGTAACTGTTATTGTACTAGCACTTGTAAGAATTAAAAATACCCCGGGAATCAGCCTTTCCCTCAACCTCCACTACAAATGAAGATCCTTCCTTCTCCAACGTCAAGTGGTAATTTAGATTTAAGATTTGGCTTAAAGTATTAGCCTATGCCTATGAAGTACGCGGTATTAGCCTATGCCAAGGATTGGTTTGTTATAGATAGGCTAGCCAGGAATAAGTTGATTGTCCTAAATTGAATGGTAGCCTCCGAGTGTAAGACACCAATCCCATCAATAAAGAAGACAGAAGAGAAAAAACTGGATGTGGCAGAGATGAGAATGTTAAGATGGATGTGTGGGGTGACAAGAAGAGATAAGATACGGAATGAGGTGATTATGAGTACCACAGGAGTTAGAGAACTATAAGATAAGATCCAAGAAAGTAGACTGAGGTGGTATGGTCATGTAACGAGAAGAGATGAACATTATATTGGGAGAGTGATGGAAATGGAGGTACAGGGAACGAGAAAGAGAGGGAGACCAAAGCGAAGGTGGATGGACTGTATCAAGGATGACCTTCGATCAAAGGGATTAACCGGTGATGAAGTGTGGGACAGAGGTAGATGGAGAACGCTGGCAAGAAACATAGACCCCATATAAAGGTGGGAAAAGATGCAGACAAAGACATCAATCCCATCAAAGACAATTAACCAACTTTATATTAAACTAATTTTTCTTTGTACAATTTTCTATCAAAAAAAAAAAAAAAAGAAAAGTTCGATAAGGGGAAAGATATACCAGTTACACAATATTAATTCATTCTGTTGATAATAAAAATAACACATCTTGGTAATGAATCAGTTTTAGATAGTCATTGAAAACAACCATTTTACAGATTCTGCCACTGACAAAATCATGCAATATTCTCGCATTTTGAAAATTTTCGTGTAAAATTCTTTGGCTAATACATACGCCATTTGGCATTTTGTTTGAAGTGATAGTACTTCAAGACAAAGTTTTTATCATATGTTAACATTTCCTTAAGATATATTTTAATTTGTCAAACTGTACCACGATGTACAAATTTCAATTGCAAACTAAAAATAATAAAGCTATTTCAACTAATTTTCAGGACAATGCATTGACACCGACATAGTTTAACATATTCGTTCAGGTCAAAGTTTACACGTAAAATAAGAAAAAAATTCTTTTGAATTCTTTTAATCCTCTTAAAATATATGGTTATATTTCAAAGCATACCAAATTTTATTAAAATCGAACAAGTATTAAAAAAGATTTGCAACACGTATATATTTTCAGGTCATTAGTGTAATCTCCATTTGCGTAGTAAGGTGGCCATATTAGAAGGATGTCTGGTGCAAAAGCCGTTGCTTGGGTAAATTTGTCTTGTATTACAGGGTGTGATTTTCGCACAAAAAATATATGATTTCCTATAGTAAATAACGTGATTTAACCGAATTTGACCTTCATTTCAACCGGAATCAAACAGATCAACCAATCCGACTAACTTTAAGTTGACGAAATGGTTGATGATATTACGGATGAAATGAAGGTGAAAACCGGTTAAATCACGATATTTACTATAGGAAATCATATCTTTTCTGTGCAAAAATCACACTCTGTAATACAATACAAGTTTACCAAATATTATCGCATATATGTTGAGATAAAATATTTAAATATAAGAACTTGTTCAACGTTGTCACTTCTCTTACGAATGTACTGAGAACGATAACATTAGCAACGTTACCAATGGTTCTCAGTATTACCAACGATGACGAATGGTACACAGAGTTACCAACAACACGATGACATTACTAGCGGTAGAAATGCTAAATATTTCCATACGTATTTTGAATAATTTTTCCATATAACTATTACACAATATATAAAAAGTGAAAAAAGGGCACAGAACCTAA
>NC_090747.1:83281995-83299495 GCF_036898095.1 Palaemon carinicauda
GTCTGAGGAGTATGGCTGGTGTATCTCGAGTAGATAGGGTTAGGAACGAAGTGGTGAGGGTGAGAACGGGTGTAAGAAATGAGTTAGCGGCTATAGTGGATATGAATGTGTTGAGGTGGTTTGGCCATGTTGAGAGAATGGAAAATGGCTGTCTGCTAAAGAAGGTGATGAATGCAAGAGTTGATGGGAGAAGTACAAGAGGAAGGCCAAGGTTTGGGTGGATGGATGGTGTGAAGAAAGCTCTGGGTGATAGGAGGATAGATGTGAGAGAGGCAAGAGAGCGTGCTAGAAATAGGAATGAATGGCGAGCGATTGTGACGCAGTTCCGGTAGGCCCTGCTGCTTCCTCCGGTGCCTTAGATGACCGCGGAGGTAGCAGCAGTAGGGGACTCAGCAGTATGAAGCTTCATCTGTGGTGGAAATGTGGGAGGTTGGGCTGTGGCACCCTAGCAGTACCAGCTGAACTCGGCTGAGTCCCTGGTTAGGCTGGAGGAACGTAGAGAGTAGAGGTCCCCTTTTTGTTTTGTTTCTTGTTGTTGTCGGCTACCCCCCAAAATTGGGGGAAGTGCCTTTGGTATATGTATGTATGTATATGGGAAATTGGAAATTAATAACTAATACACAGCTGAATAAGACTTTTTACACCGCATATTGACAACATGTATTTCAGGAAAATATAATTAAAGATAATTAGAAAAACTAGAAGAATAAAAAAAAAAGATTGAATGACGTGGCACACAATGTGAGCGATTCTGCTAACAGCAGTTCATAAACCCATTAGTAAAACCTTGTCTTTTCCCAAATCAAACTGGCTACGTCATTCTCAATTGTGATTGGTTGGTTCGTACGTCATGCTCTTCCGTGATTGGTTGTTGCTTGTGTTTAAGGTAACTTGCGTCATATAATGGCTTGCTTTGAATTAATACAATGTGGGAGCGGTGTAATATCTATCCTTCAACTAAATAAGTTTTAGCGCCAAATTATACGAAAATAGAGGGGCACCCAATAGAGTGCAGGCCTCCGCCACAGCAATTTATTTCTCAACCTTTTGCTCGACGATGACCTCAACCTTTGACCTTAACATGTATTAATTGGCGTGGATTTTCCGACACTCAAATGTGAACCAAGTTTGAAGTCTCTGTGACAACGATGTCCAAATCTATGGCTGATTACGTGATATGGATGTTTTGTTCGTCAGGGACCTTGACCTTTGACATTCCAAAATTTAATAATTTCCAGCTTTTTACATAAAATTTTATAATCCCTGCAACTTCCATTACTTTATGATTAAAATTGTGGCCGTGGTTGATGACCGGAATTTGACCTTTTGCTTGACCTTGACCATGGACTCGACGTTGACCTTCAATCTTAACATGTATTAATTGGCGTGGATTTTCATAATGTCAAATATGAACCAAATTTGGGGTCTCTGTGACAACCATGTCCATACTTTTGACTAATTACATGAATCGGACATTTTGCTTGACCGTGACCTTGATATTTGACCTTGCCCTTCCAAAATTCAATCATTTCAGCCTTTTTACATAACAGTTAATTCATGCAAGTTTCATTACTCTACGATTAAAATTGTGGGCAGGAAGGTATTCACTAAAAAACAAACAAACACACAAACACGGGGTGAAACACAGCCTCCTTCCAACTTTGTTGACGGAGGTAATAAAAAATTGAAATTGTAATGGAATGAGAGTTCAATATATACGATGTTTATTTCAGGGAAATTATACAACTGAATATGATCTGATAATACGCTTAAAATAGAAAATAAAATACGTAGACTATAAATGCTAGTATATTTTTTCTATCTTTTTACCAGCTCCTAAGGCTGCCCATTTTACGACTTCCACTGCAGTAACACCTTCCTCCCTACTAGAGCAAGTATTACTGCTACAATAATACTATGACATTGGCTGGGCCATAAATTATTGCTATTTGGATTAAGATTGATGAAGAAAAAGTAACTTTCCTTAGTTGGCTATTTCTTAATTCTTTTTTGTCTGTAAATGAATACGCACTCCACTCTCGCTCTCTCTTTCTATCCTAAAAAGGAAAATGTAACTTACTATGAGATTCAGGGCCTCTGTAACACGGTTTTTTGGACTTTGCTCCTTATCAAGGCATCGGATGTAGCTGAAAGTTGACATATGTATATTTTACAACCACACACAAATTTTGTCAGCATTTTCAATAACCTAAACCCGATAGTTTTAATTTTTATAGAGTAAAAATGATCTAGCCGACGCCATGGCCAGTGATAACGAGCCAAGAGTCGAAAACATTCATTACGTAAGCAATGTAAACACCTTTTGACAAAATTTTGCCCCGCCCATCCACCGGACACCCATTCACCTTCTTCCATCGGCTCTGGAACCCATAACAGTCAAGAATGGCTAACAGGATTTGGAATTGCCCCTGTGGTTGCAAAACTGCATTTATCTTACGACTTGCAACTTTATACAGTCAAGAGAAATCCCATGGCCATATTTACTATAGCCTGAATAGGTAATTATTCAGTTTCTAGTTTAAATCCAATGTTTATGGTCTGATTTGTATTTAGCGTAATATGATTATAATACTTGTAATGTCACTCAGGCTTTTGAACATTTCCATTAACTATTCACTATGCCACAGAGAGAGAGAGAGAGAGAGAGAGAGAGAGAGAGGAGAGAGAGAGAGAGAGAGAGAGAGAGAGATTGTATGTAAACAGTCTTGATATAACTATTTTTGTTAAAATGAGAATTTTGTGCTAAACTCTCCATCAGACCAACGGATCATCCGATATAATTTTTTTTTCTTCATCTTAGGCCGTACTACCGTGTTGGCTATGTTTTGGGCATGACTGCATTTTGTAAATAAATCATGAATAGTTTTAGGAGTTTTATTTTTACATCTTATGGGAATTTATAGGAGTAAAGTGAACATAATTCATTTATCCTTTAAAATAATTACTACATGTAGCAAAACAAATAGTAGTAAAGATGATAATGCAATGAAGGAATGATACCAAACTTCATCTTTAGCTTCAACATCGGCAATAACATACCCAGTTGCCATAAATTTGTCAGCTTAATGAAATAGCCTATCATCTAATATAAAACTTAAATTCTGAGGAGGCCATGGCTTATTGCACAGTGAAAAAAAAATGACACAGACTTTATGAATGGCGGAACGATACATAAATGTGGGTGGGGTATCTGTGCTAGCGTAGTAATACTACTGTAGCAGCAGTGCCGCAACAGTACTATACATGAATTAAACGTTAGGCCAACTGCTGGGATCCTTGAGGATCATTTAGCACTTCTTACAACTACCCGAGAAATAAGTTTTTATAGCCAGAATTTTAATTTTCTGATCCAACAATGCCCATGATAGCCTTCAGTGTTATCCAGAATTATAACGAGGCTAAAGTGGGTGGAGCCTCATGAAGTCATCATTCTGACGATAATTATTGGTGAAAGTTTAAAGCAAAATACAGTACCGGCTATTTTTTTTTTTTACAGTAAATAGATCGGTAGATAGACAATAAATAAAAATTGCTTGACATTGGATATAGCAGTTATCAAATCAAGCTTGTCTACTACGTTTTTGAAAATTACCAACTATTCCCTACACCTTGTCAGTCTGATTGTGAGCTATAAAGTAGACTGTAATTTCTTAGGAAACTTATTTTGGGAGTTAGACAAATAATCGAAGTGTTTTTGTATTTATTAACATATTTTGCTCGTTTGTTCATTAGGACAATTCTCAGTGGAGAGGTTTCAGAGTTCATAAAGGTGTACTGCTTTGCTTTTATTTACACTTTTGTGTTATTGTTGGCAGAGGTATAGCCTTCGTTACGTATAACCAATCATCGATCGAGAAAGAGAGAAGAAATGCCGTCATAAGTTACGTAACGAGTGCGTTCGAAACCTTTTCTCTGAGTAAGTTGGCCCGTCTTAAAAAATCGTCACTTTTACTTAATAAAGTACCAAATTTATTCAACCTACGTAATGCAGAATATAGTCAAAATTTATGTGTAGATACAATGTGCATTCTGAATAAGCGTTATATTTATGAAATTCATAGAAAAAAAGTTATTGCGAAAAAACCGTGTTACAGAGGCCCTGAATCTCATAGTAGTTCACTCTCTCCTAATATTTTAGTTTATAAATAAATACCCCCCCCCCCTCTCTCTCTCTCTCTCTCTCTCTCTCTCTCTCTCTCTCTCTCTCAATATTTTAGTTTGTAAATAAATAGCCCTCTCTCTCTCTCTCTCTCTCTCTCTCTCTCTCTCTCTCTCTCTCTCTCTCTCTCTCTCTCTCTTAACATTTTAGTTTGTAAATAAATAGCCCCGTCTCTCTCTCTCTCTCTCTCTCTCTCTCTCTCTCTCTCTCTCTCTATTAATATTTTAGTTTGTAAATAAATAGCCCCGTCTCTCTCTCTCTCTCTCTCTCTCTCTCTCTCTCTCTCTCTCTCTCTCTGCGTGTGTTTCTAAAGTTGAAACAAGAGGGCTCACACCTGAAAACCTGAAGAAATTGCGAAAATACGAAAATCATTTGTATTGCGAAAGTTTTCATCTATCAATATTTGATAATTAATTTCAGAGTATCCGAATAAATTTTAATTTCCACCGCCACAGCCTTTATATTAAAGCGTAATTCCATCACTCAGCCAAAGTATTCCTGACGACGCTCGATGACCTCCTTCTCGAGGAAATGATGAGTCCTTTAGAAGACACCAAAAATTGAATGGAGAGAAGCAAATACAGTTTTCCTGTTATCCTGAAAACTTACTGAGGATCAGTTTGTCCAAACAGTTCCTGTCATCACTTCTTTGGACGCCATTGCGGGGATTATCTACTCATTATAAACGTGAAGTAACACGCTCAATTACCGCATTTAGTAGTAGCAAGTCATGCATAAGCTGAATGAAAGAGCAGAAGATTCTGCACTGGAAAGAAAACGCTGAAGCTGTGAAACTTCCCAGAGAATCATAGAGCCAAGATTTTCTGAAGAATCCTGCAGCCAAGACTTCCCGAAGAATCCTGCAGCCAAGATTTCCCAAAGAATCCTGCAGCCAAGACTTCCCGAAGATTCCTGCAGCCAAGACTTCCCGAAGATTCCTGCAGTCAAGACTTCCCGGAGAATCCTGAAGCCACAAACCATTTTAGCTGTTGCGGGGATTGAAACCGTTCCAGATGAAGTGGACCTATGGATCAAGTGTAAAAAACTGTGAGGGGGAATTCCGAGAAAGCCTCTCATTCTAAACTGTGCTGCACAAGCAAGACCCACTTTGAACATCAACCCCATCCCAACTGTGGAATCTTGAACTCCATCGGAGATTGAAGAGTAAAATCATCGACAGCCTGGACAGGGGTTGCAGAAACTTCTTCACTGAGGAGAAAACATTCGATCTTCGAGACTGTCATACGGAAAGACGCCATACCAAAAAGAATCGAATCGGAAATAGCCGCAGATCCGGACATAAACTTATGACGCGGCTAGCAAGCCTCCCAATTCGTTCTGCTTTGAACACGAGAGGCATTCCTGAAGAATCGATTTCTTTTCCGTTGCAAGAATGAAAAAGTGATCCAAAATGCTTGTCGACACCAAATAAATGGATGTATGTAATTGTAGTTTTCTTATCCTAAAAACTAACTGGAGCTCAGTATGTCCGGAGGGATTTTTGGATATTGTCTACTCTTTTGTGTATATACATATATATATATATATATATATATATATATATATATATATATATATATATATATATAATCGATATTTCAAATATAAATTAGGAAGATAGAATCTAAAATTGTTCGTCAGATCCAAGATGTCTTCGGGATCAAGTTTCGGTGTGAAGACATTCAGGAGACTTCAGTGAAAACTCAGTTCAGATCGATGTAGTTTTCTCATCCTAAAAACCTGCGGGAGTTCATTATGTTCGAAGAAATTTTGTCTTTGATTTTTGGACCCCATTAAGATATTGTCTACTCTTGTGTGTGTATAATATATATATATATATATATATATATATATATATATATATATATATATATATATATATATATATATGCTCAATATTTCAAATACGTGTTAGGAAAACAAAATCCAAAATCTATCGTCAAATGACAGATGTCGCTGGGATCCAGTTTCGTTGTGAAGACATTCAGAAGACTTCAGTGAAGACTCCATTTTTTTAAAACTAAAGGTGGTGATGGGCAGAAAGAAGTTAGATTGAATATGGAGAGTTTTAACGGTAATTGTTATTGTGGTGACGGTTTGGATGCTAAAATTGTTTCTGAATTGGAACAAACTCTTAAGGATCTTATTGGAGCTTCACAAGGTAAGCTTTTATGTTGTTACTATTGTTCCGTCTTCGATTCCGGAACATTTATTTCACAAACAAGAGGAATGTCTGTGAATGAATCACGATCTTATAAGGCCCAAAAGGAAGGACTCGTTATAGATTTGATGGAGGATCTTATTGGAGCTTCACAAGGTAAGCTTTTATGTTGTTACTATTGTTCCGTCTTAGATTCTGGAACATTTATTTCACATGCAAGAGGAATGTCTGAGAATGAATCACGATCTTGTAAGGCCCAAATGGAAGGACTCGTTATAGATTTGATGAAGGATCTTATTGGAGATTCACAAGGTAAGCTTTTATGTTGTTACTATTGTTCCGTCTTAGATTCCGGAACATTTATTTCACATGCAAGAGGAATGTCTGAGAATGAATCACGATCTTATAAGGCCCAAAAGGAAGGACTTATTATAGATTTGGTGGATGAGAAAAAAATCTATAATAGAAACAAGACTGTTGTAGAAGGTTTAATTGAAAAATACAAATCTATTATGGAAAGCCATGAAAAAATAAGGAGGAAGGAGATAATTGCTATACAAGGAAAAAAGGTAAAGTAAAACAAAGGGTTCAAGAATTCGAGGAAAAAGTTAATGTTGTCGGACATCAAACTAATATGAAGAAAGTTGATGTTGAAGAATATGCAGCAATGCGAGAAATTCTGATAAGAGATGCTAAAGACTCAGCCTTAGCTAGAATACGGGAAATACTGGAATACGAAAGGTCACACGGGACGGGAATAGTTGAAGAGCTCGTTCAAAAGTATGAAAATATGATAGAGAGAGAAAAGGGAATGTGGAAAAAGAAAACAAACCCAGTAGAAGTTCAAAAAGGACAAGTGAAAGAACTTATAAGCCATTTTGAGGGAACAGGAAATACTGAAGTGAATATCAAACAAATGGGTGAGGAAGAATATGTGGTACCAAGAGAAATTCTAAGAAGAGGTGCTAAGGACTCAGCCTTAGCTAGAATACGGCAAATATTGGAATACGAGAGGTCACACGTGACAGGAATAGTTGAAGAGCTCGTTCAAAAGTATGAAAATATAATAGAGAGAGAAAAGGGAATATGGAAGAAGAAAACAAACCCAGTAGAAGTTCAAAAAGGACAAGTGAAAGAACTTATAAGCCATTTTGAGGGAACAGGAAATACTGAAGTGAATATCAAACTAATGGGTGAGGAAGAATATGTGGTACCAAGAGAAATTCTAAGAAGAGGTGCTAAAGACTCAGCCTTAGCTAGAATACGGGAAATACTGGAATACGAGAGGTCACACGTGACAGGAATAGTTGAAGAGCTCGTTCAAAAGTATGAAAATAAGATAGAGAGAGAAAAGGGAATATGGAAGAAGAAAACAAACCCAATAGAAGTTCAAAAAGGACAAGTGAAAGAACTTATAAGCCATTTTGAGGGAACAGGAAATATTGAAGTAAATATCATACTAATGGACGAGGAAGAATATGTGGTACCAAGAGAAATTCTAAGAAGAGGTGCTAAGGACTCAGCCTTAGCTAGAATACGGGAAATATTGGAATACGAAAGGTCACACGTGACAAGAATAGTTGAAGAGCTCGTTCAAAAGTATGAAAATATGATAGAGAGAGAAAAGGGAATATGGAAGAAGAAAACAAACCCAGTAGAAGTTCAAAAAGGACAAGTGAAAGAACTTATAAGCCATTTTGAGGGAACAGGAAATACTGAAGTGAATATCAAACTAATGGGTGAGGAAGAATATATGGTACCAAGAGAAATTCTAAGAAGAGGTGCTAAGGACTCAGCCCTAAGTAGAATACGGGAAATCCTGGAATACGAGAGGTCACACGTGACAGGAATAGTTGAAGAGCTCGTTCAAAAGTATGAAAATATGATAGAGAAAGAAAAGGGAATATGGAAGAAGAAAACAAACCCAGTAGAAGTTCAAAAAGGACAAGTGAAAGAACTTCTAAGCCATTTCGAGGGAACAGGAAATACAGAAGTGAATATCAAACAAATGGGTTAGGAAGAATATGTGGTACCAAGAGAAATTCTAAGAAGAGGTGCTAAAGACTCAGCCCTAATTAGAATACGGGAAATACTGGAATACGAGAGGTCACACGTGACAGGAATAGTTGAAGAGCTCGTTCAAAAATATGAAAATATGATAGAGAGAGAAAAGGGAATATGGAAGAAGAAAACAAACCCAGTAGAAGTTCAAAAAGGACAAGTGAAAGAACTTATAAGCCATTTTGAGGGAACAGGAAATACTGAAGTGAATATCAAACTAATGGGTGAGGAAGAATATGTGGTACCAAGAGAAATTCTAAGAAGAGGTGCTAAGGACTCAGCCCTAAGTAGAATACGGGAAATACTGGAATACGAGAGGTCACACGTGACAGGAATAGTTGAAGAGCTCGTTCAAAAGTATGAAAATATGATAGAGAGAGAAAAGGGAATATGGAAGAAGAAAACAACCCCAGTAGAAGTTCAAAAAGGACAAGTGAAAGAACTTATAGAGCATTTTGAGGGAACAGGAAATACTGAAGTGAATATCAAACTAATGGGTGAGGAAGAATATATGGTACCAAGAGAAATTCTAAGAACAGGTGCTAAGGACTCAGCCCTAATTAGAATACGGGAAATACTGGAATACGAGAGGTCACACGTGACAGGAATAGTTGAAGAGCTCGTTCAAAAGTATGAAAATATAATAGAGAGAGAAAAAGGAATATGGAAGAAGAAAACAAACCCAGTAGAAGTTCAAAAAGGACAAGTGAAAGAACTTATAGAGCATTTTGAGGGAACAGGAAATACTGAAGTGAATATCAAACTAATGGGTGAGGAAGAATATATGGTACCAAGAGAAATTCTAAGAACAGGTGCTAAGGACTCAGCCCTAATTAGAATACGGGAAATACTGGAATACGAGAGGTCACACGTGACAGGAATAGTTGAAGAGCTCGTTCAAAAGTATGAAAATATAATAGAGAGAGAAAAAGGAATATGGAAGAAGAAAACAAACCCAATAGAAGTTCAAAAAGGACAAGTGAAAGAACTTATAAGCCATTTTGAGGGAACAGGAAATACTGAAGTGAATATCAAACTAATGGATGAGGAAGAATATGTGGTACCAAGAGAAATTCTAAGAAGAGGTGCTAAGGACTCAGCCTTAGCTAGAACACAGGAAATATTGGAATACGAGAGGTCACACGTGACAGGAATAGTTGAAGAGCTCGTTCAAAAGTATGAAAATATGATAGAGAGAGAAAAGGGAATATGGAAGAAGACAACAAACCCAGTAGAAGTTCAAAAAGGACAAGTGAAAGAACTTATAAGCCATTTTGAGGGAACAGGAAATACTGAAAATGTGAATAACATTAAACTAAAGGATGTGGAAAAATATGTGGTAATGAAAGAAATTCTATGAAGAGATGCTAAGGAGGCAGCTTTATCTAGAATACCAGAAATAAACAGGTTATTCAATGGAAAGAGTAAAAATAAAGAGAATAAAATTATATTAAAATATCAAAATATATAAAAACTAAAAGATCCATAAAACATATAAACTAACTTCCCCTCCCCCACAAAAAAAAAAAAAAATTCAAAATATTATAAGGAACTAGATGTCCAGAAGAAGAAGAAGGAGAAGAAGGAGAAGAAGAAGAAGAAGAGGAAAATGGGAGCGGGGAAACAACAAGATGGTGACTGGTACCAATTTATTCTGGATAAGGAATATTCTACAGGATGGACTCAGCAGGGGGAAGAAGTCTGACTTACTTTAGTATGCTTTGTTCCTTGATGAAGATTCACCTGTACTGTTTCTTTGTCAGGTGGACAAATGCAGAAGAAACAAGTCTGACTTCTGGTATGATGTGTTCTCTGAAGAAGATTCCCCAAAACTTGATAGAAAATACAAAATATGTATAACTAGAACCCCCCCCCCCCCCAAAAAAAAAAAAAAGAAGAAGAAGGCAAAAAAACAACAAGATGGCTACTGTTCCCAATCTATTCTGGACACCTAAGGAATATTCTACAAGATGGACTCAGTAGAGGGAAGAAGTGTGACTTGCAATGGTAAGCTATGATCCTACATGAAGATTCACCTGTACTATTTCTTTGCCAGGTGAACAAATGCAGAACAAGCAAGTCTGACTTCTTCTTGTATGCTGTGTCCTATGTAGAATATTCCCCAAAGCTAGAGATAAGTTACACAAAAAAAATATAGAACTAAAAAATACAAAAGAAGAAGAAGAAGAAGAAGAAGAAGAAGAAGAAGAAGAAGAAGAAGAAGAAGAAGATGGCAGCAGAGAAACAATAAAATGGCGACTGTTCCCAATCTATTCTGAACACCTAAGGGATATTCTACAAGATGTATTCAGCAGAGGGAAGAAGTCTGACTTGTTCAAGTATGCTTTGTTCGTTGATGAAGATTCAATTGTACTGTTTCTTTGTCAGGTGAACAGATGCAGAAGAAACAAGTCTGACTTCCTGTATGCTGTGTTCTAAGTAGGAGATTCCCAAAAGATTGCGACTCTTCCCAATTTACTCTGGATACCTAAGAGATATTCTACAAGATGTATTCAGCAGAGGGAAGAAGTCTGACTTGTTCAAGTATGCTTTGTTCCTTGATGAAGATTCACCTGTACTGTTTCTTTGTCAGGTGAACAAATGCAGAAGAAACAAGTCTGACTTCCTGTATGCTGTGTTCTAAGTAGGAGATTCCCAAAAGATGGCGGCTGTTCCCAATTTACTCTGGATACCTAAGGGATATTCTACAAGATGTACTTAGCAAAGGGAAGAAGTCTGACTTGCTCAAGTATGCTTTGTTCCTTGATGAAGATTCACCTGTACTGTTTCTTTGTCAGGTAAACAAATGCAGAAGAAACAAGTCTGACTTCCTGTATGCTGTGTTCTAAGTAGAAGATTCCCAAAAGATGTCGACTGTTCCCAATTTACTCTGGATACCTAAGGGATATTCTACAAGATGTACTCAGCCGAGGGAAGAAGTCTGACTTGCTCAAGTTTGCTTTGTTCCTTGATGAAAATTCACTTGTACTGTTTCTTTGTCAGGTGAACAAATGCGGAAGAAACAAGTCTGACTTCCTGTATGCTGTGTTCTAAGTAGGAGATTCCCAAAAGATGGCGGCTGTTCCCAATTTACTCTGGATACCTAAGGGATATTCTACGAGATGTACTCAGCAGAGGGAAGAAGTCTGACTTGCTCTAGTACGTTTTGTTCCTTGATGAAGATTCACCTGTACTGTTTCTTTGTCAGGTGAACAAATGCAGAAAAAGCAAGTCAGATTTCTCATTGTATGCTGTGTCCTATGTAGAAAATTCCCCAAAGCTAGAGAGAAATTACACAAAAAAATATAGAACTAGAAAATACAAAAGACGAAGAAGAAGAAGAAGAAGAAGAAGAAGAAGAAGAAGAAGAAGAAGATGGCAGCAGAGAAACAATAAAATGGCCACTGTTCCCAATCTATTCTGAACACCTAAGGGATATTCTGCAAGATCTACTCAAGAGAGGGAAGAAGTCTGACTTACTCAAGTATGCTTTGTTCCTCTCCTGCTCATTCCCTGTATCTCCATTTCCATCACTCTCCTCCTAATATACTGTTCATCTCTTCTCATGACATGACCATACCACCTCAGTCTACTTTCTTGGGTCTTATCTGATAGTTCTCTAACTCCTGTGGTACCCCTAATAACCTCATTCCGTATCTTATCTCTTCTTGTCACCCCACACATCCATCTCAACATTCTCATCTCTGCCACATCCAATTTCTTCTATCCTGTCTTCTTTATTAACCGCGTCTCCGCTCCATACATCATTGCCAGTCTCACAACTCTTCTGTGTACTTTAACTTTCAACTCAACTCCTATTTTCCTGTCGCATAGTACTCCACACACTTTTTTCCAATTCTTTCATCCTGCTTGTATTCTGTGGTTTATTTCTGCCCCCAGATCACTATCCTCTACAACTGTTGACCCTAAATACTTGAAACTTTCAACTCTTTTCAATCTCTCTCCTTGTAAACTAACTTCCTCATTCACCCCATTTTTCAATATCAAATACTCTGTCTTTTTTCCTGCTGATCTTCAATCCTCTATTTTCCATTTCTCTTCTCCACTCCTACAGTTTCTTTTCTACTACCTCTCGCCTAGTACTAGACAGTATAACATCGTCAGCAAAAAGCATACACCAAGGAGACTGATCTCTAATATCTTGTGTTACTACATCCATGACCAGATCATATAGGTAAGGGCTCAATGCAGACCTCTGATGTAGTCCCACATTCACTGGGAAACTTTCTGTTAGGCCTATATTTCTCTTAACATTTGCTTCTGCCCTCTCATACATATCTTGGGTGATTCTTACCTATTTCTCAGGGACTCCCTTTTCTCTCATACACCTCCACAGCTCCTGATGTGGTACTTCTACCGTATGCCTTCTCCAGGTCAATAAAGACCTTATGTAATCCTTTCTTTTTTTTTCCGATGATTTTCTATCATCTGCCTCAAAGCAAATATTGCATCTACAGTCCCTCTTCCGGGCATGAATCCAAATTGTTTCTCACCAATTGTTGTTTCATCTCTGAGTGTCTTCTCAATGATCTTCTACTATATCTTCATAGTATGGCTTATCAACTTTATGCCTCTGTAGTTGCCACATTCCTGGATGTCTCCCTTCCCCTTATAGATGGGGCTGATTAGCCTTCCTGTCCACTCCTCTGGCATCTTTTCCTAATTGAAGATATTTTGCATTAGGTCCCACAAGATATATATGCCTTCCTCTCCAAGACTCTTCCATACCTCTACTGGTATATTATCCGGTCCTGCAGCTTTACTATTTTTCATCTACTTTACTGATTGTTCTATTTCTCTTCTAGTCACTCCTATGGTAACTGCCTCGTTTGGGAGTCCATCTTCAAATACTGTTCTTTGGTTCTCCTTATTCAATAGTCCTTCAAAATAAGTTTCCCACCTTCTTTTAATTTCAATCTCTTCTGCTAGAACTATACCATTCCTGTCTTTTATTTGCCTTATCTGCTTCAGGTCTTTAGATGCAGCATCTCAGGCCTTAGCAATTCGTAATATTTTCTTCTCTCCTTCTGGTGTTTTCATCTCTTTATAGACTTCATTTAATGTCCCTGCCTTCACCTTTGCTACTGCTCTTCGTGCTTCTTTCTTTGCCTGCTTATAGTTTTCTTTATCCTGCTCTTGTCCTGATAGATCTGCCTTCTTCTTGGCTTCTTTCTTGGGTTTTACCCGTTCTTGAACCTCATCATCCTACCACCACGAATCTTTATCATTTGGGGGTCTTCTTCCTGATGATGACCTCAGCAGAGGGAAGAAGTCTCAACAAGATAGACTCAGCAGAGGGAAGAAGTCTCTACAAGGGGGCCTCAGAAGAGGGATGAAGTCACTACAAGATGGCATTAGCAGAGAGATTAAGTCTCTACAAGAGGGCCTCAGCAGAGGGATGAAGTCTCTACAAGAAGGCCTCAGTAAATGGTATGCAATTGTCTTAGTTATAATGTATATGTTTTAATAACACTTGATATTGTTCAATTGGGGTTATCTTTTTAAATACAAAAAGAGAATTATCAAGTAAGGTTACGATAATGTTACAAGTATTGAAATTTCTTCATGCTGAGCTTGCATGTGGTTGGAATTGTGCCACCAACCGTAAGTTAAGATGTGCAATACTATTCCAAGATTTATGAAAGTGTTTATTCTTGAGTTGCCGGGCTAACTGAGCAGCATAACCAGTAGGTTAGGTAGGAGTACAGTATAGCCTAGACTACGAATTACATGTTGTTTCACATAAAATCGTTGTCCTAAATGAAGATTTTGTATGACAGGGTATCAGTTTGGAGTAACTGTTATTGTACTAGCACTTGTAAGAATTAAAAAGACCCCGGGAATCGGCCTTTCCCTCAACTTCCACTACAAATGAAGATCCATCCTTCTCCAACGTCAAGTGGTAATTTAAATTTAAGATTTGGCTTAAAGTATTAGCCTATGCCTATGAGGTACACGGTATTACCCTTTGCCAAGGTTAGGTTTGTTATAGATAGGCTAGCCAGGAATAAGTTGATTGTCCTAAATTGAATGGTAGCCTCCGAGTGTAAGACACCAATCCCATCAATAAAGAAGACAGAAGAGAAGAAACTGGATGTGGCAGAGATGAGAATGTTAAGATGGATGTGTGGGGTGACAAGAAGAGATAAGATACGGAATGAGGTAATTAGGAGTACCACAGGAGTTAGAGAACTATAAGATCAGATCCAAGAAAGTAGACTGAGGTGGTATGGTCATGTAACGAGAAGAGATGAATAGTATATTGGGAGGAGAGTGATGAAAACGGAGGTACAGGGAACGAGAAAGAGAGGGAGACCAAAGCGAAGGTGGATGGACTGTATCAAGGATGTCCTTCGATCAAAGGGATTAACCGGTGATGAAGTGTGGGACAGAGGTAGATGGAGAACGCTGGCGAGAAACATAGACCCCACATAAAGGTGGGAAAAGATGCAGACAAAGACACCAATCCCATCAAACACAACTAACTAACTTTATATTAAACTAATTTTTCTTTGTACAATTTTCTATCAAAAAAAAAAAAAAAAAGAAAAGTTCGATAAGGGGAAAGATATACCAGTTACACAATATTAATTCGTTCTGTTGATAATAAGAATAACACATCTTGGTAATGAATCAGTTTTAGATAGTCATTGGAAACAATCATTTTACAGATTCTGCTACTAACAAAATCATGCAATATTCTCTCATTTTGAAAATTTTCGTGTAAAATTCTTTGGCTAATACATACGCCATTTGGCATTTTGTTTGAAGTGATAGTACTTCAAGACAATTTTTTTTTTTATCATTTGTTAACATTTCCTTAAGATATATTTTAATTTGTTAAACTGTACCATGATGTACAAATTTCAATTGCAAACTATAAATAATAAAGCTATTTCCACCAATTTTCAGGACAATGCATTGACACCGACATAGTTTAACATAGTCTTTCAGGTCAAAGTTTACACGTAAAATAAAAAAAAGATCTTGTGAATTCTTTTAATCCTCTTAAAATATATGGTTATATTTCAAAGCATACCAAATTTTATTAAAATCAAACAAGTATTAAAAAAGATTTGCAACACGTATATATTTTCAGGTCATTAGTGTAATCTCCATTTGCGTAGTAAGGTGGCCATATTAGAATGATGTCTGGTGCAAAAGCTGTTGCTTGGGTAAATTTGTATTGTATTACAGCGTGTGATTTTCGCACTGAAAATATATGATTTCCTATAGTAAATAACGTGATTTAACCGAATTTGACCTTCATTTCAACCGGAATCAAACAGATCAACCAATCCGACTAACTTTAACTTGACGAATTGGTTGATGATATTACGGATGAAATGAAGGGGAAAACCGGTTAAATCACGATATTTACTATAGGAAATCATATCTTTTCTGTGCGAAAATCATACCCTGTAATACAATACAAATTTACCAAATATTATCACATATATGTTGAGATAAAATATTTAAATATAAGAACTTGTTCAACGTTGTCACTTCTCTTACGAATGTACTGAGAACGATAACATTAGCAACGTTACCAATGGTTTACACTACCAACGATGACGAATGGTACACAGAGTTACCAACGACACGATGACATTACTAGAGGAAGAAATGCTAAATATTTCCATACGTATTTTAAATAATTTTTCCATATAACTATTACACTATATATAAAAAGTACAAAAAGGGCACAAAACCTAACAAAACCACCTAACCTTGCCTAGAAGTACCCCGGTCACAAAACACATATAATGACTATTGAGGAATGACTTACTTTTATGAAGAAAACGACGAAACTTGTGGCTTCCATGGGGGTAGACGACTTTTCCCCAAAAATGTACCTTTATAGGAAGTAACGGTATAACCATAACGGCGTTTCTTCTTGGTTTTAGGTATGATGGATTCAGAATTGCAATAAAACACGTGAATGTCTTTCCTATAAGATAACAGAGAACAGCACTTGGGGCACTGCAAACATTGAGGAATTACGTTGAGTGATTTAAGGAAATAATCAACATTAACTGAAGAACCATAAAAATCACCATGGAATTTAGCCACTGCTTTTAGGTACGGAATACTGCAGCCGTTACAAGTTTCTATAACTTCCTCCTTCGAAAAATACGAAAAAATAAATCGCACTTGAAATGACGAACGCCTTACTGGGTCAAAGGTTACAACGCAAAAGGCATTGGAGCCGGTATGAACACAGTACACACCTCTCAAAGAGATAAAGGAAGGGGGTGTAGGGAGATATCTGAATAGGCATCGGTTGGTGATTGGTTAAGGGAAAAACAAAGAACACTAGCGGGTAAACATGAATGAACAAAATAGGGAAACTAGTCCAGAGAAAGTATTTATGTGAAACCGGGGAGTCAAAAGGAAATAACCAAAGAAATAAACCCAATATACGAAGATAAAATGGAATGTATGATAAATAATATTGAATGGGAATATAAAATGAGATGATAATACGATAATAAAAAGAGTAATGAGGGGGGGGAGGCTTCTGTGCAGGGGGAGTGATATTTGCGCAGACCGAAAACTGGTATGGACGAGCGTACATACAAATGGGTGCTAATATTAGCATGGAATGCTAACATTTGATCTACATCAAACGATGGCAGCACTGGTTACTGTATTTTTTCATGAAATAATCTTTGCAACGGCTCCTCCTAAGTTTATCCTGTTATACTGTTTCGAATTTCCCTCCGGTTATAATACATACAAGAAGGTAATGTATAGAGAAGAAAAGGCTTGTTTTATGTTTATATATCGATTCCCCAGTATGTTTTCCCCACCCAAAACCCCGAGTTCTCACTGGGGGTCTCCCATTATCGGAGGATATAGATGTATGTATATTTCTGAAACTGTTCATTTGCGAAAGGAACGAATGTCATTTTCGAAGAGAGCGTATTTTTTTCTATAAGAAAAAGTAGTTGTTTTCCTAGGCTACATTGCCCTGTAATACACTACACTGATTACCAGGATGGGGTGGTAAAAGCAGTCATTATCTTATTCATCTATGCAACTACGGGGTTTCCATACAGTTGTACCTGGACGCC
>NC_090747.1:83309495-83319495 GCF_036898095.1 Palaemon carinicauda
TGGAATACGAGAGGTCACATGTGACAGGAATAGTTGAAGAGCTCGTTCAAAAGTATGAAAATATGATAGAGAAAGAAAAGGGAATATGGAAGAAGAAAACAAACCCAGTAGAAGTTCAAAAAGGACAAGTGAAAGAACTTATAAGCCATTTTGAGGGAACAGGAAATACTGAATTGAATGTCAAACTAATGGGTGAGGAAGAATATGTGGTACCAAGAGAAATTCTAAGAAGAGGTGCTAAGGACTCAGCCCTAGCTAGAATACGGGAAATATTGGAATACGAGAGATCAAATGTGACAGGAATAGTTGAAGAGCTTGTTCGAAAGTATGAAAATATGATAGAGAGAGAAAAGGGAATATGGAAAAAGAAAACAATCCCAGTAGAAGTTCAAAAAGGACAAGTGAAAGAACTTATAAGCCATTTTGAGGGAACAGGAAATACTGAAATGAATATCAAACTAATGGGTGAGGAAGAATATGTGGTACTAAGAGAAATTCTAAGAAGAGGTGCTAAGGACTCAGCCTTAACTAGAATACGGGAAATACTGAAATACGAGAGGTCACACGTGACAGGAATAGTTGAAGAGCTCGTTCAAAAGTATGAAAATATGATAGAGAGAGAAAAGGGAATATGGAGGAAAAAAACAAACCCAGTAGAAGTTCAAAAAGGACAAGTGAAAGAACTTATAAGCCATTTTGAGGGAACACAAAACACTGAAGTGATCATCAAACTAATGGGTGAGGAAGAATATGAGGTACCAAGAGAAATTCTAAGAAGTGCTAAGGACTCAGCCTTAGCTAGAATACGGGAAATACTGGAATACGAGAGGTCACACGTGACAGGAATAGTTGAAGAGCTCGTTCAAAAGTATGAAAATATGATAGAGAGAGAAAAGGAAATATGGAAGAAGAAAACAAACCCAGTAGAAGTTCAAAAAGGACAAGTGAAAGAACTTATAAGCCATTTTGAGGGAACAGGAAATACTGAAGTGAATATCAAACTAATGGGTGAGGAAGAATATGTGGTACCAAGAGAAATTCTAAGAAGAGGTGCTAAGGACTCAGCCTTAGCTAGAATACGGGAAATACTGGAATACGAGAGGTCACACGTGACAGGAATAGTTGAAGAGCTCGTTCGAAAGTATGAAAATATGATAGAGAGAGAAAAGGGAATATGGAAGAAGAAAACAAACCCAGTAGAAGTTCAAAAAGGACAAGTGAAAGAACTTATAAGCCATTTTGAGGGAACAGAAAACACTGAAGTGATCATCAAACAAATGGGTGAGGAAGAATATGTGGTACCAAGAGAAATTCTAAGAAGAGGTGCTAAGGACTCAGCCCTAGCTAGAATACTGGAAATACTGGAATACGAGAGGTCACACGTGACAGGAATAGTTGAAGAGCTCGTTCAAAAGTATGAAAATATGATAGAGAGAGAAAAGGGAATATGGAAGAAGAAAACAAACCCAGTAGAAGTTCAAAAAGGACAAGTGAAAGAACTTATAAGCCATTTTGAGGGAACAGGAAATACTGAATTGAATATCAAACTAATGGGTGAGGAAGAATATGTGGTACCAAGAGAAATTCTAAGAAGAGGTGCTAAGGACTCAGCCCTAGCTAGAATACGGGAAATACTGGAATACGAGAGGTCACACGTGACAGGAATAGTTGAAGAGCTCGTTCAAAAGTATGAAGATATGATAGAAAGAGAAAAGGGAATATGGAAGAAGAAAACAAACCCAGTAGAAGTCCAAAAAGGACAAGTGAAAGAACTTATAAGCCATTTTGAGGGAACAGGAAATACTGAAGTGAATATCAAACTAATGGATGAGGAAGAATATGTGGTACCAAGAAAAATTCTAAGAAGTGCTAAGGACTCAGCCTTAGCTAGAATACGGGAAATACTGGAATACGAGAGGTCACACGGGACAGGAATAGTTGAAGAGCTCGTTCAAAAGTATGAAAATATGATAGAGAGAGAAAAGGGAATATGGAAGAAGAAAACAAACCCAGTAGAAGTCCAAAAAGGACAAGTGAAAGAACTTATAAGCCATTTTGAGGGAACAAGAAATACTGAAGTGAATATAAAACTAATGGGTGAGGAAGAATATGTGGTACCAAGAGAAATTCTAAGAAGAGGTGCTAAGGACTCAGCCCTAACTAGAATACGGGAAATATTGGAATACGAGAGGTCACACGGGACAGGAATAGTTGAAGAGCTCGTTCAAAAGTATGAAAATATGATAGAGAGAGATAAGGGAATATGGAAAAAGAAAACAATCCCAGTAGAAGTTCAAAAAGGACAAGTGAAAGAACTTATAAGCCATTTTGAGGGAACAGAAAACACTGAAGTGAATATCAAACTAATGGGTGAGGAAGATTATGTGGTACCAAGAGAAATTCTAAGAAGAGGTGCTAAGGACTCAGCCTTAACTAGAATACGGGAAATACTGGAATACGAGAGGTCACACATGACAGGAATAGTTGAAGAGCTCGTTCAAAAGTATGAAAATATGATAGAGAGAGAAAAGGGAATATGGAGGAAAAAAACAAACCCAGTAGAAGTTCAAAAAGGACAAGTGAAAGAACTTATAAGCCATTTTGAGGGAACAGAAAACACTGAAGTGATCATCAAACTAATGGGTGAGGAAGAATATGAGGTACCAAGAGAAATTCTAAGAAGTGCTAAGGACTCAGCCTTAGCTAGAATACGGGAAATACTGGAATACGAGAGGTCACACGTGACAGGAATAGTTGAAGAGCTCGTTCAAAAGTATGAAAATATGATAGAGAGAGAAAAGGGAATATGGAAGAAGAAAACAAACCCAGTAGAAGTTCAAAAAGGACAAGTGAAAGAACTTATAAGCCATTTTGAGGGAACAGGAAATACTGAAGTGAATATCAAACTAATGGGTGAGGAAGAATATGTGGTACCAAGAGAAATTCTAAGAAGAGGTGCTAAGGACTCAGCCTTAGCTAGAATACGGGAAATACTGGAATACGAGAGGCCACACGTGACAGGAATAGTTGAAGAGCTCGTTCAAAAGTATGAAAATATGATAGAGAGAGAAAAGGGAATATGGAAGAAGAAAACAAACCCAGTAGAAGTTCAAAAAGGACAAGTGAAAGAACTTATAAGCCATTTTGAGGGAACAGAAAACACTGAAGTGATCATCAAACAAATGGGTGAGGAAGAATATGTGGTACCAAGAGAAATTCTAAGAAGAGGTGCTAAGGACTCAGCCCTAGCTAGAATACAGGAAATACTGGAATACGAGAGGTCACACGTGACAGGAATAGTTGAAGAGCTCGTTCAAAAGTATGAAAATATGATAGAGAGAGAAAAGGGAATATGGAAGAAGAAAACAAACCCAGTAGAAGTTCAAAAAGGACAAGTGAAAGAACTTATAAGCCATTTTGAGGGAACAGGAAATACTGAATTGAATATCAAACTAATGGGTGAGGAAGAATATGTGGTACCAAGAGAAATTCTAAGAAGAGGTGCTAAGGACTCAGCCCTTGCTAGAATACGGGAAATACTGGAATACGAGAGGTCACACGTGACAGGAATAGTTGAAGAGCTCGTTCAAAAGTATGAAGATATGATAGAGAGAGAAAAAGGAATATGGAAGAAGAAAACAAACCCAGTAGAAGTCCAAAAAGGACAAGTGAAAGAACTTATAAGCCATTTTGAGGGTACAGGAAATACTGAAGTGAATATCAAACTAATGGATGATGAAGAATATGTGGTACCAAGAGAAATTCTAAGAAGAAGTGCTAAGGACTCAGCCTTAGCTAGAATACGGGAAATACTGGAATACGAGAGGTCACACGGGACAGGAATAGTTGAAGAGCTCGTTCGAAAGTATGAAAATATGATAGAGAGAAAAAAGGGAATATGGAAGAAGACAACAAACCCATTAGAAGTTCAAAAAGGACAAGTGAAAGAACTTATAAGCCATTTTGAGGGAACAGGAAATACTGAATTGAATATCAAACTAATGGGTGAGGAAGAATATGTGGTACCAAGAGATATTCTAAGAAGAGGTGCTAAGGACTCAGCCCTAACTAGAATACGGGAAATATTGGAATACGAGAGGTCACTCGTGACAGGAATAGTTGAAGAGCTCGTTCATAAGTATGAAAATATGATAGAGAGAGAAAAGGGAATATGGAAGAAAAAAACAAACCCAGTAGAAGTTCAAAAAGGACAAGTGAAAGAACTTATAAGCCATTTTGAGGGAACAAGAAATACTGAAGTGAATATAAAACTAATGGGTGAGGAAGAATATGTGGTACCAAGAGAAATTCTAAGAAGAGGTGCTAAGGACTCAGCCCTAGCTAGAATACGGGAAATATTGGAATACGAGAGGTCACACGGGACAGGAATAGTTGAAGAGCTCGTTCGAAAGTATGAAAATATGACAGAGAGAGAAAAGGGAATATGGAAGAAGAAAACAAACCCAGTAGAAGTTCAAAAAGGACAAGTGACAGAACTTATAAGCCATTTTGAGGGAACAGGAAATACTTAAGTGAATATCAAACTAATGGGTGAGGAAGAATATGTGGTACCAAGAGAAATTCTAAGAAGAGGTGCTAAGGACTCAGCCCTAGATAGAATACGGGAAATACTGGAATACGAGAGGTCACACATGACAGGAATAGTTGAAGAGCTCGTTCAAAAGTATGAAAATATGATAGAGAGAGAAAAGGGAGTATGGAAGAACAAAACAAACCCAGTGGAAGTTCAAAAAGGACAAGTAAAAGAACTTATAAGCCATTTTGAGGGAACAGGAAATGCTGAAGTGAATATAAACCTAATGGGTGAGGAAGAATATGTGGTACCAAGAGAAATTTTAAGAAGAGGTGCTAAGGACTCAGCCCTAGCTAGAATACGGGAAATACTGGTATACAAGAGGTCACACGTTACAGGAATAGTTGAAGAGCTCGTTCAAAAGTATGAAAATATGATAGAGAGAGAAAAGGGAATATGGAAGAACAAAACAAACCCAGAAGTTCAAAAAGGACAAGTGAAAGAACTTATAAGCCATTTTGAGGGAACAGGAAATACTGAAGTGAATATCAAACTAATGCGTGAGGAAGAATATGTGGTACCAAGAGAAATTCTAAGAAGAGGTGCTAAGGACTCAGCCCTAGCTAGAATACGGGAAATACTGGAATACGAGAGGTCACATGTGACAGGAATAGTTGAAGAGCTCGTTCAAAAGTATGAAAATATGATAGAGAGAGAAAAGGGAATAAGGAAGAAGAAAACAAACCCAGAAGTTCAAAAAAGACAAGTGAAACAACTTATAAGCCATTTTGAGGGAACAGAAAATACTGAAGTGAATATCAAACTAATGGGTGAGGAAGAATTTGTGGTACCAAGAGAAATTCTAAATAGAGGTGCTAAGGACTCAGCCCTAGCTAGAATACGGGAAATATTGGAATACGAGAGGTCACACGGGACAGGAATAGTTGAAGAGCTCGTTCAAAAGTATGAAAATATGATAGAGAGAGAAAAGGGAATATGGAAGAAGAAAACAAACCCAGTAGAAGTTCAAAAAGGACAAGTGAAAGAACTTATAAGCCATTTTGAGGGAACAGGAAATACTGAAGTGAATATCAAACTAATGGCTGAGGAAGAATATGTGGTACCAAGAGAAATTCTAAGAAGAGGTGCTAAGGACTCAGTCCTAGCTAGAATACGGGAAATACTGGAATACGAGAGGTCACACATGACAGGAATAGTTGAAGAGGTCGTTCAAAAGTATGAAAATATGATAGAGAGAGAAAAGGGAATATGGAAGAAGAAAACAAACCCAGTAGAAGTTCAAAAAGGACAAGTGAAAGAACTTATAAGCCATTTTGAGGGAACAGGAAATACTGAAGTGAATATCAAACTAATGGCTGAGGAAGAATATGTGGTACCAAGAGAAATTCTAAGAAGAGGTGCTAAGGACTCAGTCCTAGCTAGAATACGGGAAATACTGGAATACGAGAGGTCACACATGACAGGAATAGTTGAAGAGCTCGTTCAAAAGTATGAAAATATGATAGAGAGAGAAAAGGGAGTATGGAAGAACAAAACAAACCCAGTAGAAGTTCAAAAACACCAAGTAAAAGAACTTATAAGCCATTCTGAGGGAACAGGAAATGCTGAAGTGAATATAAACCTAATGGGTGAGGAAGAATATGTGGTACCAAGAGAAATTTTAAGAAGAGGTGCTAAGGACTCAGCCCTAGCTAGAATACGGGAAATACTGGAATACGAGAGGTCACACTTGACAGGAATAGTTGAAGAGCTCGTTCAAAAGTATGAAAATATGATAGAGAGAGAAAAGGGAATAAGGAAGAAGAAAGCAAACCCAGTAGAAGTTCAAAAACGCCAAGTAAAAGAACTTATAAGCCATTTTGAGGGAACAGGAAATACTGAAGTGAATATCAAAGTAATGGCTGAGGAAGAATATGTGGTACCAAGAGAAATTCTAAGAAGAGGTGCTAAGGACTCAGCCCTAGCTAGAATACGGGAAATACTGGAATACGAGAGGTCACACATGACAGGAATAGTTGAAGAGCTCGTTCAAAAGTATGAAAATATGATAGAGAGAGAAAAAGGATTATGGAATAAGAAAACAAACCCAGTAGAAGTTCAAAAAGGCCAAGTGAAAGAACTTATAAGCCATTTTGAGGGAACCGGAAATACTGAAGTGAATATCAAACTAATGGGTGAGGAAGAATATGTGGTACAAAGAAAAATTCTAAGAAGAGGTGCTAGGGATTCACCCCTAGCTAGAATACGGGAAATACTGGAATACAAGAGGTCACACGTTACAAGAATAGTTGAAGAGCTCGTTCAAAAGTATGAAAATATGATAGAGAGAGAAAAGGGAATATGGAAGAAGAAAACAAACCCAGTAGAAGTTCAAAAAGGACAAGTGAAAGAACTTATAAGCCATTTTGAGGGAACAGGAAATACTGAAGTGAATATGAAACTAATGGGTGAGGAAGAATATGTGGTACCAAGAGAAATTCTAAGAAGAGGTGCTAAGGACTCAGCCCTAGCTAGAATACGGGAAATACTGGAATACAATAGGTCACACGTTACAGGAATAGTTGAAGAGCTCGTTCAAAAGTATGAAAATATGATAGAGAGAGAAAATGGAATATGGAATAAGAAAACAAACCCAGTAGAAGTTGAAAAAGGACAAGTGAAAGAACTTATAAGCCATTTTGAGGGAACAGGAAATACTGAAGTGAATATCTAACTATTGGGGGAGGAAGAATATGTGGTACCAAGAGAAATTCTAAGAAGAGGTGCTAACGACTCAACCTTAGCTAGAATACGGGAAATACTGGAATACGAGAGGTCACACGTGACAGGAATAGTTGAAGAGCTCGTTCAAAAGTATGAAAATATGATAGAAAGAGAAAAGGGAATATGGAAGAAGAAAACAAACCCAGAAGTTTAAAAAGGACAAGTGAAAGAACTTATAAGCCATTTTGAGGGAACAGGAAATATTGAAGTGAATATCAAACTAATGGGTGAGGAAGAATATGTGGTACCAAGAGAAATTCTAAGAAGAGGTGCTAAGGACTCAGCGTTAGCTAGAATACGGGAAATACTGGAATACGAGAGGTCACACGTGACAGGAATAGTTGAAGAGCTCGTTCAAAAGTATGAAAATATGATAGAGAGAGAAAAGGGAATATGGAAGAAGAAAAAAAAGCACAGAAAAAGTTCAAAAAGGCCTAGTGAAAGAATTTATAGAGCATTTTGAGGGAACAGGAAATACTGAAAATGTGAATAACATTAAACTAAAGGATGTGAAAGAATATGTGGTACTGAAAGAAATTCTAAGAAGAGATGCTAAGGAGGCAGCTTTATCTAGAATACCAGAAATAAACAGGTTATTCAATGGAAAGAGTAAAAATAAAGAGAATAAAATTATATTGAAATATCAAAATTATAAAAACTAAAAGATCCATAAAACATATAAACTAACTTTCCCTCCCCCACAAAAAAACAAAAAATTCAAAATATTATATGGAACTAAATGTCCAGAAGAAGAAGAAGAAGAAGAAGAAGAGGAAAATGGGAGCGGGGAACCAACAAGATGGTGACTATTACCAATTTATTCTGGATAAGGAATATTCTACAGGATAGTCTCAGCAGGGGGAAGAAGTCTGACTTTCTTTAGCATGCTTTGTTCCTTGATGAAGATTCACCTGTACTGTTTCTTTGTCAGGTGAACAAATGCAGAACAAGCAAGTCTGACTTCTTCTTGTATGCTGTGTTCTATGAAGAAGATTTCACAAAGCTGGAGAGAAAATACAAAAAAAAATATAGAACTAGGAAATACAAAAGAAAAAGAAGAAGAAGGAGAAGAAGAAGATGGCCGCAGAGAAACAACAAATTGTTCCCTTACTAATCTGGACACCTAAAAGATATTCTACAAGATGGACTCCGCAGAGGAAAGAAGTTTGACTTGCTCAAGTATGCTTTGTTCCTTGATGATGATTCACTTGTACTGTTTCTTTGTCAGGTGAACAAATACAGAAGAAACAAGTCCGACTTCCTGTATGCTGTGTTCTAAGTAGGAGATTCCCAAAAGATGGCGACTGTTCCCAATTTACTCTGGATACCTAAGGGATATTCCACAAGATGTACTCAGCAGTGAGAAGAAGTCTGACTTGCTCAAAGATGCTTTGTTCCTTGATGAAGAATCACTTGTACTGTTTCTTTGTCAGGTGAACAAATGTATAAAAAGCAAGTCTGACTTCCTGTATGCTGTGTTCTAAGTAGGAGATTCCCAAAAGATTGCAACTGTTCCAAATTTACTCTGGATACCTAAGGGATATTCTACAAGATGTACTCAGCAGAGGGAAGAAGTCTGACTTGCTCAAGTATGCTTTGTTCCTTGATGAAGATTCACTTGTACTGTTTCTTTTTCAGGTGAACAAATGCGAAAGAAACAAGTCTGACTTCCTGTATGTTGTGTTCTAAGTAAGAGATTCCCAAAAGATGGCAACTGTTCCCAATTTACTCTGGATACTTAAAGGATATTCTACAAGATGTACTCAGCAGAGGGAAGAAGTCTGACTTGCTCAAGTATGCTTTGTTCCTTGATGAAGATTCAGTTGTACTCTTTCTTTGTCAGGTGAACAAACGCAGAAGAAACAAGTCTGACTTCCTGTATGCTGTGTTCTAAGTAGGAGATTCCCAAAAGATGGCGACAGTTCCCAATTTACTCTGGATACCTAAGGGATATTCTACAAGATGAACTCAGCAGAGGGAAGAAGTCCGACTTGCTCAAGTATGCTTTGTTCCTTGATGATGATTCACTTGTACTGTTTCTTTGTCAGGTGAACAAACGCAGAAGAAACAAGTCTGACTTCCTGTATGCTGTGTTCTAAGTAGGAGATTCCCAAAAGATGGCGACAGTTCCCAATTTACTCTGGATACCTAAGGGATATTCTACAAGATGTACTCAGCAGAGGGAAGAAGTCCGACTTGCTCAAGTATGCTCTGTTCCTTGATGATGATTCACTTGTACTGTTTCTTTGTCAGGTGAACAAATGCAGAAGAAACAAGTCTGACTTCCTGTATGCTGTGTTCTGAGTAGCAGATTCCCAAAAGATGGCGACTGTTCCCAATTTACTCTGGATACTTAAAGGATATTCTACAAGATGTACTCAGCAGAGGGAAGAAGTCCGACTTGCTCAAGTATGCTTTGTTCCTTGATGAAGATTCACTTGTACTGTTTCTTTGTCAGGTGAACAAACGCAGAAGAAACAAGTCTGACTTCCTGTATGCTGTGTTCTAAGTAGAAGATTACCAAAAGATGGCGACTGTTCCCAATTTACTCTGGATACCTAAGGGATATTTTACAAGATATACTCAGCAGAGGGAAAAAGTCTGACTTGCTCAAGTATGCTTTGTTCCTTGATGAAGATTCACTTGTACTGTTTCTTTGTCAGGTGAACAAATGCAGAAAAA
>NC_090747.1:83324495-83326995 GCF_036898095.1 Palaemon carinicauda
AGACTTCTAAAAGATGTTTCATATAAGGGCATTGACATCGGCCATTTGATAAATATTGAAATCATATATATATATATATATATATATATATATATATATATATATATATATAGATATATATATATATATATATATATATATATATATATATATATATATATAGATATATATATATATATATATATATATATATACATATATATAATATATATATATATATATATATATATATATATATATATATATATATATATATGTGTGTGTGTGTGTTCATACATCCATAAGATTTATTATATTTCAACCTATAGTTTTATATATTTATTTACGTTATAAGTACCAGTACCTATTTTTGTTACTTAAAAGGTATGTGACAAATATCATTGCGACTTTGTCACTGTTATACCAGACTTTAATTAATGAACCAATCAACCTTACTTTGAGAAATCCATTGACATTGTCTACATGCCAAGCTGATATACTCGTATCAAAGTATTCATTAGCTTTGCTTTTCCAAAATAATGTTATCACCATTTGCTGGAAACCATAGATTTATGCGGGATGAAAAAAAAACAAAAACAAGAAATGGACACTTATACATTTTACTCATCATCACTCTCAAGGAAAAAAAATGTTTTCTATTTCTACTAATGTTTTCATTTTATTTTTTTTTAATTTTTTAGTCGCAAATCTAAAATTTGTAGGAGTCCGAGTAGAATATCTCTCAGTGCGATTCAAAACCCCTGTTTTAAACATCTATTATGTTTGATAATTTGTGTTAACCATCTAATCATTATCTACCACCATAAAACATTTTATTGCTCTTCCGGCTCATTTTACATGTGCAGTACACAGTCTTTCCTAACAGGGATTTACTCGGTAGCCTAATAACAATGGGAATGAAGGAAAGGAGGCAAGAAGGAAGGGGGGGGGGGGGGAAGTACTAGGATAGCCATAGGTGTAAACACCGAAGGAGGGTTGGGGGAACCTCTGCGTCACAGTTACGTGATTAAGTAACACTTCTTCGAAACGCTTTGATGGAAGGGAAGAAGTTCCTCTTTTTTTCTAAGAGTAAACGGGTTAATTAAGCACATCTGTCAATTCATTGTACCACCAAAAATTAGGCCAATGTTTGAAACATTCATTGCTGTAGTTTCATGGAAATTCATAAGCCGGTTTGTTAGATATTTGGAAAAAACACTATTACACGGCCTCTGTAAACGATAGTAGTACTGTATATGGTACAGTTTGGTTTGAATAATTTATGACTAGTTTATTAGAAAGGAAATGCAGGTGAAATATGTCTGTCTTCATCGAGTAAACAACTGATTGATATCCAACAGAGTTTCTAAGTACAAGAAGCGTGCTTGCTTTAATGCATTTCTATTGCTTGTTGACAATGCTCCTGCTCATCCTCCAGGCCTTGCAGACCATCTAAAGGAGGAGTTCAAATTCATAAAGATCAAGTTCCTGTCGCCCAAAACCACTACAATAGCCCAACCAGGGTTTAAAGTTTTAAGGCAATTACCTTAGTTTTAGGCAATTTGAACGATTTCAAGGTAATTTTTAGGGTAATGATATTTTGTAAAGTAATTTCGGTTTTACTAGCTTCAAATTTGTGGAAGTTGGAAAAGTTCTAAGGTAATCTAGGGTTAAAAGCAGCACCATCTAAGGTAATAGCTACATATTCAAGTTTAAACCCTGACCCTAACCCATGGATCAGCAGGTGATCTCGAACTTCAAAATGCTTTACACAAAAGTCATGTTCAACCGATGCTTCGAGGTCACTAAAGGGACTAACCTCACCCACAGAGAGCTTTTTAGAAGGAACCTTTTCATATTGTCAATTGCCTCAATATCATTGAAAAAGCCGGAGAAGGGGGTCATCTTCATAACCCTCAATTCAGGGCATTGTCCCGCTCGATAGGGTAATGTTAATGTCCCTTGCCCCTGCCATTCATGAGAGGCCTTTAAACCTTTATAGTCGTGCAAGTAATAAACTCAATTCAGCTTGGAAGAAACTGAGGCAATGGACAATAAAATTGTGTCCTTGGAAAAGACAATGTGGTTGGAGGTGGATAGGGACGATATCAACGATCTTCATGAGAAAGATCGAACACAGCTGACGAACAAGTAGCCCCTTATTGCGGAAGGAAATAAAACTTAAAGAATTCAGGTTTGTATAGTTTGGAAAAATAAAAATGGTTTTATAAACTTGTGATTTGTTCCTATTAATATACAAACCGGTTTCTTTTAATATGAGACTCATCCTAGGGAGGGAGAAAAGTCCTTATAGCCAAAGTGGCTGGATTACCCGGTGAACGGGTTTCAAACTAACCCCCTCCAGATTTTAAGCCCCGGTGGTTTCAAACTATCCCCTTCGTTGAAACCGGATTCAGGCTACCTGGGGGTTAACTTGAAATTGGTTTCAAGCTACCCATGGGGGTAATTTCAAACTGGTTTTAAGCTAACTCCGCTGTCAAACTACCCCCTCGTTTTTGCG
>NC_090747.1:83331995-83359495 GCF_036898095.1 Palaemon carinicauda
AGACTTCCCGAAGAATCCTGCAGCCAAGATTTCCCGAAGAATCCTGCAGCCAAGACTTCCCGAAGAATCCTGCAGCCAAGACTTTCCGAAGAATCCTGCAGCCAAGACTTCCCGAAGAATCCAGCAGCCAAGACTTCCCGAAAAATCCCGCAGCCAAGACTTCCCGGAGAATCCTGAAGCCACAAACCATTTTAGCTGTTGCGGGATTGAAACCGTTCCAGATGAAGTGGACCTATGGACGGCCTGGACGGGGGTTGCAGAAACTTCTTCACTGAGGAGAAAACATTCGAGCTTCGAGACTGTCATACGAGAGACGCCATTCCAAAAAGCCTCCCAATTCGTTCTGCTTTGAACACGAGAGGCATTCCTGAAGAATCGATTTCTTTTCCGTTGCAAGAATGAAAAAGTGATTCAAAATGCTTGTCAACACCAAATAAATGGATGTATGTAATTGTAGTTTTCTTATCCTAAAAACTATCAGGAGCTCAGTATGTCCGGAGGGATTTTTGGATATTGTCTACTATTTTGTGTGTGTGTGTGTGTGTGTGTATATATATATATATATATATATATATATATATATATATATATATATATATAATCGATATTTCAAATATAAATTAGGAAAACAAAATCTAAAATATTTCGTCAAATGACAGATGTCGCTGGGATCCAGTTTCGTTGTGAAGACATTCAGAAGACTTCAGTGAAGACACCGTTTTTTAAAACTAAAGGTAGTGATGGGCAGAAAGAAGTTAGATTGAATATGGAGAGTTTTAAGGGTAATTGTTATTGTGGTGACGGTTTGGATGCTAAAATTGTTTCTGAATTGGAACAAACTCTTAAGGATCTTATTGGAGCTTCACAAGGTAAGCTTTTATGTTGTTACTATTGTTCCGTCTTAGATTCCGGAACATTTATTTCCCATGCAAGAGGAATGTCTAAGAATGAATCAAGATCTTATAAGGCCCAAAAGGAAGGACTCGTTATAGATTTGATGGAGGATCTTATTGGAGCTTCACAAGGTAAGCTTTTATGTTGTTACTATTGTTCCGTCTTAGATTCCGGAACATTTATTTCCTATGCAAGAGGAATGTCTGAGAATGAATCACGACCTTATAAGGCCCAAAAGGAAGGACTCGTTATAGATTTGATGGAGGATCTTATTGGAGCTTCACAAGGTAAGATTTTATGTTGTTACTATTGTTCCGTCTTAGATTCCAGAACATTTATTTCCCATGCAAGAGGAATGTCTGATAATGAATCACGATCTTATAAGGCCCAAAAGGAAGGACTCGTTATAGATTTGATGGAGGATCTTATTGGAGCTTCACAAGGTAAGCTTTTATGTTGTTACTATTGTTCCGTCTTAGATTCCGGAACATTTATTTCCCATGCAAGAGGAATGTCTGAGAATGAATCACGATCTTATAAGGCCCAAAAGGAATGACTCGTTATAGATTTGATGGAGGATCTTATTGGAGCTTCACAAGGTAAGCTTTTATGTTGTTACTATTGTTCCGTCTTAGATTCCAGAACATTTATTTCACATGCAAGAGGAATGTCTGAGAATGAATCACGATCTTATAAGGCCCAAAAGGAAGGACTCGTTATAGATTTGGTGGATGAGACCAAACTCTATAATAGAAACAAGACTGTTGTACAAGGTTTAATTGAAAAATTCGAATCTATTATGGAAAGCCATGAAGAAATAAGGAGGAAGGAGAGAATTGCTATACAAGGAAAAAAAGGTAAAGTAAAACAAAGGGTTCAAGAATTCGAGGAAAAAGTTAATGTTGACGGACATCAAACTAATATGAAGAAAGTTGATGTTGAAGAATATGCAGCAATGCGAGAAATTCTGATAAGAGATGCTAAAGACTCAGCCTTAGCTAGAATACGGGAAATACTGGAATACGAGAGGTCACACGTGACAGGAATAGTTGAAGAGCTCGTTCAAAAGTATGAAAATATGATAGAGAGAGAAAAGGGAATATGGAAGAAGAAAACAAACCCAGTAGAAGTTCAAAAAGGACAAGTGAAAGAACTTATAAGCCATTTTGAGGGAACAGGAAATACTGAAGTGAATATCAAACTAATGGGTGAGGAAGAATATGTGGTACCAAGAGAAATTCTAAGAAGATGTGCTAAGTACTCAGCCCTAGCTAGAATACGGGAAATACTGGAATACGAGAGGTCACACGGGACAGGAATAGTTGAAGAGCTCGTTCAAAAGTATGAAAATATGATAGAGAGAGAAAAGGGAATATGGAAGAAGAAAACAAACCCAGTAGAAGTTCATAAAGGACAAGTGAAAGAACTTATAAGCCATTTTGAGGGAACAGGAAATACTGAAGTGAATATCGAACTAATAGGTGAGGAAGAATATGTGGTACCAAGAGAAATTCTAAGAAGAGGTGCTAAGGACTCAGCCCTAGCTAGAATACGGGAAATATTGGAATACGAGAGGTCACACGTGACAGGAATAGTTGAAGAGCTCGTTCAAAAGTATGAAAATATGATAGAGAGAGAAAAGGGAATATGGAAGAAGAAAACAAACCCAGTAGAAGTTCAAAAAGGACAAGTGAAAAAACTTATAAGCCATTTTGAGGGAACAGGAAATACTGAAGTGAATATCAAACTAATGGGTAAGGAAGAATTTGTGGTACCAAGAGAAATTCTAAGAAGAGGTGCTAAGGACTCAGCTTTAACTAGAATACGGGAAATACTGGAATACGAGAGGTCACACGTGACAGGAATAGTTGAAGAGCTCGTTCAAAAGTATGAAAATATGATAGAGAGAGAAAAGGGAATATGGAAGAAGAAAACAAACCCAGTAGAAGTTCAAAAAGGACAAGTGAAAGAACTTATAAGCCATTTTGAGGGAACTGGAAATACTGAAGTGAATATCAAACTAATGGGTGAGGAAGAATATGTGGTACCAAGAGAAATTCTAAGAAGAGGTGCTAAGGACTCAGCCCTAGCTAGAATACGGGAAATACTGGAATACGAGAGGTCACACTCGACAGGAATAGTTGAAGAGCTCGTTCAAAAGTATGAAAATATGATAAAGAGACAAAAGGGAATATGGAAGAAGAAAACAACCCCAGAAGTTCAAAAAGGACAAGTGAAAGAACTTATAAGCCATTTTGAGGGAACAAAAAATACTGAAGTAAATATCAAACTAATGGGTGAGGAAGAATATGTGGTACCAAGAGAAATTCTAAGAAGAGGTGCTAAGGACTCAGCCTTAGCTAGAATACGGGAAATATTGGAATACGAGAGGTCACACGTGACAGGAATAGTTGAAGAGCTCGTTCGAATGTATGAAAATAGGATAGAGAGAGAAAAGGGAATATGGAAGAAGAAAACAAACCCAGTAGAAGTTCAAAAAGGACAATTGAAAGAACTTATAAGCCATTTTGAGGGAACAAAAAATACTGAAGTGAATATCAAACTAATGGGTGAGGAAGAATATGTGGTACCAAGAGAAATTCTAAGAAGAGGTGCTAAGGACTCAGCCTTAGCTAGAATACGGGAAATATTGGAATACGAGAGGTCACACGTGACAGGAATAGTTGAAGAGCTCGTTCGAAAGTATGAAAATATGATAGAGAGAGAAAAAGGAATATGGAAGAAGAAAACAAACCCAGTAGAAGTTCAAAAAGGACAAGTGAAAGAACTTATATGCCATTTTGAGGGAACAGGAAATACTGAAGTGAATATCAAACTAATGGGTGAGGAAGAATATGTGGTACCAAGAGAAATACTAAGAAGAGATGCTAAGAACTCAGCCTTAGCTAGAATACGGGAAATACTGGAATACGAGAGGTCACACGTGACAGGAATAGTTGAAGAGCTCGTTCAAAAGAACGAGAATAAGATAAAAAGAGAAAATTGAATATGAAAGAAGAAAAGAAGCACAGAAAAAGATAAAAAAGGCCTAGTGAAAGAATTTATAGAGCATTTTGAGGGAACAGGAAATACTGAAAATGTGAATAACATCAAACTAATGGATGTGGAAGAATATGTGGTACTGAGAGAAATTCTAAGAAGAGATGCTAAGGAGGCAGCTTTATCTAGAACACCAGAAATAAACAGGTTATTCAATGGGAAGAGTAAAAATAAAGCGAATAAAATTATATTAAAATATTCAAATATATAAAAACTAAAAGATCCATAAAACATATATACTACCTTCCTCTCCCCCACAAAAAAATAAAACTAAAAAATTCAAAATAATATATGAAACTAGATGTCCAGAAGAAGAAGAAGAAGAAAAAGAGGAAAATGTGAGCGGGGAACCAACAAGATGGTGACTGTTACCAATTTATTCTGGATAAGGAATATTCTACAGGATGGACTCAGCAGGGGGAAGAAGTCTGACTTTCTTTAGTATGCTTTGTTCCTTGATGAAGATTCACCTGTACTGCTTCTTTGTCAGGTGGACAAATGCAAAAGAAACAAGTCTGACTTCTAGTATGATGTGTGCTCTAAAGAAGACTCCTCAAAACCTGATAGAAAATACAAAATATGTGTAACTAGAAACCCCCCCCCCCCAAAAAAAAAGAAGAAGAAGAAGAAGAAGAAGAAGAAGAAGAAGAATGCAAAAAAAACAACAAGATAGCTACTGTTCCCAATCTATTCTGGACACCTAAGGAATATTCTACAAGATGGACTCAGAAGAGGGAAGAAGTGTGACTTGCAATGGTAAGCTATGATCCTACATGAAGATTCACCTGTACTATTTCTTTGCCAGGTGAACAAATGCAGAACAAGCAAGTTTGACTTCTTCTTGTATGCTGTGTTCTATGTAGAAGATTTCACAAAGCTGGAGAGAAAATACAAAAAAAAAAAATATATAAAACTAGAAAATACAAAAGAAGAAGAAGAAGAAAAAGAAGAAGAAGAAGACGAGGAAAAAGAAGAAGATGGCCGCAGAGAAACAACAAAATGGCGATTGTTCCCAAACCAATCTGGACACCTAAGGGATATTCTACAAGATGGACTCCGCAGAGGAAAGAAGTCTGACTTGTTCAAGTATGCTTTGTTCCTTGATGAAGATTCACTTGTACTGTTTCTTTTTTAGGTGAACAAATGCAGAAGAAACAAGTCTGACTTCCTGTATGCTGTGTTCTAAGTAGGAGATTCCCAAAAGATGGCAACTGTTCCCAATTTACTCTGGATACCTAAGGGATATTCTACAAGATGTACTCAGCAGAGGGAAGAAGTCTGACTTGCTCAGGTATGCTTTGTTCCTTGATGAAGATTCACCTGTACTGTTTCTTTGTCAGGTGAACAAATGCAGAAAAAGCAAGTCAGATTTCTTATTGTATGCTGTGTCCTATGTAGAAGATTCCCCAAAGCTAGAGAGAAATTAAAAGAAAAAAAATATAGAACTAGAAAATACAAGAGAAGAAGAAGAAGAAGAAGAAGAAGATGGCAGCAGATAAACAATAAAATGGCAACTGTTCCCAATCATTTCTGAACACCTAAGGGATATTCTACAAGATGTACTCAGCCGAGGGAAGAAGTCTGGCTTGCTCAAGTATGCTTTGTTCCTTGATGATGATTCACTTGTACTGTTTCTTTGTCAGGTGAAAAAATGCAGAAGAAACAAGTCTGACTTCCTGTATGCTGTGTTTTAAGAAGGAGATTCCCAAAAAGATGGCAACTGTTCCCAATTTACTCTGGATACCTAAGGGATATTCTACAAGATGTACTCAGCAGAGGGAAGAAGTCTGACTTGCTCAAGTATGCTTTGTTCCTTGATGAAGATTCACTTGTACCGTTTCTTTTTCATGTGAACAAATGCAGAAACAAGTCTGACTTACTGTATGCTGTGTTCTAAGTAGGAGATTCCCAAAAGATGGCGACTGTTCCCAATTTACTCTAGATACCTAAAGGATGATATTCTACAAGATGTACTCAGCAGAGGGAAGAAGTCTGACTTGCTCAAGTATGCTTTTTTCATTGATGAAGATTCAATTGTACTGTTTCTTTTTCAGGTAAACAACTGCTGAAGAAACAAATCTGACTTCCCGTATGCTGTGTTCTAAGTAGGAGATTCCCAAAAGATGGCGGCTGTTCCCAATTTACTCTGGATACGTAAGGGATATTCTACAAGATGTACTCAGCAGAGGGAAGAAGTCTGACTTGCTCAAGTATGCTTTGTTCCTTGATGAAGATTCACTTGTACCGTTTTTTTTTTTTTCAGGTAAACAAATGCAGAAACAAGTCTGACTTCCTGTATGCTGTGTTCTAAGTAGGAGATTCCAAAAGATGGCGACTGTTCCCAATTGCCCGTGTCAACTCTGGATACCTAAGGGATATTCTACAAGATGTACTCAGCAGAGGGAAGAAGTCTGACTTGCTCAAGTATGCTCTGTTCCTTGATGAAGATTCACTTGTACCGTTTCTTTTTCATGTGAACAAATGCAGAAACAAGTCTGACTTCCTGCATGCTGTGTTCTAAGTAGGAGATTCCCAAAAGATGGCGACTGTTCCAAATTTACTCTGGATACCTAAAGGATGATATTCTACAAGATGTATTCAGCAGAGGGAAGAAGTCTGACTTGCTCAAGTATGCTTTGTTCCTTGATGAAGATTCACTTGTACTGTTTCTTTGTCAAATGAACAAATGCAGAGGAAACAAGTCTGAGTTCCTGTATACTGTGTTCTAAGTAGGAGATTCCCAAAAGATGGCGACTGTTCCCAATTTACTCTGGATACATAAGGGATATTCTACAAGATGTACTCAGCAAAGGGAAGAAGTCTGTCTTGCTCAAGTATGCTTTGTTCCTTGATGAAGATTCACTTGTACTGTTTCTTTTTTAGGTGAACAAATGCAGAAGAAACAGATCTGACTTCCTGTATGCTGTGTTCTAAGTAGGAGATTCCCAAAAGATGGCGACTGTTCCCAATTTACTCTGGATACCTAAGGGATATTCTACAAGATGTACTCAGCAGAGGGAAGAAGTCTGACTTGATCAAGTATGCTTTGTTCCTTGATGAAGATTCACTTGTACTGTTTCTTTGTCAGGTGAACAAATGCAGAAGAAACAAGTCTGACTTCCTGTATGCTGTGTTCTAAGTAGGAGACTTCCAAAAGATGGCAACTGTTCCCAATTTACTCTGGATACCTAAAGGATATTCTACGAGATATATTCAGCAGAGGGAAGAAGTCTAACTTGCTCTAGTACGCTTTGTTCCTTGATGAAGATTCACCTGTAATGTTTCTTTGTCAGGTGAACAAATGCAGAAAAAGCAAGTCAGATTTCTTATTGTATGCTGTGTCCTATGTAGAAGATTCCCCAAAGCCAGAGAGAATTAACACAAAAAAAATATAGAACTAGAAAATACAAAAGAAGAAGAAGAAGAAGAGGATGGCAGCAGAGAAACAATAAAATAACGACTGTTCCCTATGTATTCTGGACACCTAAGGGATATTCTACAAGATGTATTCAGCAGAGGGAAGAAGTCTGACATGCTCTAGTATACTTTGTTCTTTGATGAACATTCACTTGTACTGTTTCTTTGTCAAGTGAACAAATGTAGAAGAAACAAGTCTGACTTCTTCTTGTATGCTGTGTTCTATGTAGAAGATACCACAAAGCTGGAGGGAAAAGAAAAAAAAATATATATAACTAAAAAATCCAAAAGAAGAAGAAGAAGACTGCAGCAGGGAAACAACAAGATGGGTACTGTTCCCAATCAATTCTAGATACCTATGTGATATTCTAAAAGATGGACTCAGGAGAGGGAAGAATTCTGACTTAGTTCTAGTACGCTTTGTTTCTTTATGTAGATTCACTTGTACTGTTTCTTTTTCAGGTGAACAAATGAAAAAAAAAAAAAACAATTATGACTTCTTGTAATGTGTTCTATGAAGAAGATTCCAAAATAGAAGGCGACTGTTCCCAATCTATTCTGGATACCTAAGGGATTTTCTACAAGATGGACTCATGAGAGGGAAGAAGTCTGAATTGTCTAGTATGATTTGCATATACAGTCCCTCTTCCGGGCATGAATCCAAATTGTTCCTCACCAATTGTTGTTTCATCTCTGAGTGTCTTCTCAATGATCTTCTACCATATCTTCATAGTATGGCTTATCAACTTTATGCCTCTATAGTTGCCACATTCCTGGATGTCTCCCTTCCCCCTATAGATGGGGCTGATTAGGCTTCCTGTCCACTCCTCTGGCATCTTTTCCTAATTGAAGATATTTTGCATTAGGTCCCACAAGATATATATGCCTTCCTCTCCAAGACTCTTCCATACCTCTACTGGTATATTATCCGGTTCTGCAGCTTTACTATTTTTCATCTACTTTACTGATTGTTCTACTTCTCTTCTAGTCACTCCTATGGTAACTGCCTCGTTTGGGAGTCCATCTTCAAATACTGTTCTTGGGTTCTCCTTATTCAATAGTCCTTCCAAATAAGTTTCCCACCTTCTTTTAATTTCATTCTTTTCTGCTAGAACTATACCATTCTTGTCTTTTATTTGCCTTATCTGCTTCAGGTCTTTAGATGCAGCATCTCGGGCCTTACCAATTCGTAATATTTTCTTCTCTCCTTCTGGTGTTTCCATCTCTTTAAAGACTTCATTTAATGTCCCTGCCTTCGCCTTTGCTACTGCTCTTCGTGCTTCTTTCTTTGCCTGCTTATAGTTTTCTTTATCCTGCTGTTGTCCTGATAGATCTGCCTTCTTCTTAGCTTCTTTCTAGGGTTTTACCCATTCTTGCACCTCATCATCCTACCACCACGAATCTTTATCATTTGGGGGTCTTCTTCCTGATGATGGCCTCAGCAGAGGGAAGAAGTCTCAACAAGATAGACTCAGCAGAGGGAAGAAGTCTCTACAAGGGGGCCTCAGAAGAGGGATGAAGTCTCTACAAGAGGACCTTAGCAGAGGGATGAAGTCTCTACATGAAGGCCTCAGTAAATGGTATGCATTGTCTTAGCTATAATGTATATGTTTTAATAACACTTGATATTGTTCAATTGTGGTTATCTTTTTAAATACAAAAAGAGAATTATCAAGTAAGGTTACGATAATGTTACAAGTATTGAAATTTCTTCATGCTGAGCTTGCATGTGGTTGGAATGGTGCCACCAACCGTAAGTTAAGATGTGCAATACTATTCCAAGATTTGTGAAAGTGTTTATTCTTGAATTGCCGGGCTAACTGAGCAGCATAACCAGTAGGTTAGGTAGGAGTACAGTATAGCCTAGACTACGAATTACATGTTGTTTCACATAAAAACGTTGTCCTAAATGAAGATTTTGTATGACAGGGTATCAGTTTGGAGTAACTGTTATTGTACTAGCACTTGTAAGAATTAAAAAGACACCGGGAATCAGCCTTTCCCTGAACCTCCACTACAAATGAAGATCCGTCCTTCTCCGACGTCAAGTGGTAATTTAGATTTAAGATTTGGCTTAAAGTATTAGCCTATGCCTATGAGGTAGACGGTATTAGCCTATGCCAAGGTTTGGTTTGTTATAGATAGGCTAGCCAGGAATAATTTGATTGTCCTAAATTGAATGGTAGCCTCCGAGTGTAAGACACCAATCCCATCAATAAAGAAGACAGAAGAGAAGAAACTGGATGTGGCAGAGATGAGAATGTTAAGATGGATGTGTGGGGTGACAAGAAGAGATAAGATACGGAATGAGGTAATTAGGAGTACCACAGGAGTTAGAGAACTATAAGATAAGATCCAAGAAAGTAGACTGAGGTGGTATGGTCATGTAACGAGAAGAGATGAACAGTATATTGGGAGGAGAGTGATGGAAATGGAGGTACAGGGAACGAGAAAGAGAGGGAGACCTAAGCGAAGGTGGATGGACTGTATCAAGGATGACCTTCGATCAAGGGATTAACCCGTGATGAAGTGTGGGACAGAGGTAGATGGAGAACGCTGGCGAGAAACATAGACCCCACATAAAGGTGGGAAAAGATGCAGACAAAGACACCAATCCCATCAAACACAATTAACCAACTTTATATTAGACTAATTTTTCTTTGTACAATTTTCTATCAAAAAAAAAAAAGTTCGATAAGGGGAAAGATATACCAATTACAAATATTAATTCGTTCTGTTGATAATAAAATTAACACATCTTGGTAATGAATCAGTTTTAGATAGTCATTGAAAACAATCATATTACAAATTCTGCTACTACCAAAATCATGCAATATTCTCGCATTTTGAAAATTTTCGTGTAAAATTCTTTGGCTAATATATACGCCATATGGCATTTTGTTTGAAGTGATATTACTTCAAGACAACTTCTTTATCATTTATTAACATTTCCTTAAGATAAATTTTAATTTGTCAAACTGTACCACGATGTAAAAATTTCAATTGCAAACTAAAAATAATAAAGCTATTTCCACTAATTTTCAGGACAATGCATTGACACCGACATAGTTTAACATATTCGTTCAAGTCAAAGTTTACACGTAAAATGAAATAAAAAATTCTTTTGAATTCTTCTAATCCTCTTAAAATATATGGTTATATTTCAAAGCATACCAAATTTTATTAAAATCGAACAAGTATTAAAAAAGATTTGCAACACGTATATATGTTTTCAGATCGTTAGTGTCATCTCCATTTGCGTAGTAAGGTGGCCATATTATAATGATTTCTGGTGCAAAATCTGTTGCTTGTATCCCCATTTATACGTATTCTCCACTACTAACAATATCTGACTTTTTTTTGCATGAATTGAATGCAATAAATGCCATTAGATTTTCCATGGGTAACGACATACAAAATAAAAGTGTTACCGATACATTTTAAGTTTTCTTTGTTTTGAACCACCTAAAATATTATATAGAAAATGGTTCTGAATGGTAAACTATCTTTAGCTGAGAGTTCACTGGAATCTTTTTAAAAAAGCAGTTATGTTTTCTGAATATACTGTGCGTATATATATGTGTGTGTATATATATATATATATATATATATATATATATATATATATATATATATATATATATATATACTGTATATATATATATATATATATATATATATATATATATATATATATATATATATATATATATATATAACTAATTAATTATCACAATTATTATTATTATCAAAATTATCAATCTTTACGAAAATTGGAATTTGCTATAAGAAATGGGAGTTTTTCTAAGACTAAAGCAGGCTGGGACATAATAACTTCGCATCAATTGCCTAAAATGTGAGCACCATTTCATTGTCTAAGTCAGTTGTTTACTTTTTGGGAAACTAAATCGGAACATATATATATATATATATATATATATATATATATATATATATATATATATATATATATATATACACAAAAATGAATGCAGTGGCTTCTAGTCCACTACAGGACAGAGGCCTCAGACATGTCTTTGATCATGTCTGGGGGTTTGGCCAGTGTACATCACTACGCTGGCCAGTACGGATTGGTGATGATGGGAGAAATTTGTCTGATTGTTCACAGTAAACCAACCTAGTATGAATGGCCCAGACTAGTAAGGCTTTGCTGATCATGACGGTATGCAAATCACTTCTCCACGTTGAGGTGTTCCCACTCAGAAACAGAATATATATATATATATATATATATATATATATATATATATATATATATATATATATATATATGATATATATATACACACATATATATATATACATATATCGATATATACATATATATATACAGTATATATATATATATATATATATATATATATATATATATATATATATATACAGTATATATATATATATATATATATATATATATATATATATCGATATATATATATATATATATATATATATATATATATATATATATCGATATATATATATGTATATATATATCGATATATATGTGTATATATATATATATATATATATATATATATATATATACATATATATATATATATATATATATATATATATATATATATATATATCAGTAAAAGTGAAAATACTCAGCACAGTCGTATTTTCTAGTCGCATTGTTTTTGTTTTCAGCAAGTCCTGTAACTTAAGACATTATACCGCATACTTGGTTCCCCGTCCTTTATCCTGGCGTTTATCCTCTTGTCTTATATCATATCACTTTTTATCCTAAAAATTGATTTTTAAAGATTCCCAGTTTACGAATTTATTGAATCTTGTTCTTTATGAGTGTTAGGACATTACCTTTTTTACCAGTATATAACCAGTGAAAATGAACAATTACCAACACTACGATTATAATGTTAGTATTTATCCCTGAATTACCATTATCTTATACTTGCTAATACCAATTAAAACTTGACATATGCCCTCCAATTCTTGCAAAGTCCTCAAAAAGTCATTGAGAGAATTGAAAGCTTAGTCAATGTTTAAATCACAATTCTTATAAGTGCTATTCTGAAAAAAAAAAAAAAAAAAATTATGCAGGATTACCCTCTAGTATTCACTACAATCTTAATTCGGAAAGCAGGATGCTAAACAAATTCAAATAAAAAATATTTAAAATATAGTAATGCCATTAGAATATATGTCATATATAAACTATGTAAAGAGACGTATGTCAACCTGTCCAATAGAAAAGCATTTGCAGAAAGTTTGAACTTCTAAAGTTCCAATGATTTAGCAGCCAGAGTAGGAAGATCATTTTACAATCTTGTCACAATTGGAATAAAACTCTAAAATACTATGCAATATTGAGCCTTATGATGGACAAGGCAATACTTATAGAAGACGTTTTTATCTCATACGTAAATATGGTGGTGAGTTATACAGGTAAATTTTATCCTTCAAAACATCATTAAATGAATGTTTCATATATATTTGCTATCAACGAAGTTTTCTTATTGTTATATTTATTCATCCATTACTTAACTTTATGGTGACGAAAGAACAACGTGAAAACTGATTTTATTTAATTCATATAGATGATGCAGAATTTTTCTTATATATGATATATTGTGACTTATTCAGAGAACATCATGAAGTTTATATCGTAATTATTAACCAGATTATTTAATTTATAAAGATGATGCCGATTTTTTCTAATATATGATATATTATGACTTATTCAAAGAAAACATCATTAAATTGATACCGTAATTATCAACCAAATTATTTAATTTATAAAGATGATGCAGAATTTTTCTAATATATGATATATTGTGACTTATTCAAAGAGAACATCATGAAATTTATATCGTAATAATCAACCAAATGGATCAGGTTCATGTGAAATAGGGTCAATGGATATATGGAGTAATATGATTTTTAAGATAAAAATAGCCCCTAAAATATTTAATAGTGGTCTTACTTCTATTCTTGCATGCCATTACTGACCAACCCTGAAAGCTCATCAGAAAAAATCTTCTGGCTATGACGTCAATACATTTTGGGGGGTTAATAATGTCAAGTTAAATTTTATAAACTGATTTCAAAGTTATCTGGAAAAAAAAGAGACTAATATCGTTTATTTTTGAGAGCTATAGTATGAAAAGGAGTTTCATTACATTTAAACGCCGAAATAAAACTTTATTTGCGTAAGTTGGAAAATAATTTATTGTCACTATTGACCCAAAAATAAAATTAGCTTCTTGAAAGATATTTTCACCGCATAAACGAACAAACTCCGGCAGATAGATACCTTCACGAGTCCAACAATTAGGATCAGAGGATATCCACTCGAGACAGTACGAGGTATCAATGTCTATTCTCACAAACACTGAATCAGTCTGGGGACTACAATTTAGGTTCCTGACCTTGATGATACACTTAGGTACACTATTCTATTTTATATCACTTCCTCTTGTTTTGTTAAAGTTCTTATAGTTTATATTTGAGATTCTTATTTTAATGTTATTACTCTTCTTAAAATTCTTAAAATATTTTATCTTTTCTTGTTTCCTTTCCTCACTGGGCTATTTTCCTTGTTGGAGCCCCTCGGCTTATAGCATCCTGCTTTTCCACCTAATAATAATAATAATAATAATAATAATAATAATAATAATAATAATAATAATAATAATAATAATTATTATTATTATTATTATTATTATTATAATAATAATAATAATAATAATAATAATAATAATAATAATAATAATAATAACAATAACAATGATAATAATTATAATAATTATAATAATAATAATAAGTTCCCGAAGAACCCAGCATAAGTAAATTACGACTGAGCTAGTAAGTGATTTAACCATTCAAGATTTTCATTATTTCTAGTCACAGAGCTGAATCTATGGAAAGAGAACACAACGTCATAATTCATTACTACTAATGAAAATTTAAGCTGTTAAGAAAAACGTTTATTTTATCTCTACTCATTAATTTCAGATATATAAATTAGCACAAAACTGAACAAGTCGAAAATGTAAATGCTATTCATCCCTTGCACCAATTAAAAAAAAAAAAAAAAAAAAAAAAAAAACCACAACAACAACAACAACAACTACTACAAAATTATTAGGGGCGGTAAGAAAGTCAACATTATTATATCCACTTTTCGTCCTATTGCTTGGTTTACTAAGAAAGATTAATCAAAAACATTATCTAGTGCCACAAGAACATTGATGTTGCAATAATATACTATACTAAAAGTATCAAATATCAACCCTTTCGAAATCATCGAAAACGCTTTTCATATAATTACTTTATGTGTTCAGACACACATATCTTCCAGTTCATCTATTCTTACAACTATATCAGTCAAAATTTATGAAAGTTATGACGCACCATAAAATAGGAATTTGGCATAAACTTATATATCAAACAATTAAAGAAGATAAAAAAACAAGAAGGAACACAAACCTTTTGATTCATTCAGCGATCAATGAAACCAGACCCAAACAAGAAAAATCGTTATAGGAAATGCGAACTTTGGAGATTAGTCGAAAATCTTCCCTCTCTCTCTCTCTCTCTCTCTCTCTCTCTCTCTCTCTCTCTCTCTCTCTCTCTAAAGGTACTGGAGATCAGATCAAGCAAGAAACCAAAGCAAACTTGGTCAGTTTATTGATGAGATGCTCAAATGAATCAAAAACCTAAGATTTTCTTTACCTCTGCATTTCTTGAACATACCAACTTTCTGATCTGACGAAGCTGCAGTAGTTTTAGCCGGCTTTGCCCGTCTCGGTTTATGCATCGCAAAAATGTTTCGATAAATATGGCTTTTGAACAAGGAAGAGTATAAAAAAAAAAAAAAAAAAAAAAAAAAAAAATAATCAAAGACGGCGCGAATCAGACATTTTGCTTGACGGTGACCTTGATATTTGACTTTGCCAATCCAAAATTTAATCATTTTCAGCTTTTTACAAAACTGTTAATCCATGCAAGTTTCATTATTCTACGATTAAAATTGTGGGCAGGAAGGTGTTCTCTAAAAAACAAACAAACACAAAAACAGAGGGTAAAACTCTACTTCCTTCCAACTTCGCTGACAGAGGTAATACAAACTTGAAATTGTAATCGAATGAGAATTCAATAGATACGAGGTTTATTTAAAAGAATTAATCCAACTGAATATGATCTCATCAAACATTTAAATTAGAAAATAAAATAGGTACACTGTAAAAGTTGACAGATTTTTTTATATCTTTTTACCAGCTCCTAAGGCTAACTATTTTACGACTACTACTGCGGTAACACCTTCCTCACTATTAGAGAAAGTATTACTGCTACAATAATACTATCATATTGACTAGGCCATTAATTAATACTATTTGCATTGTTTGTAACTTTCCTTAGTTGGCTTAATTCTTTTATGCTGTAAATGAATACCCGCTACGCTCTCTTTCTATCCAAAAATGGAAAATGTAACTTATTTATCATATTTCACTCTCTCCTAACATTTTAGTTTGTAAATAAATACCATCTCTCTCTCTCTCTCTCTCTCTCTCTCTCTCTCTCTCTTCTCTCTCTCTCTCTCTCTCTCTCTCTCTCTCTCTCTCTCTCTCTCTCTCTCTCTAAAACAGAGACAGAGGGATCAGGTCGGAAAACCTGAAAAAATTGCGAAAATACGAAAATCTTTTGTATTTCAAAAGTTTTCATTTATCAATATTTGATAATTAATATCAGAGTATCCGAATATTTTTCAACTTAAAATTTTAATTTCCACCGCCACAGCCTTAATATTAAAGCGTAATTCCATCACTCAGCCAAAGTATTCCTGACGACGCTTGATAACCTCCTTCTCGAGGAAATGATGAGTCCTTTAGAAGACAACGAAAATGGAATGGATAGAAGCAAATGCGGTTTTCCTGTTATCCTAAAAACTTACTGAGGATCAATTTGTCCAGAAAGATCCTGTCTTCGCTTCTTTGGACGCCATTGCGGGGATTATCTACTCATTATAAACGTGAAGTAACACGCTCAAGTACCGTACTTAGTAATAGCAAGTCATGCATAAGCTGAATGAAAGAGCAGAAGATTCTTCACTGAAAAGAAAACGCTGAAGCTGCGAGACTTCCCGGAAAATCCTACATCCAAGACTTTCATCCAAGACTTTCCGAAGAATCCTGCAGCCAAGACTTCCCGAAGAATCCTGCAGCCAAGATTTCCCGAAGAATCCTGCAACCAAGATTTCCCGAAGAATCCTGCAGCAAAGACTTCCCGAAGAATCCTGCAGTCAAGACTTCCCGGAGAATCCTGCAGCCAAGACTTCCCGAAGAATCCTGCAGCCAAGACTTCCCGAAGAATCCTGCAGCCAAGAATTTCCGAAGAATCCTACAGCCAAGACTTTCCGAAGAATCCTGCAGCCAAGACTTCCCGAAAAATCCTGCAGTCAAGACTTCCCGGAGAATCCTGCTGCCAACACTTCCCGAAGAATCCTGCAGCCAACACTTCCCGAAGAATCCTGCAGCCAAGAATTTCCGAAGAATCCTACAGCCAAGACTTTCCGAAGAATCCTGCAGCCAAGACTTCCCGAAGAATCCTGCAGCCAAGACTTCCCGGAGAATCCTGAAGCCACAAACCATTTTAGCTGTTGCGGGGATTGAAACCGTTCCAGATGGAGTGGACCTATGGATCAAGTGTAAAAAATTGTGAGGGGGAATTGTGGAATCTTGAACTCCATCGGAGACTGAAGAAAAAAATCATGGACGGGGGTTGCAGAAACTTCTTCACTGAGGAGAAAACATTAGAGCTTCGAGACTGTCATACGAGAGACGCCATTCCAAAAAGAATCGAACCAGAGATAGCCGCAGATCCGGACATAAACTTATGACGCAGCTAGCAAGCCTCCCAATTTGTTCTGCTTTGAACATGAGAGGCATTCCTGAAAAATCGATTTCTATTCCGTTGCAAGAATGAAAAAGTGATTCAAAATGCTTGTCGACACCAAATAAATGGATGTATGTAATTGTAGTTTTATTATCCGAAAAACTAACTGGAGCTCAATATGTCCGGAGGGATTTTTGGATATTGTCTACTCTTTTGTATATATATATATATATATATATATATATATATATATATATATATATATATATATATATATATATATACATAATCGATATTTCAAATATAAATTAGGAAGATAGAATCTAAAATCGTTCGTCAGATCCCAGATGTCTTCAGGATCCAGTTTCGGTGTGAACACATCCAGGAGACTTCAGTGAAAAATCCGGTCAGATCGCTGTACTTTTCTCATCTTAAAATCCTGCGGGAGTTCATTATGTCCAAATAAATTTTGTCTTTGATATTTGGACCCCATTAAGATATTGTCTACTCTTGTGTGTGTATATTAATATATATATATATATATATATATATATATATATATATATATATATATATATATATATGCTCAATATTTCAAATACAAATTAGGAAAAGAAAATCTAATATCTTTAGTCAAATGACAGATGTCGCTGGGATCCAGTTTCGTTGTGAAGACATTCAGAAGACTTCAGTGAAGACTCCGTTTTTTAAAACTAAAGGTGGTGATGGGCAGAAAGAAGTTAGATTGAATATGGAGAGTTTTAAGGGTAATTGTTATTGTGGTGACGGTTTGGATGCTAAAATTGTTTCTGAATTGGAACAAACTCTTAAGGATCTTATTGGAGCTTCACAAGGTAAGCTTTTATATTGTTACTATTGTTCCATCTTAGATTCCGGAACATTTATTTCACAAGCAAGAGGAATGTCTGGGAATGAATCACGATCTTATAAGGACCAAAAGGAAGGACTCGTTATAGATTTGATGGAGGATCTTATTGGAGCTTCACAAGGTAAGCTTTTATGTTGTTACTATTGTTCCGTCTTAGATTCCGGAACATTTATTTCACATGCAAGAGGAATGTCTGAGAATGAATCACGATCTTATAAGGCCCAAAAGGAAGGACTCGTTATAGATTTGATGGAGGATCTTATTGGAGCTTCACAAGGTAAGCTTTTATGTTGTTACTATTGTTCCGTCTTAGATTCCGGAACATTTATTTCACATGCAAGAGGAATGTCTGAGAATGAATCACGATCTTATAAGGCCCAAAAGGAAGGACTCGTTATAGATTTGATGTAGGATCTTATTGGAGCTTCACAAGGTAAGCTTTTATGTTGTTACTATTGTTCAGTCTTAGATTCCGGAACATTTATTTCACATGCAAGAGGAATGTCTGAGAATGAATCACGATCTTATAAGGCCCAAAAGGAAGGACTCGTTATAGATTTGATGGAGGATCTTATTGGAGCTTCACAAGGTAAGCTTTTATGTTGTTACTATTGTTCAGTCTTAGATTCCGGAACATTTATTTCATATGCAAGAGGAATGTCTGAGAATGAATCACGATCTTCTAAGGCCCAAAAGGAAGGACTCGTTATAGATTTGGTGGATGAGAGAAAACTCTATAATAAAAACAAGACTGTTGTAAAAGGTTTAATTGAAAAATACGAATCTATTATGGAAAGCCATGAAGAAATAAGGAGGAAGGAGCGAATTGCTATACAAGGAAAAAAAGGTAAAGTAAAACAAAGGGTTCAAGAATTCGAGGAAAAAGTTAATGTTGTCGGACATCAAACTAATATGAAGAAAGTTGATGTTGAAGAATATGCAGCAATGCGAGAAATTCTGATAAGAGATGCTAAAGACTCAGCCTTAGCTAGAATAGGAGAAATATTGGAATACGAGAGGTCACACGTGACAGGAATAGTTGAAGAGCTCGTTCAAAAGTATGAAAATATGATAGAGAGAGAAAAGGGAATATGGAAGAAGAAAACAAACCAAGTAGAAGTTAAAAAAGGACAAGTGAAAGAACTTATAAGACATTTTGAAGGAACAGGAAATACTGAAGTGAATATCAAACTAAAGGCTGAGGAAGAATATGTGGTACCAAGAGAAATTCTAAGAAGAGGTGCTAAGGACTCATCCCTAGCTAGAATACGGGAAATACTGGAATACGAGAGGTCACATGTGACAGGAATAGTTGAAGAGCTCGTTCAAAATTATGAAAATATGATAGAGAGAGAAAAGGGAATAAGGAAGAGGAAAACAAACCCAGAAGTTCAAAAAGGACAAGTGAAAGAACTTATAAGCCATTTTGAAGGAACAGGAAATACTGAAGTGAATATCATACTAATAAGTGAGGAAGAATATGTGGTACCAAGAGAAATTCTAAGAAGAGGTGCTAAGGACACAGCCCTAGCTAGAATACGGGAAATATTGGAATACGAGAGGTCACACGGGACAGGAATAGTTGAAGAGCTCGTCCGAAAGTATGAAAATATGATAGAGAGAGAAAAGGGAATATGGAAGAAGAAAACAAACCAAGTAGAAGTTCAAAAAGGCCAAGTAAAAGAACTTATAAGCCATTTTGAGGGAACAGGAAATACTGAAGTGAATATCAAACTAATAGGTGAGGAAGAATATGTGGTACCAAGAGAAATTCTAAGAAGAGGTGCTAAGGATTCAGCCCTAGCTAGAATACGGGAAATACTGGAATACGAGAGGTCACACGTGACAGGAATAGTTGAAGAGCTCGTTCAAAAGTATGAAAATATGATAGAGAGAGAAAAGGGAATATGGAAGAAGAAAACAAACCCAGTAGAAGTTCAAAAAGGACAAGTGAAAGAACTTATAAGCCATTTTGAGGGAACAGGAAATGCTGAAGTGAATATAAAACTAATGGGTGAGGAAGAATATGTGGTACCAAGAGAAATTCTAAGAAGAGGTGCTAAGGATTCAGCCCTAGCTAGAATACGGGAAATACTGGAATACGAGAGATCACACGGGACAGGAATAGTTGTACAGCTCGTTCGAAAGTATGAAAATATGATAGAGAGAGAAAAGGGAATATGGAAGAAGAAAACAAACCCAGTAGAAGTTCAAAAAGGACAAGTGAAAGAACTTATAAGCCATTTTGAGGGAACAGGAAATACTGAAGTGAATATAAAACTAATGGGTGAGGAAGAATATGTGGTACCAAGAGAAATTCTAAGAAGAGGTACTAAGGAATCAGCCCTAGCTAGAATACGGGAAATATTGGAATACGAGTGATCACACGTGACAGGAATAGTTGAAGAGCTCGTTCAAAAGTATGAAAATATGATAGAGAGAGAAAAGGGAATATGGAAGAAGAAAACAAACCCAGTAGAAGTTAGAAAATGACAAGTGAAAGAACTTATAAGCCATTTTGAGGGAACAGGAAATACTGAAGTGAATATCAAACTAATGGGTGAGGAAGAATATGTGGTACCAAGAGAAATTCTAAGAAGAGGTGCAAAGGACTACGCCCTAGCTAGAATACGGGAAATATTGGAATACGAGTGATCACACGGGACAGGAATAGTTGTACAGCTCGTTCGAAAGTATGAAAATATGATAGAGAGAGAAAAGGGAATATGGAAGAAGAAAACAAACCCAGTAGAAGTTCAAAAAGGACAAGTGAAAGAACTTATAAGCCATTTTGAGGGAACAAGAAATACTGAAGTGAATATAAAACTAATGGGTGAGGAAGAATATGTGGTACCAGGAGAAATTCTAAGAAGAGGTGCTAAGGACTCAGCCTTAACTAGAATACGGGAAATACTGGAATACGAGAGGTCACATGTGACAGGAATAGTTCAAGAGCTCGTTCAAAAGAACGAGAATAAGATAAAAAGAGAAAATTTAATATGGAAGAAAAGAAGCACAGAAAACGATCAAAAAGGCCTAGTGAAAGAATTTATAGAGCATTTTGAGGGAACAGGAAATACTGAAAATGTGAATAACATCAAACTAATGGATGTGGAAGAATATGTGGTACTGAGAGAAATTCTAAGCAGAGATGCTAAGGAGGCAGCTTTATCAAGAAAACCAGAAATAAACAGGTTATTCAATGGGAATAGTAAAAATAAAGCGAATAAAATTATATCAAAATATTAAAATATATAAAAACTAAAAGATCCATAAAACATATAAACTACCTTCCTCTCCCCCACAAAAAAATAAAACTAAAAAATTCAATATAATATATGGAACTAGATGTCCAGAAGAAGAAGAAGAAGAAGAGGAGGAAAATGGGAGAGGGAAGCAACAAGATGGTGACTGTTACCAATTTATTCTGGATAAGGAATATTCTAAAGGATGGACTCAGCAGGGGGAAGAAGTCTGACTTTCTTTAGTATGCTTTGTTCCTTGATGAAGATTCACCTGTACTGTTTCTTTGTCAGATGGACAAATGCAGAAGAAACAAGTCTGACTTCTAGTATGATGTGTTCTCTGAAGAAGACTCCCCACAACTTGATAGAAAATACAACCAAAAAAAAAAAAGAAGAAGAAGAAGAAGAAAAAGAAGAAGAAGAAGAAGAAGAAGAAGAAGAAGAAGAAGAAGAAGAAGAATGCAAAAAAATAACAAGATGGCTACTGTTCCCAATCTATTCTGGACACCTAAGGAATATTCTAAAAGATGGACTCAGTAGAGGGAAGAAGTGTGACTTGCAATGGTAAGCTATGATCCCACATGAAGATTCACCTGTACTATTTCTTTGCCAGGTGAACAAATGCAGAACAGGCAAGTCTGACTTCTTCTTGTATTCTGTGTTCTATGTAGAAGATTTCACAAAGCTGGAGAGAAAATACAAATAAATAAAAAATATAGAACTAGAAAATACAAAAGAAGAAGAAGAAGAAGAAGAAAAAGAGGAAGAAGAAGACGAGGAAAAAGCAGAGCCGCGGAGAAACAACAAAATGGCGATTGTTCCCAAACCAATCTGGACACCTAAGGGATAATCTACAAGATGGACTCCGCAGAGGAAAGAAAAGAAGTCTGACTTGCTCAAGTATGCTTTGTTCCTTGATGAAGATTCACTTGTACTGTTTCTTTCTCAAATGAACACATGCAGAAGAAACAAGTCTGACTTCCTGTATGCTGTGTTCTCAGTAGGAGATTCCCAAAAGATGGTGACTGTTCCCATTTTACTCTGGATACAAAAGGGATATTCTACGAGATATACTCAGCAGAGGGAAGAAGTCTGACTCGCTCTAGTACGCTTTGTTCCTTGATGATGATTCACCTGTACTGGTTCTTTGTCAGGTGAACAAATGCAGAAAAAGCAAGTCAGATTTCTTATTGTATGCTGTGTCCTATGTAGAAGATTCCCCAAAGATAGAGAGAAATTGCAAAAAAAAAAAAAAAATATCGAACAAGAAAATACAGAAGAAGAAGAAGAAGAAGAAGAAGAAGAAGAAGAAGAAGAAGAAGAAGAAGAAGATGGCAGCAGAGAAACAATAAAATGGCGACTGTTCCCAATCTATTCTGAACACCTAAGGGATATTCTACAAGATGTATTCAGCAGAGGGAAGAAGTCTGACATGCTCTAGCATAATTTGTTCTTTGATGAAGATTCACTTGTACTGTTTCTTTGTCAGGTGAACAAATGCAGAAAAAGCAAGTCAGATTTCTTATTGTATGCTGTGTCCTATGTAGAAGATTCCCCAAAGCTAGAGAGAAATTGAAAAAAAAATATATATAGAACTAGAAAATACAAAAGAAGAAGAAGAAGATGGCATCAGAGAAACAATAAAATGGCGACTGTTCCCAATCTATTCTGAACACCTAAGGGATATTCTACAAGATTTACTCAGTAGAGGGAAGAATCAAGTATGTTTTGTTCCTTGATGATGATTCACTTATACTGATTCTTTGTCAGGTGAACAAATGTAGAAGAAACAAGTCTGACTTCCTGTATGCTGTGTTCTAAGTAGGACATTCCCAAAAGATGGCGACTGTTCCCAATTTACTCTGGATACCTAAGGGATATTCTAAAAGATGTACTCAGCAGAGGGAAGAAGTCTGGCATGCTCTAGTATAATCTGTTCTTTGATGAAGATTCACTTGTACTGTTTCCTTGTCAGGTGAACAAATGCAGAAAAAGCAAGTCAGATTTCTCATTGTATGCTGTGTCCTATGTAGAAAATTCCCCAAAGCTAGAGAGAAATTACACAAAAAAATATAGAACTAGAAAATACAACAGACGAAGAAGAAGAAGAAGAAGAAGAAGAAGAAGAAGAAGATGGCAGCAGAGAAACAATAAAATGGCCACTGTTCCCAATCTATTCTGAACACCTAAGGGATATTCTGCAAGATCCACTCAGCAGAGGGAAGAAGTCTGACTTACTCAAGTATGCTTTGTTCCTCTGCTGCTCATTCCCTGTACCTCCATTTCCATCACTCTCCTCCCAATATACTGTTCATCTCTTCTCATGACATGACCATACCACCTCAGTCTACTTTCTTGGATCTTATCTTATAGTTCTCTAACTCCTGTGGTACCCCTAATAACCTCATTCCGTATCTTATCTCTTCTTGTCACCCCACACATCCATCTCAACATTCTCATCTCTGCCACATCCAATTTCTTCTATCCTGTCTTCTTTATTAACCGCGTCTCCGCTCCATACATCATTGCCAGTCTCACAACTGTTCTGTGAACTTTAACTTTCAACTTAACTCCTATTTTCCTGTCGCATAGTACTCCACACACTTTTTTCCATTTCTTTCATCCTGCTTGTATTCTGTGGTTTATTTCTGCCCCCAGATCACTATTCTCTACAACTGTTGACCCTAAATACTTAAAATTTTCAACTCTTTTCAATCTCTCTCCTTGTAAACTAACTTCCTCATTCACCCCATTTTTCAATATCAAATACTCTGTCTTTTTTCCTGCTGATCTTCAATCCTCTATTTTCCATTTCTCTTCTCCACTCCTACAGTTTCTTTTCTACTACCTCTCGCCTAGTGCTAGACAGTATAACATCGTCAGCAAAAAGCATACACCAAGGAGACTGATCTCTAATATCTTGCGTTACTACATCCATGACCAGATCATATAGGTAACGGCTCAACGCAGACCTCTGATGTAGTCCCACATTCACTGGGAAACTTTCTGTTAGGCCTATATTTCTCTTAACATTTGCTTCTGCCCTCTCATACATATCTTGGGTGATTCTTACCTATTTCTCAGGGACTTCCTTTTCTCTCATACACCTCCACAGCTCCTGATGTGGTACTTCGACCATATGCCTTCTCCAGGTCAATAAAGACCTTATGTAATCCTTTCTTTTTTTCCGATGATTTTCTATCATCTGCCTCAAAGCAAATATTGCATCTACAGTCCCTCTTCCGGGCATGAATCCAAATTGTTTCTCACCAATTGTTGTTTCATTTCTGAGTGTTTTCTCAATGATATTCTACCATATCTTCATAGTATGGCTTATCAACTTTATGCCTCTGTAGTTGCCACATTCCTGGATGTCTCCCTTCCCCTTATAGATGGGGCTGATTAGCCTTCCTGTCCACTCCTCTGGCATCTTTTCCTAATTGAAGATATTTTGCATTAGATCCCACAAGATCTATATGCCTTCCTCTCCAAGACTCTTCCATACCTCTACTGGTATATTATCCGGTCCTGCAGCTTTACTATTTTTCATCTACTTTACTGATTGTTCTACTTCTCTTCTAGTCACTCCTATGGTAACTGCCTCGTTTGGGAGTTCATCTTCAAATATTGTTCTTGGGTTCTCCTTATTCAATAGTCCTTCAAAATAAGTTTCCCACCTTCTTTTAATTTCATTCTCTTCTGCTAGAACTATACCATTCCTGTCTTTTATTTGCCTTATCTGCTTCAGGTCTTTAGATGCAGCATCTCGGGCCTTAGCAATTCGTAATATTTTCTTCTCTCCTTCTGGTGTTTTCATCTCTTTATAGACTTCATTTAATGTCCCTGCCTTCACCTTTGCTACTGCTCTTCGTGCTTCTTTCTTTGCCTGCTTATAGTTTTCTTTATCCTGCTCTTGTCCTGATAGATCTGCCTTCTTGGCTTCTTTCTTGGGTTTTACCCGTTCTTGGACCTCATCATCCCACCACCACGATTCTTTATCATTTGGGGGTCTTCTTCCTGATGATGGCCTCAGCAGAGAGAAGAAGTCTCAACAAGATAGACTCAGCAGAGGGAAGAAGTCTCTACAAGGGGGCCTCAGAAGAGGGATGAAGTCTCTACAAGATGGCATCAGCAGAGAGATTACGTCTCTACAATAGGGCCTCAGCAGAGGGATGAAGTCTCTACAAGAGGGCCCCAGCAGAGAGATGAAGTCTCTACAAGAAGGCCTCAGTAAATGGTATGCAATTGTCTTAGTTATAATGTATATGTTTTAATAACACTTGATATTGTTCAATTGTGGTTATCTTTTTAAATACAAAAAGAGAATTATCAAGTAAGGTTACGATAATGTTACAAGTATTGAAATTTCTTCATGCTGAGCTTGCATGTGGTTGGAATTGTGCCACCAACCGTAAGTTAATATGTGCAATACTATTCCAACATTTGTGAAAGTGTTTATTCTTCAGTTGCCGGGCTAACTGAGCAGCATAACCAGTAGGTTAGGTAGGAGTACAGTATAGCCTAGACTACGAATTGCATGTTGTTTCACATAAAATCGTTGTCCTAAATGAAGATTTTGTATGACAGGGTATCAGTTTGGAGTAACTGTTATTGTACTAGCACTTGTAAGAATTAAAAAGACCCCGGAAATCGCCCTTTCCCTCAACCTCCACTACAAATGAAGATCCGTCCTTCTCCAACGTCGTGGTGATTTGAAATTAAGATTTGGCTTAAAGTATTAGCCTATGCCTATGAGGTACACGGTATTAGCCTATGCCAAGGTTTGGTTTGTTATAGATAGGCTAGCCAGGAATAAGTGTATTGTCCTAAATTGAATGGTAGCCTCCGAGTGTAAGACACCAATCCCATCAATAAAGAAGACAGAAGAGAAGAAACTGGATGTGGCAGAGATGAGAATGTTAAGATGGATGTGTGGGGTGACAAGAAGAGATAAGATACGAAATGAGGTAATTAGGAGTACCACAGGAGTTAGAGAACTATAAGATAAGATCCAAGAAAGTAGACTGAGGTGGTATGGTCATGTAACGAGAAGAGATGAACAGTATATTGGGTGGAGAGTGATGGAAATGGAGGTACAGGGAACGAGAAAGAGAGGGAGACCAAAGCGAAGGTGGATGGACTGTATCAAGGATGACCTTCGATCAAAGGGATTAACCGGTGATGAAGTGTGGGACAGAGGTAGATGGAGAACGCTGGCAAGAAACATAGACCCCACATAAAGGTGGGAAAAGATGCAGACAAAGACAGCAATCCCATCAAACACAATTAACCAACTTTATAATAAACTAATTTTTCTTTGTACAATTTTCTATCAAAAAAAAAAAAAAAGTTCGATAATGGGAAAGATATACCAATTACACAATATTAATTCGTTCTGTTGATAATAAAAATAACACATCTTGGTAATGAATCAGTTTTAGATAGTCATTGAAAACAATAATTTTACAGATTCTGCTACTAACAAAATCATGCAATATTCTTGCATTTTGAAAAATTTCGTGTAAAATTCTTTGGCTAATACATACGCCCTTTGGCATTTTGTTTGAAGTGATATTACTTCAAGACAACTTTTTCATCATTTACTAACATTTCCTTAAGATAAATCTTAATTTGTCAAACTGTACCACGATGTACAAATTTCAATTGCAAACTATAAATAATAAAGCTATTTCAACTAATTTTCAGGACAATGCATTGACACCGACATAGTTTAACATATTCGTTCAGGTCAAATTTTACACGTAAAATAAAATAAAAATTTCTTTTGAATTCTTTTAATCCTCTTAAAATATATGGTTATATTTCAAAGCATACCAAATTTTATTAAAATCGAACAAGTATTAAAAAAGATTTGCAACACGTATATATTTTCAGGTCATTAGTGTAATCTCCATTTGCGTAGTAAGGTGGCCATATTAGAATGATTTCTGGTGCAAAAGCTGTTGGTTGGGTAAATTTGTATTGTATTACAGGGTGTGATTTTCGCACAGAAAATATATGATTTCCTATAGTAAATAACGTGATTTAACCGAATTTGACCTTCATTTCAACCGGAATCAAACAGATCAACCAATCCGACTAACTTTAAG
>NC_090747.1:83364495-83414495 GCF_036898095.1 Palaemon carinicauda
AGATATTTATTTTAATGTTGTTACTCTTCCTAAAATATTTTATTTCCCTTTTTTCCTTTCCCTGTTGGAGCCCCTGTGCTTCTTGCATCCTGCTTCTCCAACAAGGGTTGTAGCTTAGCAAGGAATAATAATAATAATATATATATATATATATATATATATATATATATATATATATATATATATATGTATATGGGAAATTGGAAATTATTAACTTATACACAAATGAATATGTTTTATGCGCAACATTGACTACATGTATTTCAGAAAAAAATTAGAGATGAATAAATAAAATCGAAGGATAAATAGAAAAAGAAAGCTTCAACGACGTGGCACACAATGTGAGCGGTTCTGCAAACAGCAGTTCATAAAACCATTAGTAAAACTTTGTCTTTTCCCACCTCAAACTGGTTACGTCATTCTCAATTGTGATTGGTTGTTCGTGTTGACTAGCTTCATACGTCATGCTCTTCTGTGATTGGTTGTTGCTTGTGTTTAAGGTAGCTTACGTCATATAATGGCTTACTTTGAATTAATACAATGTGGGAGCAGTGTAATATCTATCCTTCAACTAAACAAGTTTTAAAGCCAAATTATACGAAAATAAAGGGACACTCAATAGAGTGCAGGCCTCCGCCACAGCAATTTTTTTCTCAACCTTTTGCTCGATGATGACCTTAACCTTTGACCTTAACATGTATTAATTGGCGTGGATTTTCCTCACTCAAATATGAACCAAGTTTGGGGTCTCTGTGACAACGATGTCCAAATCTATGGCTGATTACGTGATATGGACGGTTTGTTCGTCAGGGACCTTGACCTTTGTCATTCCAAAATTTAATAATTTCCAGCTTTTTACATAAAAGTTTATAATCCCTGCAACTTCCATTACTTTATGATTAAAATTGTGGCCGTGGTTGATGACAGGAATTTGACCTTTTGCTTGACCTTGACCATGGACTCGACGTTGACCTTCAATCTTAACATGTATTAATTGGCGTAGATTTTCATATGTCAAAAATGAACCAAGTTTGGGGTCTCTGTGACAACCATGTCCATACTTTTGACTGATGACATGAATCGGACATTTTGCTTGACCGTGACCTTGATATTTGGCCTTGCCCTTCCAAAATTCAATCATTTCAGCCTTTTTACATCACAGTTAATTCATGCAAGTTTCATTACTCTACGATTAAAATTGTGGGCAGGAAGGTGTTCACTAAAAAACAAACAAACACACAAACAGGGGGTGAAACACAACCTCCTTCCAACTTTGTTGACAGAGGTAATAAAAAATTGAAATTGTAATGGAATGAGAGTTCAATAGATACGAGGTTTGTTTAAAGGAATTAATACAACTGAATATGATCTGATAATACGCTTAAAATAGAAAATAAAATACGTAGACTATAAATGCTGGTATATTTTTTCTATCTTTTTACCAGCTCCTAAGGCTGCCTATTAAACGACTTCCACTGCGGTAACACCTTCCTCCCTACTAGAGCAAGTATTACTGCTACAATAATACTACGACATTGGCTGGGCCATAAATTAATGCTATTTGGATTAAGTTTGATGAAGAAAAAGTAACTTTCCTTAGTTGGCTATTTCTTCTTAATTCTTTTATGTCTGTAAATGAATACGCACTCCCCTCTCGCTCTCTCTTTCTATCCTAAAACGGAAAATGTAACTTGTTTCATCTTATTTCACTCTCTCCTAATATCTTAGTTTGTAAATAAATACCCCCCTCCCTCTCTCTCTCTCTCTCTTAATATTTTAGTTTGTAAATAAATAGCCCCGTCTCTCTCTCTCTCTCTCTCTCTCTCTCTCTCTCTCTCTCTCTCTCTCTGCGTGTGTTTCTAAAATTGAAACAAGAGGGCTCACACCTGAAATCCTGAAGAAATTGCGAAAATACGAAAATCATTTGTATTTCGAAAGTTTTCATCTATCAATATTTGATAATTAATTTCAGATTATCCGAATAAATTTTAATTTCCACCGCCACAGCCTTTATATTAAAGCGTAATTCCATCACTCAGCCAAAGTATTCCTGACGACGCTCGATAACCTCCTTCTCGAGGAAATGATGAGTCCTTTAGAAGACAACGAAAATGGAATGGAGAGAAGAAAATACAGTTTTCCTGTTATCCTGAAAACTTGCTGAGGATCAGTTTGTCCAAACAGTTCCTGTCATCACTTCTTTGGACGCCATTGCGGGGATTATCTACTCATTATAAACGTGAAGTAACACGCTCAATTACCGCATTTAGTAGTAGCAAGTCATGCATAAGCTGAATGAAAGAGCAGAAGATTCTTCACTGGAAAGAAAACGCTGAAGCTGCGAGACTTCCCGGAGAATACTACAGTCAAGATTTCCCGAAGAATCCTGCAGCCAAGACTTCCCGAAGATTCCTGCAGCCAAGACTTCCCGAAGAATCCTGCAGCCAACACTTCCCGAAGAATCCTGCAGCCAAGATTTCCCGAAAAATACTGCGGCCAAGACTTCCCGAAGAATCCTGCAGCCAAGACTTTCCGAAGAATCCTGCAGCTAAGACTTCCCGAAGAATCCTGCAGCCAAGACTTCCCGAAAAATCCTGCAGCCAAGACTTCCCGGAGAATCCTGAAGCCACAAACCATTTTAGCTGTTGCGGGATTGAAATCGTTCCAGATGAAGTGGACCTATGGACGGCCGGGACGGGGGTTGCAGAAACTTCTTCACTGAGGAGAAAACATTCGAGCTTCGAGACTGTCATACGGAAAGACGCCATTCCAAAAAGAATCGAATCGAAGATAGCCGCAGATCCGGACATGAACTTATGACGGGACTAGCAAGCCTCCCAATTCGTTCTGCTTTGAACTCTAGAGGCATTCCTGAAGAATCGATTTCTTTTCCGTTGCAAGAATGAAAAAGTGATTCAAAATGCTCGTCGACACCAAATAAATGGATGTATGTAATTGTAGTTTTCTTATCTTAAAAACTAACTGGAGCTCAGTATGTCCGGATATTTTTGGATATTGTCTACTCTTTTGTGTGTATATATATATATATATATATATATATATATATATATATATATATATATATATATATATATATATATATATAATCGATATTTCAAACATATATTAGGAAGATAGAATCTAAAATCGTTCGTCAGATCCCACATGTACTCGGGATCCAGTTTCGGTGTGAAGACATCCAGGAGACTTCAGTGAAAAATCCGGTCAGATGGCTGTACTTTTCTCATCCTAAAAACCTGCGGGAGTTCACTATGTCCGAAGAGATTTTGTCTTTGATTTTTGGACCCCATTAAGATATTGTCTATTCTTGTGTGTGTATAATATATATATATATATATATATATATATATATATATATATATATATATATATATATATATAAATTAGGAAAACAAAATCTAAAATCTTTCGTCAAATGAGAGATGTCGCTGGGATCCAGTTTCGTTGTGAAGACATTTAGAAGACTTCAGTGAAGACACCGTTTTTTAAAACTAAAGGTGGTGATGGGCAGAAAGAAGTTAGATTGAATATATAAAGTTTTAAGGGTAATTGTTATTGTGGTGACGGTTTGGATGCTAAAATTGTTTCTGAATTGGAACAAACTCTTAAGGATCTTATTGGAGCTTCACAAGGTAATCTTTTATGTTGTTACTATTGTTCCGTCTTAGATTCCGGAACATTTATTTCACAAGCTAGAGGAATGTCTGGGAATGAATTACGATCTTATAAGGACCAAAAGGAAGGACTCGTTATAGATTTGATGGAGGATCTTATTGGAGCTTCACAAGGTAAGCTTTTATGTTGTTACTATTGTTCCGTCTTAGATTCCGGAATATTTATTTCCCATGCAAGAGGAATGTCTGAGTATGAATCACGATCTTATAAGGCCCAAAAGGAAGGACTCGTTATAGATTTGATGGAGGATCTTATTGGAGCTTCACAAGGTAAGCTTTTATGTTGTTACTATTGTTCCGTCTTAAATTCCAGAACATTTATTTCCCATGCAAGAGGACTGTCTGAGAATGAATCACGATCTTCTAAGGCCCAAAAGGAAGGACTCGTTATAGATTTGATGGAGGATCTTATTGGAGCTTCACAAGGTAAGCTTTTATGTTGTTACTATTGTTCCGTATTAGATTCCGGAACATTTATTTCCCATGCAAGAGGAATGTCTGAGAATGAATCACGATCTTCTAAGGCACAAAAGGAAGGACTTGTTATAGATTTGGTGGATGAGAGAAAACTCTATAATAGAAACAAAACTGTTGTAGAAGGTTTAATTGAAAAATACAAATCTATTATGGAGAGCCATGAAGAAATAAGGAGGATGGAGAGAATTGCTATAAAAGGAAAAAAAGGTAAAGTAAAACAAAGGGTTCAAGAATTCGAGGAAAAAGTTAATGTTGTCGGACATCAAACTAATATGAAGAAAGTTGATGTTGAAAAATATGCAGCAACGCGAGAAATTCTGATAAGAGATGCTAAAGACTCAGCCTTAGCTAGAATATGGGAAATATTAGAATACGAGAGGTCACACGTGACAGGAATAGTTGAAGAGCTCGTTCAAAAGTATGGAAATATGATAGAGAGAGAAAAAGGAATAAGGAAGAAGAAAACAAACCCAATAGAAGTTCAAAAAGGACAAGTGAAAAAACTTATACGCCATTTTGAGGGAACAGGAAATACTGAAGTGAATATCAAACTAATGGATGAGGAAGAATATGTGGTACCAAGAGAAATTCTAAGAAGAGGTGCTAAGGACTCAGCCCTAGCTAGAATACGGGAAATACTGGAATACGAGAGGTCACTCGTGACAGGAATAGTTGAAGAGCTCGTTCAAAAGTATGAAAATGTGATAGAGAGAGGAAAGGGAATATGGAAGAAGAAAACAAACCCAGTAGAAGTTCAAAAAGGACAAGTGAAAGAACTTATAAGCCATTTTGAGGGAACAAGAAATACTGAAGTGAATATCAAACTAGTGGGTGAGGAAGAATATGTGGTACCAAGAGAAATTCTAAGAAGAGGTGCTAAGGACTCAGCCTTAGTTAGAATACGGGAAATATTGGAATACGAGAGGTCACATGTGACAGGAATAGTTGAAGAGCTCGTTCAAAAGTATGAAAATATGATAGAGAGAGAAAAGGGAATATGGAAGAGGAAAACAAACCCAGTAGAAGTTCAAAAAGGACAAGTGAAAGAACTTATAAGGTATTTTGAAGGAACAGGAAATACTGAAGTGAATTTCAAACTAATGGATGAGGAAGAATATGAGGTACCGAGAGAAATTCTAAGAAGAGGTGCTAAGGACTCAGCCTTAGTTAGAATACGGGAAATATTGGAATACGAGAGGTCACATGTACTAGAAATAGTTGAAGAGCTCGTTCAAAAGTATGAAAATATGATAGAGAGAGAAAAGGGAATATGGAAGAAGAAAACAAACCCAGTAGAAGTTCAAAAAGGACAAGTGAAAGAACTTATAAGCCATTTTGAGGGAACAGGAAATACTGAAGTGAATATCAAACTAATGGGTGAGGAAGAATATGTGGTACCAAGAGAAATTCTAAAAAGAGGTGCTAAGGACTCAGCCTTAGTTAGAATACGGGAAATATTGGAATACGAGAGGTCACATGTGACAGGAATAGTTGAAGAGCTCGTTCAAAAGTATGAAATTATGATAGAGAGAGAAAAGGGAATATGGAAGAGGAAAACAAACCCAGTAGAAGTTCAAAAGGGACAAGTGAAAGAACTTATAAGCTATTTTGAGGGAACAGGAAATACTGAAGTGAATATCAAACTAATGGGGGAGGAAGAATATGTGGTACCAAGAGAAATTCTAAGAAGAGGTGCTAAGGACTCAGTCCTAGCTAGAATACGGGAAATACTGGAATACGAGAGGTCACACGTGACAGGAATAGTTGAAGAGCTCGTTCAAAAGAACGAGAATAAGATAAAAAGAGAAAATTGAATATGGAAGAAGAAAAGAAGCACAGAAAAAGATAAAAAAGGCCTAGTGAAAGAATTTATAGAGCATTTTGAGGGAACAGGAAATACTGAAAATGTGAATAACATCAAACTAATGGATGTGGAAGAATATGTGGTACCGAGAGAAATTCTAAGAAGAGATGCTAAGGAGGCAGCTTTATCTAGAACACCAGAAATAAACAGGTTATTCAATGGGAAGAGTAAAAATAAAGCGAATAAACTTATATTAAAATATTAAAATATATAAAAACTAAAAGATCCATAAAACATATAAACTACCAAAATAATAAAACTAAAAAATTCAAAATAATATATGGAACTAGATGTCCAGAAGAAGAAGAAGAAGAAGAAGAGGAAAATGGGAGCGGGGAACCAACAAGATGGTAACTGTTACCAATTTATTCTGGATAAGGAATATTCTACAGGATGGACTCAGCAGGAGGAAGAAGTCTGACTTTCTTTAGTATGCTTTGTTCCTTGATGAAGATTCACCTGTACTGTTTCTTTGTCAGGTGGACAAATGCAGAAGAAACAAGTCTGACTTCTAGTATGATGTGTTCTCTGAAGAAGACTCCCCAAAACTTGATAGAAAATACAAAATATGTATAACTAGAAACCCAACCCCCCCCAAAAAAAAAGAAGAAGAAGAAGAAGAAGAATGCAAAAAAACAACAAGATGGCTACTGTTCCCAATCTATTCTGGACACCTAAGGAATATTCTACAGGATGGACTCAGTAGAGGGAAGAAGTGTGACTTGCAATGGTAAGCTATGATCCTACATGAAGATTCACCTGTACTATTTCTTTGCCAGGTGAACAAATGCAGAACACGCAAGTCTGACTTCTTCTTGTATGCTGTGTTCTATGTAGAAGATTTCACAAAGCTGGAGAGAAAAAAAAAATATAAAACTAGAAAATACAAAAGAAGAAGAAGAAAAAGAGAAAGAAGAAGACGAGGAAAAAGAAGATGGCCGCAGAGAAACAACAAAATGGCGATTGTTTCCAAACCAATCTAGACACCTAAGGGATATTCTACAAGATGGACTCCGCAGAGGAAAGAAGTCTGACTTGCTCAAGTATGCTTTGTTCCATGATGAAGATTCACTTGTACTGTTTCTTTGTCAGATGAACACATGCAGAAGAAACAAGTCTGACTTCCTCTATGCTGTGTTCCAAGTAGGAGATTCCCAAAAGATGGCGACTGTTCCCAATTTACTCTAGATACAAAAGGGATATTCTACGAGATATACTCAGCAGAGGGAAGAAGTCTGACTCGCTCTAGTACGCTTTGTTCCTTGATGAAGATTCACTTGTACTGTTTCTTTGTCAGGTGAACAAATGCAGAAAAAGCAAGTCAGATTTCTTATTGTATGCTGTGTCCTATGTAGAAGATTTCCCAAAGCTAGAGAGAATTTACACAAAAAAATATAGAACTAGAAAATACGAAAGAAGAAGAAGAAGATGGCAGCAGAGAAACAATAAAATGGCGACTGTTCCCAATCTATTCTTAACACCTAAGGGATATTCTACAAGATGTATTCAGCAGAGGGAAGAAGTCTGATATGCTCTAGTATACTTAGTTCTTTGATGAAGATTCACTTGTACTGTTTCTTTGCCAGGTGAACAAATGCAGAAAAATCAAGTCAGATTTCTTATTGTATGCTGTGTCCTATGTAGAAGATTCCCCAAAGCTGGAGAGAAATTAAAAAAAAATATATAGAACTAGAAAATACAAAAGAAGAAGAAAAAGAAGAAGATGGCAGCAGAGAAACAATAAAATGGCGTCTGTTCCCAATTTATTCTGAACACCTAAGGGATATTCTGCAAGATGTACTCAGTAGAGGGAAGAATCAAGTATGCTTTGTTCCTTGATGATGATTCACTTGTACTGTTTCTTTGTCAGGTGAACAAATGCAGAAGAAACAAGTCTGACTTCCTATATGCTGTGTTCTCAGTAGGAGATTCCCAAAAGATGGTGACTTTTCCCAATTTATTCTGGATACCCAGGGGATATTTTACAAGATGTACTCAGCAGAGGGAAGGAGTCTGACTTGCTCTAGTACGTTTTGTTCCTTGATGAAGATTCACCTGTACTGCTTCTTTGTTAGGTGAACAAATGCAGAAAAAGCAAGTCAATTTTCTTATTGTATGCTGTGTCCTATGTAGAAAGTTCCTCAAAGCTGGAGAGAAATTACAAAAAAAATATAGAACTAGAAAATACAAAAGACGAAGAAGAAGAAGAAGAAGAAGAAGAAGAAGAAGAAGAAGAAGAAGAAGAAGAAGAAGAAGAAGAAGATGGCAGCAGAGAAACAATAAAATGGCCACTGTTCCCAATCTATTCTGAACACCTGCAAGATCTACTCAGCAGAGGGAAGAAGTCTGACTTACTCAAGTATGCTTTGTTCCTCTCCTGCTCATTCCCTGTATCTCCATTTCCATCACTCTCCTCCCAATATACTGTTCATCTCTTCTCATGACATGACCATACCACCTCAGTCTACTTTCTTGGATCTTATCTGATAGTTCTCTAACTCCTGTGGTACCCATAATAACCTCATTCCGTATCTTATCTCTTTTTGTCACCCCACACATCCATCTCAACATTCTCATCTCTGCCACATCCAATTTCTTCTATCCTGTCTTCTTTATTAACCGCGTCTCCGCTCCATACATCATTGCCAGTCTCACAACTGTTCTGTGTACTTTAACTTTCAACTTAACTCCTTTTTTCCTGTCGCATAGTACTCCACACACTTTTTTCCAATTCTTTCATCCTGCTTGTATTCTGTGGTTTATTTCTGCCCCCAGATCACTATCCTCTACAACTGTTGACCCTAAATACTTGAAATTTTCAACTCTTTTCAATCTCTCTCCTTGTAAACTAACTTCCTCATTCACCCCATTTTTCAATATCAAATACTCTGTCTTTTTTCCTGCTGATCTTTAATCCTCTATTTTCCATTTCTCTTCTCCACTCCTACAGTTTCTTTTCTACTACCTCTCGCCTAGTGCTACACAGTATAACATCATCAGCAAAAATCATACACCAAGGAGACTGATATCTAATATCTTGTGTTACTACATCCATGACCAGATCATATAGGTAAGGGCTCAATGCAGACCTCTGATGTAGTCAAACATTCACTGGGAAACTTTCTGTTAGGCCTATATTTCTCAACATTTGCTTCTGCCCTCTCATACATATCTTGGGTGATTCTTACCTATTTCTCAGGGACTCCCTTTTCTCTCATACACCTCCACAGCTCCTGATGTGGTACTTCGACCATATGCCTTCTCCAGGTCAATAAAGACCTTATGTAATCCTTTCTTTTTTTTCCGATGGTTTTCTATCATCTGCCTCAAAGCAAATATTGCATCTACAGTCCCTCTTCCGGGCATGAATCCAAATTGTTCCTCACCAATTGTTGTTTCATCTCTGAGTGTCTTCTACCATATCTTCACAGTATGGCTTATCAACTTTATGCCTCTGTAGTTGCCACATTCCTGGATGTCTCCCTTCCCCTTATAGATGGGGCTGATTAGCCTTCCTGTCCACTCTTCTGGCATCTTTTCCTAATTGAAGATATTTTGCATTATATCCCACAAGATATATATGCCTTCCTCTCCAAGACTCTTCCATACCTCTACTGGTATATTATCCGGTCCTGCAGCTTTATTATTTTTCATCTACTTTACTGATTGTTCTACTTCTCTTCTAGTCACTCCTATGGTAACTGCCTCGTTTGGGAGTTCATCTTCAAATATTGTTCTTGGGTTCTCCTTATTCAATAGTCCTTCAAAATAAGTTTCCCACCTTCTTTTAATTTCATTCTCTTCTGCTAGAACTATACCATTCCTGTCTTTTATTTGCCTTATCTGCTTCAAGTCTTTAGATGCAGCATCTCGGGCCTTAGCAATTCGTAATATTTTCTTCTCTCCTTCTGGTGTTTTCATCTCTTTATAGACTTCATTTAATGCCCCTGCCTTCACCTTTGCTACTGCTCTTCGTGCTTCTTTCTTTCCCTGCTTATAGTTTTCTTTATCCTGCTCTTGTCCTGATAGATCTGCCTTCTTCTTGGCTTCTTTCTTGGGTTTTACCCATTCTTGCACCTCATCATCCTACCACCACGAATCTTTATCATTTGGGGGTCTTTTTCCTGATGATGGCCTCAGCAGAGGGAAGAAGTCTCAACAAGATAGACTCAGCAGAGGGAAGAAGTCTCTACAAGGGGGCCTCAGAAGAGGGATGAAGTCTCTACAAGATGGCATTAGCAGAGAGATTAAGTCTCTACAAGAGGGCCTCAGCAGAGGGATGAAGTCTCTACAAGAAGGCCTCAGTAAATGGTATGCAATTGTCTTAGTTATAATGTATATGTTTTAATAACTCTTGATATTGTTCAATTGTGGTTATCTTTTTAAATACAAAAAGAGAATTATCAAGTAAGGTTACGATAATGTTACAAGTATTGAAATTTCTTCATGCTGAGCTTGCATGTGGTTGGAATTGTGCCACCAACCGTAAGTTAAGATGTGCAATACTATTCCAAGATTTGTGAAAGTGTTTATTCTTGAGTTGCCGGGCTAACTGTCCAGCATAACCAGTAGGTTAGGTAGGAGTACAGTATAGCCTAGACTACGAATTGCATGTTGTTTCACATAAAATCATTGTCCTAAATGAAGATTTTGTATGACAGGGTATCAGTTTGGAGTAACTGTTATTGTAATAACACTTGCAAGAATTAAAAAGACCCCGGGAATCAGCCTTTCCCTCAACCTCCACTACAAATGAAGATCCGTCCTTCTCCAACGTCAAGTGGTAATTTAAATTTAAGATTTGGCTTAAAGTATTAGCCTATGCCTATGAGGTACACGGTATTAGCCTATGCCAAGGTTTGGTTTGTTATAGATAGGCTAGCCAGGAATAAGTTGATTGTCCCAAATTGAATGGTAGCCTCCGAGTGTAAGACACCAATCCCATCAATAAAGAAGACAGAAGAGAAGAAACTGGATGTGGCAGAGATGAGAATGTCAAGATGGATGTGTGGGGTGACAAGAAGAGATACGATACGGAATGAGGTAATTAGGAGTACCACAGGAGTTAGAGAACTATAAGATAAGATCCAAGAAAGTAGACTGAGGTGGTATGGTCATGTAACGAGAAGAGATGAACAGTATATTGGGAGAAGAGTGATGAAAACGGAGGTACAGGGAACGAGAAAGAGAGGGAGACCAAACCGAAGGTGGATGGACTGTATCAAGGATGACCTTCGATCAAGGGATTAACCCGTGATGAAGTGTGGGACAGAGGTAGATGGAGAACGCTGACAAGAAACATACACCCCACATAAAGGTGGGAAAAGATGCAGACAAAGACACCAATCCCATCAAACACAATTAACGAACTTTATATTAAACTAATTTTTCTTTGTACAATTTTCTATCAAAAAAGAAAAAAAAAAAAAAAGTTCGATAAGGGGAAAGATATACCAATTACACAATATTAATTCGTTCTGTTGATAATAAGAGTAACACATCTTGGTAATGAATCAGTTTTAAATAGTCATTGAAAACAATCATTTTACAGATTCTGCTACCAACAAAATCATGCAATATTCTCGCATTTTGAAAATTTTCGTGTAAAATTCTTTGGCTAATACATACGCCATTTGGCATTTTGTTTGAAGTGATAGTACTTCAAGACAACTTTTTCATCACTTGTTAACATTTCCTTAAGATATATTCTAATTTGTCAAACTTTACCACGATGTACAAATTTAAATTGCAAACTATAAATAATAAAGCTATTTCAACTAATTTTCAGGACAATGCATTGACACCGACATAGTTTAACATATTCGTTCAGGTCAAAGTTTACACGTAAAATAAAAAAAAAATTCTTTTGAATTCTTTTAATCCTCTTAAAATATATGGTTATATTTCAAAGCATACCAAATTTTATTAAAATCGAACTTCTTCTTCTTCTTCTTCTTTGTCTACATCTTTTCCCACTTCTATGTGGGGTTGATGTTTCTGGTCAACTTTCTCCATCTACCTCTGTCCCACACTTCATCACCGGTTAATACCTTTGATCGAAGGTCATCCTTGATACAGTCCACCCACCTTCGCTTTGGTCTCCCTCTCCTTCTTGTTCCCTGTACCTCCATTTCCATTACTCTCCTCCAAATATACTGTTCATCTCTTCTCATGACATGACCGTACCACCTCAGTCTACTTTCTTGGATCAGTCTACTTTCTTGGGTTAAATTTTATTAAAATCGAACAAGTATTAAGGAAGATTTGCAACACATATATTTTCAGGTCATTAGTGTCATCTCCATTTGCGTAGTAAGGTGGCCATATTAGAATGATTCCTGGTGCAAAAGCTGTTGCTTGTATCCCCATTTTTACGTATTCTCCCCCACTAACAATATCTGACTTTTTTTTTTTTTGCATGAATTAAATGCAATAAAAGCCACTGGATTTTCCATGGGTAACAGCATAAAAAATAAATGAGTTACCGATATAATCAAAGTTTTCTTTGTTTTGAACCACCTAAAATATTATATAGAAAATGGTTCTCAATGGTAAACTATCTTTATCTGACATTTCAATGGAATCTTTTTTTTTTTTTTTTTAAAAACCAGTTATGTTTTCTGAATATACTGTGTGTGTGTGTGTGTATATATATATATATATATATATATATATATATATATATATATATATATATATATATATATATACATATATATAAATATATATAAATATATTTATATATATATATATATATATATATATATATATATATATATATATTATATATATATATATATATATATATATATATATATATATATATATATATATATATAACTAGTTAATTATCACAATTATTATTATTATTAAAATTATCAATCATTACGAAAATTGGAATTTGCTATTAGAAATGGGAGTTTTTCTAAGACTAAAGCAGGCTGGGACATAATAACTACGCATCAATTGACTAAAATGTGACCACCATTTCATTGTCTAAGTCAATTGTTTACTTTTTGGGAAACTAAATCGGAACATATATATATATATATATATATATATATATATATATATATATATATATATATATACAACAATGAATGCAGTGGCTTCAAGTCCACTACAGGACAGAGGCCTCAGACATGTCTTTAATCATGTCTGAGGGTTTGGCCAGTGTAGCCTACATCACCACGTGGCCAGTACGGATTGGTGATGATGGGAGAATTTTGTCTGATTGTTCACAGTAAACCAACCTAGTATGAATGGCCCTGACTAGTAAGGCTTTGCTGATCATGACGGTATGCTAATCACTTCACCACGTCGGGGTGTTCCCACTCAGAAACAGAATATATATATATATATATATATATATATATATATATATATATATATATATATATATATATATATATCGATATATATACAGTATATATATGTATATATATATATATATATATATATATATCGATATATATATATATATATATGTGTGTGTATATATATATATATATATATATATATATATATCGATATATATACATATATATGTATATATATATATATCGATATATATATATATATATATATATATATATATATATATATATATATATATATTATATATATATATATATATATATATATATATATATCAGTAAAAGTAAAAATACTTCGCATAGTCGTATTTTCTAGTCGCATTGTTTTTGTTTTCAGCAAGTCCAGTAACTTAGGACATTATACCGCATAATTGGTTTCCCGTCCTTTATCCTGACGTTTATCCTTTTGTCTTATATCATTATCACTTTTTATCCTAAAAAATTGATTTTTAAAGCTTCCCAGTTTACGAATTTATTGAATCTTGTTCTTTATGAGTGTTAGGACATTACCTTTTTTACCAGTATATAAGCAGTGAAAACGAACAATTATCAACACTACGATTATAATGTTAGTATTTATTTCGGAATTACCATTATTTTATACTTGCTAATACCAATTAAAACTTGACATATGCCCTCCAATTCTTGCAAAGTCCTCAAAAAGTCACTGAGAGAATTTAAAGCTTAGTCAATGTTTGAATAACAATTCTTATAAGTGCTATTCTGAAGGGGAAAAAAAAAAAAGATGCAGGATTACCCTCCAGTATTCGCTGCAATCTTAATTCGGAAAGCAAGATGCTAAAACAAATGCAAATAAAAAATATTTAAAGAATAGTAATGACATTAAAATATATTAGTCATATATAAACTATGTTCCGGTGTAAAGGATTCAAGTTACCCCCCGTTTCAAATTACCCCCCCGGTAACTTGAAACCGGTTTCAGATTACCGGGGGGGGGGGTAGTTTGAAACCGGTTTCAAGTTACCCCCTCTGTTTTCAAGTTACCCCCTCATCAGAATGATAAATAATTCATGTGACATCGCAAATATGTATCATGCATTTATTGTTGGCTTCGCAGCAGTAGGAAAAGTAGTTTAATCTGGTATTTAAGACCAAAAATTGTGTATTAGTGAATTATATGACACGTTAAAAGTCACACACTGTAATTCAAGGTTTTGTGATAAAGGCGAGGTAAAATTTCATTTTATTTCTGTTCGTGTGATTGTTGATATTTTCGTATTTAAGACCTAAAGTGTCATATAATTCCCTAATTCACAATATTTGAAGTTACAGACTTTCATTTAAGGTTTAGTGATCACGGCGAGGTAAAACTTTATTTTATTTCAGTGTGCGCGTGATTGTCGAGATTTATTTTATTTTTTATTTTTAAATAACTGGCCTTATCTTTCAATTAAACACAAACTATGACGCATCTAACTTTATACAAAACAATTATTAAGTAAAAAAAAGATAGATATTACCCGTAAAAATATTTGAAATCAAAACCATCATAATGAACCCTGTTTTAGCATTACATGGAAAAAAATATTTACTAAATTAAATATTAAGAAAAAAAATGGGAAAATGGTAATGAAATTGTTAAATTTGGAATTGACCAAACAATAAAACGTGTCACAGATGCAGCCAACTTATAAAAAACGACTTTGTTTCAGATTTGCAAGGCAAATTGGGTCAAGGGTATTAGGCATACTGATAACATCATAAAGGAAGACATGAAAATGGTCTGAATGAACTAATTTATTGAATCTTTTGTGATAGCACTAACTTCATCTGACGAAGTCACCATAACCACGTTTGCTAATATAACCTTTGTTGTAAAGAAATTAATTTTGTCGATTAATTAAATAAATTCTAAAACAATACAATCACCTACGTAAATATACCATATTAAACATAGTTAATTAAATCCTTTGTAAAGAATCCTGTCTTTTAATAATCAATCAGAATTGAGAAATGAATTCATTTGATATCAAAATTAAGATTATTTCTGTTAGTATGTTAATCGTTTTATAACAATTTTGCTATTTATTATTATTATTACTATCCAAGCTACAACCCTAGTTGGAAAAGCAAGATGCTATAAGCCCAGGGGCTCCAACAGGGAAAAATAGCTCAGTGAGGAAAGGAAATAAGGAAATAAATAAATGAAGAGAACATATTAACAATAAATCATTCTAAAATAAGAAACAACGTCAAAACAGACATGTCATATAATAAACTATCAACAACATAAAAAACAAATATGTCATAAATAAACTATAAAAAGACTCATGTCCGCCTGGTCAACAAAAAAGCATTTGCTCCAACTTTGAACTTTTGAAGTAGTACTGATTCAACCACCCGATTAGGAAGATCATTCCACAACTTGGTCACAGCTGGAATAAAACTTCTAGAGTACTGCGTAGTATTGAGCCTCGTGATGGAGAAGGCCTGGCTATTAGAATTAACTGCCTGCCTAGTATTACGAACAGGATAGAATTGTCCAGGGAGATCTGAATGTAAAGGATGGTCAGAGTTGTGAAAAATCTTATGCAACATACATAATGAACTAATTGAACGACGGTGCCAGAGATTAATATCTAGATCAGGAATAAGAAATTTAATAGACCGTAAGTTTCTGTCCAACAAATTAAGATGAGAATCAGCAGCTGAAGACCAGACAGGAGAACAATACTCAAAACAAGGTAGAATGAAAGAATTAAAACACTTCTTCAGAATAGATTGATCACCAAAAATCTTGAAAGACTTTCTCAATAAGCCTATTTTTTGTGAAATTGAAGAAGACACAGACCTTATATGTTTCTCAAAAGTAAATTTACTGTCGAGAATCACACCTAAAATTTTGAAAGAGTCATACATATTTAAAGAAACATTATCAATACTGAGATCCGGATGTTGAGGAACCACCGTCCTTGACCTACTTACAATCATACTTTGAGTTTTGTTAGGATTCAACTTCATACCCCATAATTTGCACCATGCACTAATTCTAGCTAAATCTCTATTAAGGGATTCACCAACCCTAGATCTACATTCAGGGGATGGAATTGACGCAAAGAGAGTAGCATCATCTGCATATGCAACAAGCTTGTTTTCTAGGCCAAACCACATGTCATGTGTATATAGTATGAAAAGTAATGGGCCAAGAACACTACCCTGTGGAACACCAGATATCACATTCCTATAATCACTATGGTGCCCATCAACAACAACTCTTTGAGATCTATTACTTAAAAAATCAATAATAATGCTAAGAAACGACCCACCCACTCCCAACTGTTTCAGTTTGAAAACAAGGGCCTCATGATTAACTCGGTCAAAGGCAGCACTAAAATCAAGGCCAATCATACGAACTTCCCGACCAAAATCAAGGGATTTCTGTACAGCATTGGAGATTTGTTATATTTAAGAGTTTCAACTTGTCACCACGTGGTTGCAAACAAAAAGAACGAAGGAAACAATTTAGGGAGAGTATCAAATTAAAGGATTATATTCTTAGACCGTTCAAATCCGGGTGAATGACTTATTAGTTGACCCTTTTCTCCTATTCTTGGCTCGCCCATAGATTAAAGCGGTCAAGCCAGGTGTGCTTTGAAAATGACCCAAGAGAACTGGCAATGCCGCTATTGGGCTCCGAGTTTGCTCTTAAAATGGTTTGACCATACCCATAGTTGCAATATAACAATAGAACTCCTTGTGTCCATATATCTCTTTGTTTATTCATTTATTCTGTCACTGATAATGCATAGTAACTTCGTAGTATTTGGATGCTATGCACGTAAAAAATAAAAGCTCAAATATAAATTACCAACATGCATGTCGTCGTGCAGACAGAATTAACGTTGTGTAAGCTACTGTTAGCTCGATTCATTTTAAACCAGAGGACATTAAAGATGGTATGAAGTCTCGATTACTAGGTATTGCTGTTTTGTCATTTGATGAAATGAGTAATAAGAAAGAATGGAGCTATGACAAAGGGGCAGAAGTGTTATATAAACCGCATGGAAATGTACAGGTGACCATGTGGCGAGGTCTTTTTTTTCTTTATGATACATTTCAGGTAAAATTCTTAAACATTTTATGACACCGTTTTTCAATAATTTTCCATTTCGAGATCAACAACAGAGAAAAAAAAATCCATACACGAATCCATCACTTACTACTCTGGAAGATGGTTTAAATAGGATTTGATTTAGCCCATGATAACACACAGCTGCCTGCCCTTAGGCTAAAATCAGTAACAACAGTTGTGAGATTAACACAAGCTGTGTTCAATGTCATGCATAGAGGGCTATAAAGTGTAACGACTTTTCCGTAGTCCAGGTGTTTTCGTATACAAACAACCAATGTAAGTACAGTAGAAGCAAACAGCATGTACTGTACCACGTTTTATTAAAACTGTTATAATTGCTTACAATCTTGCTTTATTAAAAGTGTCAATTATTTACAGATATCATGAATGATATAGTATTTACAACATACATACAAATACATATACATGTATTATATGTATATATATATATATATATATATATATATATATATATATATATATACAGTGTATATATATATATATATATATATATATACAGTGTATATATATATATATATATATATAAATACATATATATATATATATATATATATATATATATATGTATGTATACATATATACTTATGATCAATATGTTGATTATACCATATATAATATTTGCTTGCAATATAGTTATGAAATATTTCAAATAATGGAAAAAATAACCGTCAAAATCAAATTTCACCTCGTCTTCCTGTCTCGGAAAAATATGCGCCCATGACTGATAATGGAATATCCGACATTTATTAGCTAAGATATAAACATAAGACGGATAAAGGCTGGATATTAATAAACGATACCAATAGGTGAAACAATACATGTATATACATATAACCTAATGATTGTGTTGACCCTGATTAAAAGCAATTTATTAATATTCATAAATGATGAGATCCTGCGCAAAAAGAGGGGGTAATTTGAAACCAGGGGGGTAGCATAAAACCGGTTTCAAATTACCCCCGGGGGTAGCTTGAAACCGGTATCAAGTTACCCCCCGGTAGTTTGAATCCGGTTTCAAATTACCGGGGGGTAAGATTTGGAGGGGGTAATTTGAAACCGGTACACCGGGACATATGTCAACCTGTTCAATAGAAAAGTATTTGCGGAAAGTTTGAACTTCTAAAGTTCCAATGACTTAGCAGCCAGAGAAGAAAGGTCATTTTACAATCTTGTCACAATTGGAATAAAACTCTAGAATACTGTGCAATATTGAGCCTTATGATGGACAAGGCAATACTTATAGAAGACGTTTATATCTCATACGTAAATATGGTGGTGAGTTATACAGGTAAATTCTATCCTTCAAAACATCAATAAATGAATGTTTCATATATATTTGCTATCAACGTAGTTTTCTTATTGTTATATTTGTTCATCTGTTACTTAACTTTATGTTGACGAAAGTACAACGTGAAAACTGATTTTATTTCATTCATATAGATGATGCAGATTTTTTATAATATATGATATATTGTGACTTATTCAGAGAGAACATCGTGAAGTTTATATCGAAATTATCAACCAAATTATTTAGTTTATAAAGATGATGCAGAATTTTTCTAATATATGATATATTGTGACTTATTCAGAGAGAACATCCTGAAGTTTATTTCGTAATTATCAACCAAATTATCTAAATTATGAAGATGGTGCAGAATTGTTCTAATATATGATATAGTGTGACTAATTCAAAGAGAATATTATGAAATTTATATCGTAATTATCAACCAAATGAAACAGAATCATGTGAAACAAGGTTAATGGATATATGGTGCAATATAATTGTAAAGGTAAAAATAGCCCCTAAAATATTTAATAGTGGTCTTCCTTCTACTATTTCACGACACTGAAAGCTCATCAGAAAAATCATCTAGCCATAACGTCAATACATTTTGGGTTAATAATGTCATGTTAAATTTTATAAACTGATTTCAAATTTATTTCTAAAAAATGCAAAATGAGTAATATCGTTTATTTTTGAGAGCTATAGTATGAAAAGGAGTTTCATTACATTTAAACGTAAACTTATCTTTTAAAAAACAAAATGAATAATATCGTTTAATTTTGAGAGCTATAGTGTGAAAAGGACTTTCACTTGCGTAAGTTGGAAAATAATTTATTATCACTATTAACCCAAAAATAAAATTAGCTTCTTGAAAGATATTTTCAGTGCATAAACGAACAAACTCCGGCAGATAGATACCTTCACGAGTCCAACAATTAGGACCAGAGGATATCCACTCAAGACAGTACGAAGTATCTATGTCTATTCTCACAAACATTGAATCAGTCTGGGGACTACAATTTAGGTTCCTGACCTTGATGATACACTTAGGCACACTATTCTATTTTATATCACTTCCTCTTGTTTTGTTAAAGTTTTTATAGTTTATATTTGAGATTCTTATTTTAATGTTATTACTCTTCTTGAAATATTTTACTTTTCCTTGTTTCCTTTCCTCAATTGGGTATTTTCCTTGTTGGAGCCCGTGGGCTTATAGCATCCAACTTATAATGATAATAATAATAATAATAATAATAATAATAATAATAATAATAATAATAATAATAATGATGATGATGATGATGATGATGATGATGATATGTTCCCGAAGAACCCAGCATAAGATGAATTACGACTGAGCTAATAAGTGATTTAACCATTCAAGATTTTCATTCTTTTTAGTCACAGATCTGAATCTATGGAAATAAAAGGCAGCGTCAATTCTACTAAAGAAAATTCAAGCTGTTAAGAAAAAGAGTTCTTTTTGTCTCTACTCATTAATTTCAGAATTATCAATTAGCACAAAACTGAGCAAGTCGAAAATGTGAGTGCTAATCATCCCTTCCACCAATCTAAAAAAAAAAAAAAAAAAAAAAAAAAAAAAAAAAAAAAAAAAAAGGTCAACATTATTATATCCACTTTTCGTCCTATTGTTTGGTATACTAAGAAAGATTAATTGACAGTATTAACTAATGCCACAAGAACATTGATATTGCAATAATATACTATACTAAAAGTATCAAATATTAACCCTTTTGAAATCATCAGAAACGCTTTTCATATAATTACTGTATGTGTTCAGACACACATATCTTCCAGTTCATCTATTCTTACAACTATATCAGTCAAAATTTATGAAAGTTATAACGCACCATAAAACAGGAATTTGGCATAAACTTATATATCAAACAATTAAAGAAGATAAAAAACAAGAAGGAACACAAACCTTTTGATTCATTCAGCGATCAATGAAACCAGACCCAAACAAGAAAAATCGTTATAGGAAATGCGAACTTTGGAGATTAGTCGAAAATCTTCTCTCTCTCTCTCTCTCTCTCTCTCTCTCTCTCTCTCTCTCTCTCTCTCTCTCTCTAAAGGTACTGGAGATCAGGTCAAGCGAGAAACCAGAGCAAACTTGGTCAGTTTATTGATGAGATGCTCAAATGAATCAAAAACCTAAGATTTTCTTTACCTCTGCATTTCTTGAACATACCAACTTTCTGATCTGACGAAGCTGCAGTAGTTTTAGCCGGCTTTGCCCGTCTCGGTTTATGCATCGCAAAAATGTTTCGATAAATATGGCTTTTGAACAAGAAAGAGTATAAAAAAAGAAAAAAAAATCATTTTGCTTGACGGTGACCTTGATATTTGACTTTGCCCATCGAAAATTTAATCATTTTCAGCTTTTTACAAAACTGTTAATCCATGCAAGTTTCATTATTCTACGATTAAAATTGTGGGCAGGAAGGTGTTCACTAAAAAACAAACACAAAAACAGGGGGTAAAACTCGACTTCCTTCCAACTTCGTTGACAGAGGTAATACAAACTTGAAATTGTAATCGAATGAGAGTTCAATAGATACAAGGTTTATTTAAAGGAATTAATCCCCCTGAATATGACCTTATTAAACATTTAAATTAGAAAATAAAATAGGTACACTGTAAAAGTTGACAGATTTTTTCTATCTTTTTAACAGCTCCTAAAGCTACCTATTTTACGACTACTACTGCGGTAACACCTTCCTCACTATTAGAGAAAGTATTACTGCTACAATAATACTATTATATTGACTAGGCCATTATTTAATGCTATTTGCATTAAGTTTGTAACTTTCCTTAGTTGGCTTAATTCTTTTACGCTGTAAATGAATACCCGCTACGCTCTCTTTCTATCCAAAAATGGGAATGTAACATTTATTCTAGTTCACTCACTCCTAACATTTTAGTTAGTAAATAAATACCATCTCTCTCTCTCTCTCTCTCTCTCTCTCTCTCTCTCTCTCTCTCTCTCTCTCTCTCTCTCTAAAACAGAGACAGAGGGCTCACGCCGGAAAACCTGAAGAAACTGCGAAAATAGGAAAATCATTTGTATTTCAAAAGTTTTCATCTATCAATATTTGATAATTAATTTCAGAGTATCCGAATAAATTTTAATTTCCACCGCCACAGCCTTTATATTAAAGCGTAATTCCATCATTCAGCCAAAGTATTCCTGACGACGCTCGATAACCTCCTTCTCGTAGAAATGATGAGTCCTTTAGAAGACAACGAAAATGGAATGGAGAGAAGCAAATACAGTTTTCCTGTTATCCTGAAAACTTACAGAGGATCAATTTGTCCAGAAAGATCCTGTCTTCGCTTCTTTGGACGCCATTACGGGGATTATCTACTCATTATAAACGTGAAGTAACATGCCCAAGTACCGTACTTAGTAGTTGCAAGTCATGCATAACCTGAATGAAAGAGCAGAAGATTCTTCACTGGAAAGAAAACGCTGAAGCTGCAAGACTTCCCGGAGAATCCTGCAGCCAAGATTTCCTGAAGAATCCTGCAGCCAAGACTTCCCAAAGAATCCTGCAGCCAAGATTTCCCGAAAAATCCTGCAACCAAGACTTCCCGAAGAATCCTGCAGCCAAGACTTTCCGAAGAATCCTGCAGCTAAGACTTCCCGAAGAATCCTGCAGCCAAGACTTCCCGAAAAATCCTGCAGCCAAGACTTCCCAGAGAATCCTGAAGCCACAAACCATTTTAGCTGTTGCAGGATTGAAACCGTTCCAGATGAAGTGGACCTATGGACGGCCTGGACGGGGGTTGCAGAAACTTCACTGAGGAGAAAACATTCGAGCTTCGAGACTGTCATACGGAAAGACGCCATTCCAAAAAGAATCGAATCGAAGATAGCCGCAGATCCGGACATGAACTTATGACGGGACTAGCAAGCCTCCCAATTCGTTCTGCTTTGAACTCGAGAGGCATTCCTGAAGAATCGATTTCTTTTCCGTTGCAAGAATGAAAAAGTGATTCAAAATGCTCGTCGACACCAAATAAATGGATGTATGTAATTGTAGTTTTCTTATCCTAAAAACTAACTGGAGCTCAGTATGTCCGGAGGGATTTTTGGATATTGTCTACTTTTTTGTGTGTATGTGTGTGTGTATATATATATATATATATATATATATATATATATATATATATATATATATATATATATATATATATATATATATATAATCGATATTTCAAATATAAATTAGTAAGATAGAATCTAATATCGTTCGTCAGATCCCAGATGTCTTCGGGATCCAGTTTCGGTGTGAAGACATCCAGGAGACTTCAGTGAAAAATCCGGTCAGATGGCTGTACTTTTCTCATCCTAAAAACCTGCGGGAGTTCACTATGTCCGAAGAGATTTTGTCTTTGATTTTTGGACCCCATTAAGATATTGTCTACTCTTGTGTGTGTATAATATATGTATATATATATATATATATATATATATATATATATATATATGCTCAATATTTCAAATACAAATTAGGAAAACAAAATCTAAAATCTTTCGTCAAATGACAGATGTCGCTGGGATCCAGTTTCGTTGTGAAGACATTCAGAAGACTTCAGTGAAGACACCGTTTTTTAAAACTAAAGGTAGTGATGGCCAGAAAGAAGTTAGATTGAATATGGAGAGTTTTAAGGGTAATTGTTATTGTGGTGACGGTTTGGATACTAAAATTGTTTCTGAATTGGAACAAACTCTTAAGGATCTTATTGGAGCTTCACAAGGTAAGCTTTTATGTTGTTACTATTGTTCCGTCTTAGATTCCGGAACATTTATTTCCCATGCAAGAGGAATGTCTGAGAATGAATCAAGATCTTATAAGGCCCAAAAGGAAGGACTCGTTATAGATTTGATGGAGGATCTTATTGGAGCTTCACAAAGTAAGCTTTTATGTTGTTACTATTGTTCCGTCTTAGATTCCGGAACATTTATTTCCCATGCAAGAGGAATGTCTGAGAATGAATCACGATCTTATAAGGCCCAAAAGGAAGGACTCGTTATAGATTTGATGGAGGATCTTATTGGAGCTTCACAAGGTAAGATTTTATGTTGTTACTATTGTTCCGTCTTAGATTCCGGAACATTTATTTCCCATGCAAGAGGAATGTCTGAGAATGAATCACGATCTTATAAGGCCCAAAAGGAAGGACTCGTTATAGATTTGATGGAGGATCTTATTGGAGCTTCACAAGGTAAGCTTTTATGTTATTACTATTGTTCCGTCTTAGATTCCGGAACATTTATTTACCATGCAAGAGGAATGTCTGAGAATGAATCACGATCTTATAAGGCCAAAAGGAAGGACTCGTTATAGATTTGATGGAGGATCTTATTGGAGCTTCACAAGGTAAGCTTTTATGTTGTTACTATTGTTCCGTCTTAGATTCCGGAATATTTATTTCACATGCAAGAGGAATGTCTGAGAATGAATCACGATCTTATAAGGCCCAAAAGGAAGGACTCGTTATAGATTTGATGGAGGATCTTATCGGAGCTTCACATGGTAAGCATTTATGTTGCTACTATTGTTCCGTCTTAGATTCCGGAACATTTATTTCACATGCAAGAGGAATGTCTGAGAATGAATCACGATCTTATAAGGCCCAAAAGGAAGGACTCGTTATAGATTTGATGGAGGATCTTATCGGAGCTTCACAAGGTAAGCATTTATGTTGCTACTATTGTTCCGTCTTAGATTCCGGAACATTTATTTCACATGCAAGAGGAATGTCTGAGAATAAATCACGATCTTATAAGGCCCAAAAGGAAGGACTCGTTATAGATTTGATGGAGGATCTTATTGGAACTTCACAAGGTAAGCTTTTATGTTATTACTATTGTTCCGTCTTAGATTCCGGAACATTTATTTCACATGCAAGAGGAATGTCTGAGAATGAATCACGATCCTATAAGGCCCAAAAGGAAGGACTCGTTATAGATTTGGTGGATGAGAAAAAACTCTATAATAGAAACAAAACTGTTGTAAAAGGTTTAATTGAAAAATACGAATCTATTATGGAAAGCCATGAAGAAATAAGGAGGATGGAGAGAATTGCTATACAAGGAAAAAAAGGTAAAGTAAAACAAAGGGTTCAAGAATTCGAGGAAAAAGTTAATGTTGTCGGACATCAAACTAATATGAAGAAAGTTTATGTTGAAGATTATGCAGCAATGCGAGAAATTCTGATAAGAGATGCTAAAGACTCAGCCTTAGCTAGAATACGGGAAATACTGGAATACGAGAGGTCACACGTGACAGGAATAGTTGAAGAGCTCGTTTGAAAGTATGAAAATATGATAGAGAGAAAAAAGGGAATATGGAAGAAGAAAACAAACCCAGTAGAAGTTCAAAAAGGACAAGTGAAAGAACTTATAAGCCATTTTGAGGGAACAGGAAATACTGAAGTGAATATTAAACTAATGGGTGAGGAAGAATATGTGGTACCAAGAGAAATTCTAAGAAGAGGTGCTAAGGACTCAGCCTTAGCTAATACGGGAAATACTGGAATACGAGAGGTCACACGTGACAGGAATAGTTGAAGAGCTCGTTCAAAAGTATGAAAATATGATAGAGAGAGAAAAGGGAATATGGAAGAAGAAAACAAACCCAGGAGAAGTTCAAAAAGGACAAGTGAAAGAACTTATAAGCCATTTTGAGGGAACAGGAAATACTGAAGTGAATATCAAACTAATGGGTGAGGAAGAATATGTGGTACCAAGAGAAATTCTAAGAAGAGGTGCTAAGGACTCAGCCCTAATTAGAATACGGGAAATACTGGAATACGAGAGGTCACACGTGACAGGAATAGTTGAAGAGCTCGTTCAAAAGTATGAAAATATGATAGAGAGAGAAAAGGGAATATGGAAGAAGAAAACAAACCCATTAGAAGTTCAAAAAGGACAAGTGAAAGAACTTATAAGCCATTTTGAAGGAACAGGAAATACTGAAGTGAATATCAAACTAATGGGTGAGGAAGAATATGTGGTACCAAGAGAAATTCTAAGAAGAGGTGCTAAGGACTCAGCCCTAATTAGAATACGGGAAATACTGGAATACGAGAGGTCACACGTGACAGGAATAGTTGAAGAGCTCGTTCGAAAGTATGAAAATATGATAGAGAGAAAAAAGGGAATATGGAAGATGAAAACAAACCCAGTAGAAGTTCAAAAAGGACAAGTGAAAGAACTTATAAGCCATTTTGAGGGAACAGGAAATACTGAAGTGAATATCAAACTAATGGCTGAGGAAGAATATGTGGTACCAAGAGAAATTTTAGGAAGAGGTGCTAAAGACTCAGCCATAGATAGAATACGGGAAATACTGGAATACGAGAGGTCACATATGACAGGAATAGTTGACGAGCTTGTTCAAAAGTATGAAAATATGATAGTGAGTGAAAAGGGAATATGGAAGAAGAAAACAACCCCAGAAGTTCAAAATCCGTTTTTTGGGCTCAGGCCATGTCGTCCTGATGGAAGTTTACCAGAGCATTAATGTATCTGTGGATTTTCAATAGTGCCGTTATCTCGAGATAAATATTTCCTATTTGGTCTTCTAGACCTAGAGACACTTGATGTTACCGTTATACATCAATTAACTGATCATAAACTATGTCAGTTCTTCCTGCCCCCTACAGGGAAGAGTCTGGGTAGACTCTAGGAAAAAACTCGAGGATTGTGAGTTCAAGGAACAATCTAGCAAACAGTTTGTATATTAGTGTCATCATATACATAAGTATACTGTAGTTTGTACTTAGATGGTATATCTCTGTATAGGTTACTGATACCTCCCAAGTCTGGCTGAAAAGAGACAGACAGGTTTACATAAGTGTAGGAAACCTTAGTTCAGTAAAATAAACAGTTTAGTATAATCAGTTCTTACCTGTTTGCTTGGAACAGTCTTAACCTTAGTTCCCCAATATTCTCTTAAATATTAAAAGAATCAAGGATGCTCTGACTTTATTCTTAATCTAGGCGAAAGAGACCCAAAGATTCCTTCTATTGTTTATTACAAAAATAGAAATCATGGATGTATTCAATTACATCTTATGCAGAACAATTCTGCATAAAAACATAAATAGTAATAACAGAATTAAAATAAGTTTCACCTGAAAAGGGAAAACATTAGCCACTCTAAAGGAAATATAAAATTTCGTTATGTATTCTGTTGTTACTAGGAACACTGTGCATATAAGTATGCCTGGCACTTGTGTCAGTCTATTATGCTTAATGTCACCTGTGTAGAGAGAACAGTATAGTGTTATCACTAAACACAATACTCGACATATGTCTTACGAGTCTATCATGTACACCCTTCACTAAAAGTCCCAATAAGTGCACTGTTCTTCGCAGAAATCTAGCGACAGGCTTTATAATACTGCCTGCCGCCACCACATGAAAATTTTATTTCCTGTAATTGCTTCGCATAGTGTTTGAAGAAAACTCTGGATGACTTCCATCCAGTATAAGCCCGAAGGCTTTCAAACGACATCGTCTGAAAGAAATTCAGAGACGAGGCAACTTTTCTCGGATCATGACCTGCGGGTGTACTGTCTGGATCCGCTCTGCGTATAAAATAGGTGATTTTCGCCCTTAACTGTTTCAAGGATAATGTTGAACCAGATGTCTCTCCCTTGAAAAGCTGACCTCCCTTAAAGTCTGAAGTTCTACGAAGATAGACCTTTAGGCATTCCACTGGGCAGAGGGATGCTTCTTGCTTCAGAGGGCAGATTCTCCAGGGACCCAATCTTTTAGTGGGTAGCTCGTTCTTGGCGAGAAACGTCGGATCCGGAAAGAGAATCAGTTCTCTGGAATCTGTGAACAGAATGTGGCCATCATCCCTCGAGAGGGCCACTATATCGCTACTACTCTGGCTCCTGAGGCTAGTGCAAATAAGAATATCCCCTTTTGAGTCAAGTCTTCCAGTGAGCAATCCTCATTGTTCAGAGTTGATGCTAAGTGAAGAACCTTATCCAAAGACCATGAAATGGGCTTTAGAGGAGCTGCGGGCCGACGTTTAGCGCAGGCTTTTGAAATCTTGTTGAGGATTTCATTAGAAAAGTGTACCTGGAAGGCATATAGGATTGGTCTGGCTAGGGCAGATTTACATGTTGTAATCGTGTTGGCTGCTACACCTTGTTCATGAAGATGGATGAAGAAGAACAAGCAGAAATCAGTAGAAATCTCCTTATGTTTCTTCGCCTTGACAAAGGCCACCCATTTCTTCCAGGAAGACTCATATTGCCTTCTTGTTGACTTTGACTTGTATTCTTCTAAGAAGTTAATACTGTCCCTAGAAATCCCGAACCGTTTCTTGACCGCTAGGGCGAGAAAATCATGAGATGAAGGTTCTGGGTTTTCTCTGATGAAGCTGAGACAGTCAATTGCTGCACTTGCTGAGTCAGAACTGAGTCCGGTAACGGGGTCAGCTTCAAGCGTAGTTCCGTTATTAAAGGGAACGAAACACTGTTGGGCCACTTGTGGGCCGCTATTGGTGCTATCCCCTGAAAGGGTCTCAGTTTGTCGAGGACTTTCAGCAGAAGGTTGGTTGGAGAGAACAGGTAGATCCTGGACCACCTGTTCCAAACTATGGACATTGCGTCTGTCGCTTCCGCTAGAGGATCCTCGTACGGAGCTACATACCGGGGTAGCTTCTTGTTATCGCTCGTTGCGAAGAGGTCCATCTGCAGTCCTGGGACTTTGCGTAATATGAAAGAGAATGATTTTGCGTCTAGGTACCATTCTGACTCTATCGGGTTGACCCTGGATAGAGCGTCCGCTGTCACATTGCGGAACCCTTGAAGGTGGACTGCTGACAAGTGCCATCTCTTCTTCGCTAGACGGAGGATGGCTAGTATCACTTGACTTATGTGAGGCGATCTCGAGCCTTGTCGATTTAGGCATCTCATTACAACTTCGCTGTCTAGACCCAGACGGATGTGGATTGAGCAGCAAAATTCCAGTTTCTTTAGAGAGAGAAGGAACCGCCATGGCTTCCAGAAGATTGATGTGGAAGGTCTTGAAGAGGGGAGACCAGGTTCCCTCTTTCCTCTTCTTTGATGGAATGGAAAGGCAGTGTGACTGTAAGTCCCAGTGGAAGCGCAGCCACTGGAACTTTTGAGCTGGAGATAGACGAGACTTTTCCAAGTTGATCTTGAATCCTAAGTGTTCCAGGAACTGGATCACTTGCTTGGAGGCTTGCCTGCACTCTTCCTCAGATGCTGCCCACACCAGCCAGACGTCCAGGTAGGTTACTACCTGGATCCTCTTTTAGGCGTAGTTGATGAATGACTGCATTCGCAAGCTTGGTGAATACCCTTGGTGCTATGTTTAGACCGAAGGGCATGGCTCTGAAAACGTACTTTCTTTTCTGTAGTTTGAGCCCTGGTAGGGGGAAACTTGACGGTTGATTGGAACATGCCAGTACGTATCCGTCATGTCTATGGAGACTGTGTATGCCCGTTTGGGCAAAAAAGGGTCCTTATGTGTTAAAGCGTCAGCATTCTGAACTTGTGGTTCACTATGAACTTGTTGAGTGGTGATAGGTCCAGAATGAATCTGAGCTTTTCCGAATCCTTCTTCGGAACACAAAATAGCCTACCTTGGAATCTGATGGACTTTGCCTTCCGTATAACTCTCTTGTTCAGGAGTTCCTGAACATATTCTTCCAGAATGGGGGTTGAATGTTGGAAGAATTAAGGAAAGTTTGGTGGAGTTGAGCTCCAACTCCACCCTAGTCCATTCTTGATTAAGCTGTGGGCCCAGGGATCGAAGGTCCAACGATCCCGGAAGAGGAGAAGTCTCCCTCCTACTGGTAGCATCTCACTTGGAGTGCTGGTTGGAGGACTTGCCTCCTTGGCCACTTCCACCTTTGTTACCCCTACCTCTGAAGGGGCGTCTAGAGGATCCTCGAAAAGAACCTCGAGACTTCGGCCTAAAAGTCGTCGATTGGCTTTCAAAGACTGGGGTGAACACCGGCGATTGGGTCGTCAGTGTTTGGGGCACCAGTTGGAAGGGGGTGGTTGGTTGTGCCACCGTCTGGGGCACCGTGGCCACGGGAAGCTGTTGCTGTTTTCTAGGCCGGGAGGGCACTCTTAGTCGTTTTGATTTATTCTTCAGCTGGGGACCCTCGTCAGCGGAAGATTTTCTTTTTGAGGACATGCCCCATTTGGAGAGGAGATTCCTGTTCTCCGTAGCGGCTTTGTCCACGACCTTTTTGACCACTTCACTTGGGAAGAGGTCTTTTCCCCAGATATTGGAGGCTATGAGCTTCTTGGTTCGTGTCTCACCCCAGCCGAGGCGAACACGAACTCTCTACAAGTCCTTCGGGCTTTGATAAAGTTATACAAGTCCTTGGTGACTGTCGCCAAATGAGATTTGGCGAAGACCATGTACATATCTGGGGTGTCGGGGATGCTTGCCATAGTCTCTAAACCAGTCTGCAGAGACATGGAAGCAGCAAGACGTTCCTTAGTCTCTTGTTCCCTACGCAGGAGAGACTCTGACAGCTTCGTGAGGTCTTCGCCGAACTGTCGTCCAGCAATATCTGCCTCCAGCTTCCCAACTGTGAAGGTGTTATGAACATCCTTCCAGTCTTTATCATCTGATGGAAAAGCAAGGGAAAAGGGTCTACACTCCTCCAGTGTAGGGCAAGGTTTCCCTGCCTCAACTGCCTTTAAGGCTGCCTTAAACCCTTTGTCCATAAAGGGGAAGGCATGTTTGGGGTCAGCAATAAAGGACGAGTGGTTTTTGCTGAGAGCCGGCACCTTGGAGCTAGTAAAGGCCCTCTCTTTCAAGGTAGTCTTATATAAGGCTTGAGCCTTAGAGAGTTCGAACACAATCGTCTCCTTTGGCTCTGTTTCCTCCTTGGATGAAGGTTCCGTCCTCAGACGGACATAGCAATCCGGATAGGCCCCTTTGCTGGGCCAAAACTCAATTTCCTCTACTGGGACAGTGCCCAGTTTCTCTGAGAGGAAGATCTTCCCTCCGACAATGGCATATGCTCTGCATATCTCCAAGGATTAACGTCAGAGAAAGTGGGGAGATCCTTGACGTTTAGCTTCTTCAGGGCTAAACGTGTTGCAACCAACTGATGCATTTCCGTCCGAAAAGAAGCTTCTTTCTCGGACGATTTCTTCTGCAAGTACTGCACCATAGACAGCAGCAAGTGCAATGCAATGATGGAATCTAACTAGGGTGAAGTAGATGAAGTTGAAGGCACCGGCTCTGTCACTGTGGCTGATGATACCAAAATCGTATCGGTCTTATCAACTTCGGCCTCAGGAGGTACGTCATCCTCCTGCTCCAGTTCTTCGACTAGGAGATTGTTCTCAGTCTCCTCTGAGACAACCGACATGTTGTCATCTAATTGGATGCCCTTCAAGGTGTCCGAAACATCAGATTCTACCGGAATCTGAACAAGGGGAATCTCAGGTTGAGCCTGGGGAATGATTGCATCCGCAGATGCCCTAGGGAAAAGACAGTCCCTCATCCTCTTATTAGGAAGGTATGGGCCAGAGGTGTTCTTCCGAAAACCTCTGACCCATTTTCGCAGCGCGTCCCTTGCTGCATCCCTTGACTCAGTAGACTTTTGATCATCAAAAGCCTCATTTACCAGTTTGTTACAAACGGTAAATGCAAAGGCTGAAAAAACGGCAAACCATGACTCAATGGACTGAAACCTCCAACAGATTAGTATTCAATTAGGGCAATGCCAATAAACATTAACAGTATAATATATATATATATATGTATATATATATATATATATATATATATATATATATATATATATATATATATATATACATATATATATATATATACATATATATATATATATATATATATATATATATATATATATATATATATATATATATATATATATTGTAAGGACACCGCTCCCTTCGTCGTCCAGAAAATCAACAAACTGTTTATTTATTTGAATTCTCCTTTCGCCACACTGTGGTTTCCCATGTATATGTATTCCGCTCTATCAGAGCTACATTTTGACATATGTATTATTCCATTACATGTTTCTGTTAACTCATAATTCGTATATTTGTAAGTGTAAGAAAACACATATATTTTGGCGGGCAATTCAATCTGATTTGGCGCCAGCGCCATCCTACCTTTCCGTCCGCACCTTGTAATATACTCACCCACGCACATTTGAATAAAGTATCAGTTGATCTTGGTGATGCTTGTCTCACTGTCCTTACAACTGGTGACCCCGGAGTTGAAAGTAGCATCAGCGGTTTTGGCTTTGCCATTAACGGACTAATTACGCCCGTGCTACCTTCTCTATACTCCGTTACCTTAGGCGTGAGCCTGCCTTTGGTTCTCCCACACTTCGTTGCATGTAAGGCAGTAGGATGAGCTTAACCGACATATCAACTTCTCACCTCTTCGCTGACTCGTCTTCTGGCCACGATGCAGGAAGCAACACGCCCATCGCACCCAACGGCTTCGCCTCCACGCCCAAAGTCAAACTGCCGCCCTTTTCTCAACACAACACCGCTTCCTGGTTCCTGAGAGCAGACGTACTCTTCCGCGTTGCTAGACTCAGCGACTCCTGCGCTAAGGCTGACATCGTTCTCACCTCCATACCTGAAGAAGTATTCGACAAGATTTCCCCATGGTTCGACGCCCAGGCCGGCCAAGTTTCATACGACGACCTGAGAACGAAACTCATCGGTATCTACTCCCTCTCCGTCTCAGCAGGGGCACAGAGAGTCATGGACCTCGCCGGCAAGCCCATGGGTGACACCTCTCCTGTCGAGGCGTGGGACGAGTTATCCGGCCTGCTTATGCTCCCCGAAACAGACAGCAACGGCCGACGACGTGAGATTAGCTTATCTCGCGAGATCTTTCTTCGACGCCTACCACAGGACGTAAGGGCCCATTTGACAGACGCTGACACGCTCCCGATGAACGAACTCCTGTCGAAGGCTCAGAAGCTCCACGAGGCCTCCAAAGCATCTCTCCTCGGAGCATCATCGTCAGCACCGCCTTCGTTCTCCTCCTTCAGCAGCTGCTCTTCCATAGACTCCTCGGCAACGGCCCCTGAGGACGACGAGATCAACGTTCTATCAAGAAAGAAACCGCCGCAACCAACATGACCGAACCCTAGGACTAACCCAGCATGGTGCTTCTACCACCAACAGTTCGGCAGCGACGCCAAGAAATGTAGAGCACCATGCAGTTTCCCTAGAAGAGGACGCCAGAAGCATCCACCTGCCACCATCGCAGCCGCAGTTAACCAAAACAAGAATGGTTTCTATATCCTCGATACCATTTCCCACCGTAGACTCATGGTAGACACCGGCACAATGCAGTCAACGTTCCCACCATCCAAGTCCGACCTAGACCGTGGTCTCGACAAAAACGCTCCCTCACTCATCGCCGCCAACGGATCTCCCATTCGGTGCTATGGGATCAGGACCCTCAAGATATCTATCATGGGCCGTTCGTATTCTTGGCCCTTCGCTATCGCTGACGTCAATCGCCCCCTCCTCGGTGCGGATTTCCTCGCCCACCACGGACTCCTCGTCGATGTCGCTAACAAACGTCTCATCGACACGGGAACCTGCCAGTCCCGCGCCCTAGAATACAGCCCTGCAACAATGTCCGTATCCGCCGTAACGACGCACCCCTACGCCGACCTCCTACGAGAATTTCCCGAGGTTTTCAAGCCCGAGCTCCGACACTCGCACGGGATCTACCACCACATCACAATGACAGGACCTCCTACTCACGCCAAATTCCGCCGCCTCCCGGCCCAGAAACTGAAGGATGCCAAACGCGCCTTCGAGGACATGGAACGCATGGGTATCTGTAAGAAAGCATCGAGCCCCTGGGCATCGCCCCTACACATGGTAAAAAAGCCGGACGGGTCCTGGAGACCTTGCGGCGACTACAGGCGCCTCAACCTCATCACAACGCCCGATCACTACCCGCTGCCCAACATGTAGGACCTAATGAACGCGTTGCACGGCGCGAAGTATTTTACCAAGATGGACCTCCTCAAGTCTTACTTCCAGGTCCCCGTATTTCCGGAAGACATCCCAAAAACTGCCATTGTAACGCCGTTTGGATCCTACACCTTCGCATACTCAACCTTCGGTCTATGCAACGCCGGGGCGACTTTCCAACAACTAATGGATAGCATTCGGGGTGACCTACCTTTCTGCGTCTGCTACGTCGACGACATCCTGATATTCTCGAAAACCAAGGAGGAACACAGGAGGCACGTCCGCACCGTCCTCAAATGCCTACAGGAGAACGGCCTGGTCGTACGTTTCGACAAATACACGTTTGGTGCGGAAGGAGTGGATTTCCTTGGTCACCACGTATCCTCGTGCCGGGTAAAACCCATGACAACCAAGGTCGACGGCATCAGAAAGTTCCCGATACCTACAACCATCTGCCAACTTCAGGAGTTCCTGGGATGGTCAATTACTACAGGCGCTTCATCCCCAACATCGCACAAACCCTGTCACCCCTCGACAACGTCCTGAAAGGAAAAGCGAAAAAACTCAAGTGGGGTTTGCCCCAGCAACAGGCATTCGCCCGGACGAAGGATGCCCTCGCGAATGCCACCACCCTGGCTCATTTCGACGACAACGCGCCCCTGCGACTAACGACTGACGCCAGCAACGTCGCCTGTGGGGCTGTGCTGGAGCAACTCGTCGATGGTTCTCCTCGACCGCTGGCATTCTTCAGCAAGAAATTGAAACCCGCCGAAACAAGATACAGCACCTTCGATAGGGAACTCCTCGCCGTCCGCCACTTCAGGCACATCTTGGAGGGCACTCCCTTCACAATCGTGACGGACCATCAACCCCTCGTACAAGCTTTCACGAAATCGACAGACGCATGGTCCTTCCGACAACAACGTCATCTCGCAACAATCGCCGAATTCGGGTGCACCATACGTTACGTCCCAGGAAATAAAAACCCAGTCGTGGACGCCCTTTCAAGGATTGAAATAGACGCAATCCACCTGGGAATCGACTACGCTAATCTCGCAACAGAACAACGCACCGACCGAGAAGCACAGGATCACCTGACGGGGCCATCCGCGCTCAAGATAAGTGCGATTCCCCTCGGACCAGCAGGAGTAACTATTCTCTGCGACACCAGCACCGGCCGCCCACGTCCCTGGATACCAGCCTCCTGCAGAAGAAAAATATTCGATATCATCCATGGACTTTCACACCCCTCAGGACGCACCACCGCTCGCCTTCTGTCTGAAAAGTTCGTCTGGCCAGGGATAAAAAAGGACGCCTGGGAATGGGCGAAGTCATGCATCAACTGCCAGTCAAGCAAAGTCAGCAGTCACACCGAATCGGGGGTAGGTGATATCCCCCAGCCAAAAAGACGTTTCGGTCACATACACATTGACCTTCTGGATCTGCTCGCTACCTGCTTACGATCATTGATCGCTCCACGAGTGGTTGGAGGCATCGCCGATGACTGAAGCTACGACTCAAGCATGCGCCGAAGCCCTCCTGTCAAGCTGGGTGAGCAGGTTTGGCGTTCCTGACGACATCACGACAGACAGAGGCCCCGCTTTCCTCTCAGAAATATGGCTCGCTTTGGCGAACCTGATGGGGACGATGCTCTACAGCACCACGGCATACAACCCCGCAGCAAACAGCATGGTCGAAAGAACTCACCGCGCCCTCAAGGTGTCCCTGATGGCGAGCTGCACCGACGGGGACTGGAATTCACGACTTCCTTGGGTACTCCTCGGCCTTCGCACCGCCCCTCGTGCAGACGGCGTACCTTCGCCCGCCGAAAAAGTTTACGGGGAGGCGCTCGCAGTTCCTGGCGAATTCTTTCCCTCATCAACCGACGACATGCAGCTGGATCACCTAAGGGACATTGCCAGGAAGTTCAGGCCATGTCTTAAAACTTACCAGGACAGAACCAAGCACTTCAAGCCAAAAAATCTGGATGACTGCAGGTACGTTTTCGTCCGTGTCGACGCTCATCGACAACCACTAACTAAACCTTATCGAGGCCCCTACCGGGTAATTAAGAAGACAACGAAAGCCTTCCTTCTCGACGTCCATGGCCAAGAGGACTGGGTCTCAATAGACCGCGTGAAACCAGCGTTTCTCGAAGGAAGCGACACCGCCTCCGCTGGACCTGGCAGATCCAGAGTGCCACCTCAAAACAAGGCGCCCAACGAAAGAAAAATCATCAAACGACTACAAGAGGAAGAGATCCTTACGTCGACCGCCGGCGCGCCACTCTGTTCAAAAACAAGAGGGACCCTCCGACGCCTGAAAAGATACGAAGATTGATCATCAGCCCTCTACGCCGCCCAATGTCTTGGGGGGGGGGAGTACTTGTAAGGACACCGCTCCCTTCGTCGTCCAGAAAATCAACAAACTGTTTATTTATTTGAATTCTCCTTTCGCCACACCGTGGTTTCCCATGTATATGTATTCCGCTCTATCAGAGCTACATTTTGACATATGTATTATTTCATTACATGTTTCTGTTAACTCATAATTCGAATATTTGTAAGTGTAAGAAAACACACATATATTTTGCGGGAAATTCAATCTGATTTGGCGCCAGCGCCATCCTACCTTTCCATCTGCACCTTGTAATAAAGTATCAGTTGATCTTGGTGATGCTTGTCTTACTGTCCTTACATATATATATATATATATATATATATATATATATATATATATATATATATATATATATATATATATATATATATATATATATACAAACAATTCGTGGCCAAGTAGTATGTCACTGTTCACACAAGTTTCCTTGACCAGGGTTTGATTCCCAGCCGCCCAAATGTAATTGTCTTTGTGTGATTTCGCCTAAGACTCTGATCCTGATGTCGTTAAGAGAATATAGACATTATTGTAACAAAATATATGGCTTATTTGATATAAAGTATATATATATATATATATATATATATATATATATACACATATATATACAGCCGTTTCTAGTCCACTGCAGGACAAATGGCTCAGACATGTCCTTAGTCATATCTGGGATTAGGTAATTTTCATCACCTCGTTAGCCAGCGAGGATTGGGGATGGTGATAGAATTAAGTATGATCGCTCACAGGACACCAACCTAGTATGGGTTGCCCTCACTAGTACATCTTGGCTGATCATGGCGATGCACAAACTCTTTCATCACGTTAAGGAAGCCCCACTCAGAGAGGGATTATACACACACACACACAGACAGACACACACACACATATATATATATAAATATATATATATATATATATATATATATATATATATATATATATGTATATATATATATATATATATATATATATATATATATATATATATATGTGTGTGTGTGTGTGTGTGTGTGTACAGTATGTGTGTGTATGGTGTTTTCGTTGAACCTCATATATAAAGGAATTGTAAACTTAATGTCAATGAGCTCTTGATAATGTAGTAAACAGAATAAATAAAAAGGAAAAATAAAGTCGCAGTTTCTTCAACCAATCTTGAGAATATGAAGAAGCTGAAAAAATACAAGGATTCCTGTAGGAAATACTGTGGCACCAATAAGGCAGTCGCCTTCAATGAATATACATACATACATACATACATACATCCATAGAGATATGTGTATGTATATGTGTGTATATATATATATATATATGATAAATTTTGCACATTTTTACGTGTTTTTCATATTCAAATAAGCCATATATATTTTTGATACATTAATGTCTGGATTCTCTTAACGACCTCAGGATCAGAGCCCCAGGCGAAATCACACAAAGACAAGAGCTTGGCTCCGGCCGGGAATCGAACCCTGGTCGGCAAGCTTGTATAGACAGTGTCTAAGCCAAGTTAGTCACTGTCTATACAAGCTTGCCGACCAGGGTTCGATTCCCGGCCGGAGCCAAGCTCTTGTCTTTGTGTGATTTCGCCTGGGGCTCTGATCCTGAGGTCGTTAAGAGAATCCAGACATTAATGTATCAAAAATATATATGGCTTATTTGAATATATATATATATAGTATATATATATATATATATATATATATATATATATATATATATATATACACAGATATATATATATATATATATATATATATATATATATATATATATATGGGAAATTGGAAATTAATAACTAATACACAGCTGAATAAGACTTTTTACGCCGCATATTGACTACATGTATTCCAGGAAAATATAATTTAAGATAATTAGAAAAAAATCGAATAAAAAAAAGATTGAATGACGTGGCACACAATGTGAGCGGTTCTGCAAACAGCAGTTCATAAACCCATTAGTAAAACCTTGTCTTTTCCCAAATCAAACTGGCTACGTCATTCTCAATTGTGATTGGTTGTTCGTGTTGACTAGCTTCGTACGTCATGCTCTTCCGTGATTGGTTGTTGTTTGTGTTTAAGGTAGCTTGCGTCATATAATGGTTTACTTTGATTTAATACAATGTGAGAGCGGTGTAATATTTATCCTTCAACAAAATAAGTTTTAGCGCTAAATTATACGAAAATAGAGGGACACTCAATAGAGTGCAGGCCTCCGCCACAGCAATTTATTTCTCAACCTTTTGCTCGACGATGACCTTAACCTTTGACCTTAACATGTATTAATTGGCGTGGATTTTCCGACACTCAAATATGAACCAAGTTTGAAGTCTCTGTGACAACGATGTCCAAATCTATGGCTGATTACGTGATATGGACGGTTTGTTCGTCAGGGACCTTGACCTTTGACATTCCAAAATTTAATAATTTCCAGCTTTTTACATAAAAGTTTATAATCCCTGCAACTTCCATTACTTTATGATTAAAATTGTGGCCGTGGTTGATGACCGGAATTTGACCTTTTGCTTGACCTTGACCATGGACTCGACGTTGACCTTCAATCTTAACTTGTATTAATTGACGTGGATTTTCATAATGTCAAATATGAACCAAGTTTGGGGTCTCTGTGACAACCATGTCCATTCTTTTGACTAATTATATTAATCGGACATTTAGCTTGACCGTGACCTTGATATTTGACCTTGCCCTTCCAAAATTCAATCATTTCAGCCTTTTTACATAACAGTTAATTCATGCAAGTTTCATTACTCTACGATTAAAATTGTGGGCAGGGAGGTGTTCACTAAAAAACAAACAAACACACAAACACGGGGTGAAACACAGCCTCCTTCCAACTCTGTTGACGAAGGTAATAAAAAATTGAAATTGTAATGGAATGAGAGTTCAATAGATACGATGTTTATTTCAGGGAAATTATACAACTGAATATGATCTGAAAATACGCTTAAAATAGAAAATAAAATACGTAGACTATAAATGCAGGTATATTTTTTCCATCTTTTTACCAGCTCCTAAGGCTGCCTATTTTACGACTTCTACTGCGGTAAAACCTTCCTCCCTACTAGAGCAAACCTTCCTCCCTACTAGAGCAAGTATTACTGCTACAATAATACTACGACATTGGCTGTGCCATAAATTAATGCTATTTGGATTAAGTTTGATGAAGAAAAAGTAACTTTCCTTAGTTGGCTATTTCTTAATTCTTTTTTGTCTGTAAATGATTACGCACTCCACTCTCGCTCTCTCTTTCTATCCAAAAAAGGAAAATGTAACTTGTTTCATCTTAGTTCACTCTCTCCTAATATTCTAGTTTGTAAATAAATACTCTCTCTCTCTCTCTCTCTCTCTCTCTCTCTCTCTCTCTCTCTCTCTCTCTCTCTCTCTCTCTCTTAATATTTTAGTTTGTAAATAAATACCATCTCTCTCTCTCTCTCTCTCTCTCTCTCTCTCTCTCTCTCTCTCTTAATATTTTAGTTTGTAAATAAATACCATCTCTCTCTCTCTCTCTCTCTCTCTCTCTCTCTCTCTCTCTCTCTCTGCGTGTGTTTCTAAAACTGAAACAAGAGGGCTCACACCTGAAAACCTGAAGAAATTGCGAAAATACGAAAATCATTTGTATTTCGAAAGTTTTCATCTATCAATATTTGATAATTAATTTCAGAGTATCCGAATAAATTTTAATTTCCACCGCCACAGCCTTTATATTAAAGCGTAATTCCATCACTCAGCCAAAGTATTCCTGACGACGCTCGATAACCTCCTTCTCGAGGAAATGATGAATCCTTTAGAAGACAACGAAAATGGAATGGAGAGAAGCAAATACAGTTTTCCTGTTATCCTGAAAACTTACTGAGGATCAGTTTGTCCAAACAGTTCCTGTCATCACTTCTTTGGACGCCATTGCGGGGATTATCTACTCATTATAAACGTGAAGTAACACGCTCAAGAACCGTATTTAGTAGTAGCAAGTCATGCATAAGCTGAATGAAAGAGCAGAAGATTCTTCACTGGAATGAAAACGCTGAAGCTGCGAGACTTCGTGGAGAATCCTACAGCCAAGACTTTTCGAAGAATCCTGCAGCCAAGACTTCCCGAAGAATCCTGCAGCCAAGACTTCCCGAAAAATCCTGCAGCCAAGATTTCCAGAAGAATCCTGCAGCCAAGACTTCCCGAAAAATCCTGCAGCCAAGACTTCCCGGAGAATTCTGAAGCCACAAACCATTTTAGCTGTTGCGGGGATTGAAACCGTTCCAGATGAAGTGGACCTATGGGTCAAGTGTAAAAATCTGTGAGGGGGAATTCCGAGAAAGCCTCTCATTCTAAACTGTGCTGCACAAGCAAGACCCACTTTGAACATCAACCCCTTCCCAACTGTGGAATCTTGAACTCCATCGGAGATTGAAGAGAAAAACCATGGACGGCCTGGACGGGGGTTGCAGAAACTTCTTCACTGAGGAGAAAACATTCGAGCTTCAAGACTGTCATACGGAAAGACGCCATTCCAAAAAGAATCGAACCGGAGGTAGAAGCAGATCCGGACATAAACTTATGACGCGGCTAGCAAGCCTCCCAATTCGTTCTGCTTTGAACACGAGAGGCATTCCTGAAGAATCGATTTCTTTTCCGTTGCAAGAATGAAAAAGTGATCCAAAATGCTTGTCGACACCAAATAAATGGATGTCTGTAATTGTAGTTTTCTTATCCTAAAAACTAACTGGAGCTCAGTATGTCTGGAGGGATTTTTGGATATTGTCTACTATTTTGTGTGTATATGTATATATATATATATATATATATATATATATATATATATATATATATATATATATATATATATAATCGATATTTCAAATATAAATTAGGAAGATGGAATCTAAAATCGTTCATCAGATCCCAGATGTCTTCGGGATCAAGTTTCGGTGTGAAGACATTCAGGAGACTTCAGTGAAAACTCCGTTCAGATCGATGTAGTTTTCTCATCCTAAAAACCTGCAGGAGTTCATTATGTTCGAAGAGATTTTGTCTTTGATTTTTGGACCCCATTAAGATATTGTCTACTCTTGTGTGTGTATAATATATATATATATATATATATATATATATATATATATATATATATATATATATATATATATATATATGCTCAATATTTCAAATACAAATTAGGAAAAGAAAATCTAAAATCTTTCGTCAAATGACAGATGCCGCTGGGATCCAGTTTCGATGTGAAGACATTCAGAAGACTTCAGTGAAGACTCCGTTTTTTTAAAACTAAAGGTGGTGATGGGCAGAAAGAAGTTAGATTGAATATGGAGAGTTTTAAGGGTAATTGTTATTGTGGTGACGGTTTGGATGCTAAAATTGTTTCTGAATTGGAACAAGCTCTTAAGGATCTTATTGGAGCTTCACAAGGTAAGCTTTTATGTTGTTACTATTGTTCCGTCTTAGATTCCGGAACATTTATTTCACATGCAAGAAGAATGTCTGAGAATGAATCACTCGTTATAGATTTGGTGGATGAGAGAAAACTCTATAATAGAAACAAGACTGTTGTAAAAGGTTTAATTGAAAAATACGAATCTATTAGGGAAAGCCATGAAGAAATAAAGAGGAAGGAGAGAATTGCTCTACAAGGAAAAAAAGGTAAAGTAAAAAAAAGGGTTCAAGAATTCGAGGAAAAAGTTAATGTTGTCGGACATCAAACTAATATGAAGAAAGTTGATGTTGAAGAATATGCAGCAATGCAAGAAATTCTGATAAGAGATGCTAAAGACTCAGCCTTAGCTAGAATATGGGAAATACTGGAATACAAGAGGTCACACGTGACAGGAATAGTTGAAGAGCTCGTTCAAAAGTATGAAAATATGATAGAGAGAGAAAAGGGAATATGGAAGAAGATAACAAACCCAGTAGAAGTTCAAAAAGGACAAGTGAAAGAACTTATAAGCCATTTTGAGGAAACTGGAAATACTGAAGTGAATATCAAACTAATGAGTGAGGAAGAATATGTGGTACCAAGAGAAATTCTAAGAAGAGGTGCTAAGGATTCAGCCCTAGCTAGAATACAGGAAATACTGGAATACGAGAGGTCACATGTGACAGGAATAGTTGAAGAGCTCGTTCGAAAGTATGAAAATATGATAGAGAGAGAAAAGGGAATATGGAAGAAAAAAACAACCCCAGAAGTTCAAAAAGGACAAGTGAAAGAACTTATAAGCCATTTTGAGGGAACAGGAAATACGGAAGTGAATATCAAACTAATGGGTGAGGAAGAATATTTGGTACCAAGAGAAATTCTAAGAAGAGGTGCTAAGGACTCAGCCCTAGCTAGAATACGGGAAATATTGGAATACGAGAGGTCATACGTGACAGGAATAGTTGAAGAGCTCGTTCAAAAGTATGAAAATATGATAGAGAGAGAAAAGGGAATATGGAAGAAGACAACAAACCCAGTAGAAGTTCAAAAAGGACAAGTGAAAGAATTTATAGAGCATTTCGAGGGAACAGGAAATACTGAAAATGTGAATAACATTAAACTAAAGGATGTGGAAGAATATGTGGTACTGAAAGAAATTCTAAGAAGAGATGCTAAGGAGGCAGCTTTATCTAGAATACCAGAAATAAACAGGTTATTCAACGGAAAGAGTAAAAATAAAGAGAATAAAATCATATTAAAATATCAAAAAATATTAAAAATAAAAGATCCATAAAACATAAACTAACTTCCCCTCCCCCACAAAAAAAAAAAAAAATTCAAAATATTATATGGAACTAGATGTCCAGAAGAAGAAGAAGGAGAAGGAGAAGAAGAAGAAGAAGAGGAAAATGGGAGCGGGGAAACAACAAGATGGTGACTGTTACCAATTTATTCTGGATAAGGAATATTCTACAGGATGGACTCAGCAGAGGGAAGAAGTCTGACTTGCTCAAGTATGCTTTGTTCCTTGATGAAGATTCACTTGTACTGTTTGTTTGTCAGCTGAACAAATGCAGAAGAAACAAGTCTGACTTCCTGTATGCTGTGTTCTAATTAGGAGATTCCCAAAAGATGGCGACTGTTCCCAATTTACTCTGGATACCTAAGGGATATTCTACAAGATGTACTCAGCAGAGGGAAGAAGTCTAACCTGCTCTAGTACGCCTTGTTCCTTGATGAAGATTCACTTGTACTGTTTCTTTGTCAGGTGAACAAATCCAGAAAAAGCAAGTCAGATTTCTAACTGTATGCTGTGTCCTATGTAGAAGATTCCCCAAAGCTAGAGAGAAATTACAAAAAAAAAATATGGAGCTAGAAAATACAAAAGAAGAAGAAGAAGAAGAAGATGGCAGCATATAAACAATAAAGTGGCGACTGTTCCCAATCAATTCTGAACACCTAAGGGATATTCTACAAGATGTATTCAGCAGAGGGAAGAAGTCCGACTTGCTCAAGTATGCTTTGTTCCTTGATGAAGATTCACCTGTACTGCTTCTTTGTCAGGTGAACAAATGCAGAAGAAACAAGTCTGACTTCCTGTATACTGTGTTCAAAGTAGGAGATTCCCAAAAGATGGCAGCTGTTCCCAATTTACTCTGGATACCTAAGGGATATTCTACAATATGTACTCAGCAGAGGGAAGAAGTCTGACTTGTTCATTTATGCTTTGTTCCTTGGTGAAGATTCACCTGTACTGTTTCTTTGTCAGGTGAACAAATGCAGAAGAAACAAGTCTGACTTCCTGTATACTGTGTTCAAAGTAGGAGATTCCCAAAAGATGGCGACTGTTCCCAATTTACTCTGGATACCTAAGGGATATTCTACAAGATGTACTCAGCAGAGGGAAGAAGTCTGACTTGCTCAAGTATGCTTTGTTCCTTGATGAAAATTCACTTGTACTGTTTCTTTGTCAGGTGAACACATGCAGAAGAAACAAGTCTGACTTCCTGTATGCTGTGTTCTAAGTAGGATATTCCCAAAAGATGGCAGCTGTTCCCAAATTACTCTGGATACCTAAGGGATATTCTACAAGATGTACTAAGCAGAGTGAAGAAGTCCAACTTGCTCTAGTACGCTTTGTTCCTTGATGAAGATTCACCTGTACTGTTTCTTTGTCAGGTGAATAAATGCAGAAAAAGCAAGTCCTATGTAGAAGATTTCCCAAAGCTAGAGAGAAATTACAAAAACGATATAGAACTAGAAAATACAAAAGAAGAAGAAGAAGAAGAAGAAGAAGAAGAAGATGGCAGCAGAGAAACAATAAAATGGCGAATGTTCCCAATCTTTTCTGAACACCTAAGGGATATTCTACAAGATGTATTCAGCAGAGGGAAGAAGTCTGATATGCTCTAGTATACTTAGTTCTTTGATGAAGATTCACTTGTACTGTTTCTTTGTCAGGTGAATAAATGCAGAAAAAGCAAGTCAGATTTCTCATTGTATGCTGTGTCCTATGTAGAAATTACACAAAAAAATATAGAACTAGAAAATACAAAAGACGAAGAAGAAGAAGAAGAAGAATAAGAAGATGGCAGCAGAGAAACAATAAAATGGCCACTGTTCCCAATCTATTCTGAACACCTAAGGGATATTCTGCAAGATCTACTCAGCAGAGGGAAGAAGTCTGACTTACTCAAGTATGCTTTGTTCCTCTCCTGCTTATTCCCTGTACCTCCATTTCCATCACTCTCCTCCCAATATACTGTTCATCCCTTCTCATGACATGACCATACCACCTCAGTCTACTTTCTTGGATCTTATCTGATAGTTCTCTAACTCCTGTGGTACCCCTAATAACCTCATTCCGTATCTTATCTCTTCTTGTCACCCCACACATCCATTTCAACATTCTTATCTCTGCCACATCCAATTTCTTCTATCCTGTCTTCTTTATTAACTGCGTCTCCGCTCCATACATCATTGCCAGTCTCACAACTGTTCTGTGTACTTTAACTTTCAACTTAACTCCTATTTTCCTGTCGCATAGTACTCCACACACTTTTTTCCAATTTTTTCATCCTGCTTGTATTCTGTGGTTTATTTCTGCCCCCAGATCACTATCCTCTACAACTGTTGACCCTAAATACTTGAAATTTTCAACTCTTCAATCTCTCTCCTTGTAAACTAACTTCCTCATTCACCCCATTTTTCAATATCAAATACTCTGTCTTTTTTCCTGCTGATCTTCAATCCTCTATTTTCCATTTCTCTTCTCCACTCCTACAGTTTCTTTTCTACTACCTCTCGCCTAGTGCTACACAGTATAACATCGTCAGCAAAAAGCACACACCAAGGAGACTGATCTCTAATATCTTGTGTTACTACATCCATGACCAGATCATATAGGTAAGGGCTCGATGCAGACCTCTGATGCAGTCCCACATTCACTGGGAAACTTTCTGTTAGGCCTATATTTCTCTTAATATTTGCTTCTGCCCTCTCATACATATCTTGGGTGATTCTTACCTATTTCTCAGGGACTCCCTTTTCTCTCATACACCTCCACAGCTCCTGATGTGGTACTTCGACCATATGCCTTCTCCAGGTCAATAAAGACCTTATGTAATTTCCGATGCTTTTCTATCATCTGCCTCAAAGCAAATATTGCATCTACAGTCCCACTTCCGGGCATGAATCCATATTGTTTCTCACCAATTGTTGTTTCATCTCGGAGTGTCTTCTCAATGATCTTCTACCATATCTTCATAGTATGCCTTATCAACTTTATGCCTCTGTAGTTGCCCCATTCCTGGATGTCTCCCTTCCCCTTATAGATGGGGCTGATTACCCTTCCTGTCCACTCCTCTGGCATCTTTTCCTAAATGAAGATATTTTGCATTAGATCCCACAAGATATATATGCCTTCCTCTCCAAGACTCTTCCATACCTCTACTTGTATATTATCCGGTCCTGCAGCTTTACTATTTTTCATCTACTTTACTGATAGTTCTACTTCTCTTCTAGTCACTCCTATGGTAACTGCCTCGTTTGGGAGTCCATCTTCAAATACTGTTCTTGGGTTCTCCTTATTCAATAGTCCTTCAAAATAAATTTCCCACCTTCTTTTAATTTCATTCTCTTCTGCTAGAACTATACCATTCATGTCTTTTATTTGCCTTATCTGCTTCAGGTCTTTAGATGCAGCGTCTCGGGCCTTAGCAATTCGTAATATTTTCTTCTCTCCTTCTGGTGTTTTCATCTATTTATAGACTTCATTTAATGTCCCTGCCTTCACCTTTGATACTGCTCTTCTTTCTTCTTTCTTTGCCTGCTTATAGTTTTCTTTATCCTGCTCTTATCCTGATAGATCTGCCTTCTTCTTGGCTTCTTTCTTGGGTTTTACCCATTCTTACACCTCATCATCCCACCACCACGAATCCTTATCATTTGGGGGTCTTCTTCCTAATGATGGCCTCAGCAGAGGGAAGAAGTCTCAACAAGATAGACTCAGTAGAGGGAAGAAGTCTCTACAAGGGGGCCTCAGAAGAGGGATGAAGTCTCTACAAGATGGCATTAGCAGAGAGATTAAGTCTCTACAAGAGGGCCTCAGCAGAGGGATGAAGTCTCTACAAGAAGGCCTCAGTAAATGGTATGCAATTGTCTTAGTTATAATGTATATGTTTTAATAACACTTGAGATTGTTCAATTGTGGTTATCTTTTTAAATACAAAAAGAGAATTATCAAGTAAGGTTACGATAATGTTACAAGTATTGAAATTTCTTCATGCTGAGCTTGCATGTGGTTGGAATTGTGCCACCAACCGTAAGTTAAGATGTGCAATACTATTCCAAGATTTGTGAAAGTGTTTATTCTTAAGTTGCCGGGCTAACTGTGAAGCATAACCAGTAGGTTAGGTAGGAGTATAGTATAGCCTAGACTACGAATTGCATGTTGTTTCACATAAAATCGTTGTCGTAAATGAAGATTTTGTATGACAGGGTATCAGTTTGGAGTAACTGTTACTGTACTAGCACTTGTAAGAATTAAAAAGACCCCGGGAATCAGCCTTTCCCTTAACCTCCACTACAAATGAAGATCCGTCCTTCTCCAACGTAAAGTGGTAATTTAAATTTAAGATTTGGCTTAAAGTATTAGCCTATGCCTATGAGGTACAAAGTATTAGCCTATGCCAAGGTTTGGTTTGTTATAGATAGGATAGCCAGGAATAAGTTGATTGTCCTAAATTGAATGGTAGCCTCCGACTGTAGGACACCAATCCCATCACTAAAGAAGACAGAAGAGAAGAAACTGGATGTGGCAGATATGAGAATGTTGAGATGGATGTGTGGGGTGACAAGAAGAGATAAGATACGGAATGAGGTAATTAGGAGTACCACAGGAGTTAGAGAACTATAAGATAAGATCCAAGAAAGTAGACTGAGGTGGTATGGTCATGTAACGAGAAGAGATGAACAGTATATTGGGAGGAGAGTGATGGAAATGGAGGTAGAGGGAACGAGAAAGAGAGGGAGACCAAAGCGAAGGTGGATGGACTGTATCCAGGATGACCTTCGATCAAGGGATTAACCGGTGATGAAGTGTGGGACAGAGGTAGATGGAGAACGCTGGCAAGAAACATAGACCCCACATAAAGGTGGGAAAAGATGCAATGACACCAATCCCATCAAACACAATTAACCAAATTTATATTAAACTAATTTTTCTTTGTACAATATTCTATCAAAAAAAAAAAAAAAAAAAAAAAAAAAAAAAAAAAAAAAAAAAGATGTACCAATTACAAATATTAATTCGTTCTGTTGATAATAAGGATAACACATCTTGGTAATGAATCAGTTTTAGATAGTCATTGAAAACATTCATTTTACAAATTTTGCTACTACCAAAATCATGCAATATTCTCGCATTTTGAAAATTTTCGTGTAAAATTTTTTGGCTAATACATACGCCCTTTGGCATTTTGTTTGAAGTGATATTACTTCAAGACAACTTTTTTTATCATTTGTTAACATTCCCTTAAGATATATTTTAATTTGTCAAACTGTACCACGATGTACAAATTTCAATTGCAAACTATAAATAATAAAGCTATTTCCACTAATTTTCAGGACAATGCATTGACACCGACATAGTTTAACATATTCGTTCAGGTCAAAGTTTACACGTAAAATAAAATAAAAAAATCTTTTGAATTCTTTTAATCCTCTTAAAATATGCGGTTATATTTCAAAGCATACCAAATTTCATTAAAATCGTACAAGTATTAAAAATTATTTGCAACACGTATATATTTTCAGGTCATTAGTGTCATCTCCATTTGCGTAGTAAGGTGGCCATATTAGAATGATGTCTGGTGCAAAAGCTGTTGCTTGGGTATATTTGTATTGTATTACAGGGTGTGATTTCCGCACAGAAAATATATGATTTCCTATAGTAAATAACGTGATTTAACTGAATTTGACCTTCATTTCAACCGGAATCAAACAGATCAACCAATCCGACTAACTTTAAGTTGACGAATTGGTTGATGATATTACGGATGAAATGAAGGTGAAAACCGGTTAAATCACAATATTTACTATAGGAAATCATATCTTTTCTGTGCGAAAATCACACCCTGTAATACAATACAAATTTACCAAATATTATCACATATACAGTATGTTGAGATAAAATATTTAAATATAAGAACTTGTTCAACGTTGTCACTTCTCTTACGAATGTACTGAGAACGATAACATTAGCAACGTTACCAATGGTTCACAGTATTACAAACGATGACGAATGGTACACAGAGTTACCAACGACATGATGACATTACTAGCGGTAGAAATGCTAAATATTTCCATACGTATTTTGAATAATGTTTCCATATAACTATTACACAATATATAAAAAGTACAAAAAGGGCACAGAACCTAACAAACCCACCTAACCTTGCCTAGAAGTACCCCGGTCACAAAACACATATAATGACTATTGAGGAATGACTTACATTTATGAAACAGTACTACCAACGATGATGGATGGTACACAGAGTTACCAACGACACGATGACATTACTAGAGGAAGAAATGCTAAATATTTCCATACGTATTTTAAATAATTTGTCCATATAACTATTACACAATATATAAAAAGTACAAAAAGGGCACAAAACCTAACAAACCCACCTAACCTTGCCTAGAAGTACCCCGGTCACAAAACACATATAATGACTATTGAGGAATGACTTACATTTATGAAACAGTACTACCAACGATGACGAATGGTACACAGAGGTACCAACGACACGATGACATTACTAGAGGTAGAAATGCTAAATATTTCCATACGTATTTTAAATAATTTGTCCATATAACTATTACACAATATATAAAAAGTACAAAAAGGGCACAGAATCTAACAAACCCACCTAACCTTGCCTAGAAGTACCCCGGTCACAAAACACATATAATGACTATTGAGGAATGACTTACTTTTATAAAGAAAACGACGAAACTTGTGGCTTCCATGGGGGTAGACGACTTTTCCCCAAAAATGTACCTTTATAGGAAGTAACGGTATAACCACAACGGCGTTTCTTCTTGGTTTTAGGTATGATGGATTCAGAATTGCAATAAAACACGTGAATGTCTTTCCTATAAGATAACAGAGAACAGCACTTGGGGCACTGTACACATTGAGGAATTACGTTGAGTGATTTAAGGAAATAATCAACATTAACTGAAGAACCATAAAAATCACCATGGAATTTAGCCACTGCTTTTAGGTACGGAATACTGCAGCCGTTACAAGTTTCTATAA
>NC_090747.1:83419495-83441995 GCF_036898095.1 Palaemon carinicauda
TACATATTCTCCTCTGTCCTCATACACCTGACAATACAGATTACCAAATAATTCTTCACTCAAGGGGTTACTGCATTGTAATTGTTCAGTGGCCACTTTCCTCTTGGTAAGTGTTGAGGAGACTCTTTAGCTATGGTAAGCAGCTCTTCTAGGAGAAGGACACTCCAAAATCAAACCATTGTTCTCTAGTTTTGGGTAGTGCCATAACCTTTGTACCATGGTCTTCCACTGCATTGGTTTAGAGTTCTCTTGCTTGAGGGTACACTAGAGCACACTCTTCTATCTTATTTCTCTTCCTATTGTTTTGTTAATGTTTTTATAGTTTATATAGGAGATATTTATTTTAATGTTGTTACTCTTCCTGAAATATTTTATTTTCCTTTTTTCCTTTCCTCACTGAGTTATTTTCCTTGTTGGAGCCCCTGTGCTTCTTGCATCCTGCTTTTCCAACTAGGGTTGTAGCTTAGCAAGTAATAATAATAATAATTATATATATATATATATATATATATATATATATATATATATATATATATATATATATATATGGGAAATTGGAAATTATTAACTTATACACAAATGAATATGTTTTATGCGCAACATTGACTACATGTATTTCAGGAAAAAATTAGAGATGAATAAATAAAATCGAAAGATAAATAGAAAAAGAAAGCTTGAATGACGTGGCAGACAATGTGAGCGGTTCAGCACACAGCATTTCATAAAACCATTAGTAAAACTTTGTCTTTTCCCACCTTAAACTGGTTACGTCATTCTCAATTGTGATTGGTTGTTCGTGTTGATTAGCTTCATACGTCATGCTCTTCTGTGATTGGTTGTTGCTTGTGTTTAAGGTAGCTTGCGTCATATAATGGCTTACTTTGAATTAATACAATGTGGGAGCGGTGTAATATCTATCATTCAACTAAATAAGTTTTAGCGCCAAATTATACGAAAATAGAGGGGGCACTCAATAGAGTGCAGGCCTCCGCCACAGCAATTTACTTCTAAACCTTTTGCTCGACGATGACCTTAACCTTTGACCTTAACTTATATTAATTGGCGTGGATTTTCCTACACTCATATATGAACCAAGTTTGAAGTCTCTGTGACAACGATGTCCAAATCTATGGCTGATTACGTGATATGGACGGTTTGTTCGTCAGGGACCTTGACCTTTGACATTCCAAAGTTTAATAATTTCCAGCTTTTTACATAAAAGTTTATAATCCCTGCAACTTCCATTACTTTATGATTAAAATTGTGGCCGTATGGTTGATAACCGGAATTTGACCTTTTGCTTGACCTTGACCATGGACTCGACGTTGACCTTCAACCTTAACAAGTATTAATAGGCGTGGATTTTCATAATGTCAAATATGAACCAAGTTTGGGGTCTCTGTGATAACCATGTCCATACTTTTGACTAATTACATGAATCGGACATTTTGCTTGACCGTGCCCTTGATATTTGACCTTGCCCTTCCAAAATTCAATCATTTCAGCCTTTTTACATAACAGCTAATTCATGCAAGTTTCATTACTCTACGCTTAAAATTGTGGGCAGGAAGGTGTTCACTAAAAAACAAACAAACACACAAACCCGGGGTGAAACACAACCTCCTTCCAACTTTGTTGACGGAGGTAATAAAAAATTGAAATTGTAATAGAAGGAGAGTTCAATAGATACGAAGTTTGTTTAAGAAAATTAATACAACTGAATATGATCTGATAAAACGCTTAAAATAGAAAATAAAATACATAGGCTATAAATGCTGGTATATTTTTTCTATCTTTTTACCAGCTCCTAAGGCTACATATTTTACGACTACTGCGGTAACACCTTCCTCCCTACTAGAGCAAGTATTACTGCTACAATAATACTACGACATTGGCTAGGCCATAAATTAATGCTATTTGGATTAAGTTTGATGAAGAAAAAGTAACTTTCCTTAGTTGATTATTTCTTAATTCTTTTTTGTCTGTAAATGAATACGCACTCCACTCTCGCTCTCTCTTTCTATCCTAAAAAGGAAAATGTAACTTGTTTCATCTTAGTTCACTCTCTCCTAATATTTTAGTTTGTAAATAAACCCCCCCCCCTTTCTCTCTCTCTTAATATTTTAGTTTGTAAATAAATACCCCCCCTCTCTCTCTCCCTCTCTCTCTCTCTCTCTCTCTCTCTCTCTCTCTCTCCTCTCTCTCTCTCTCTCTCTTAATATTTTAGTTTGTAAATAAATAGCCCCGTCTCTCTCTCTCTCTCTCTCTCTCTCTCTCTCTCTCTCTCTCTCTCTCTCTCTCAATATTTTAGTTTGTAAATAAATAGCCCCGTCTCTCTCTCTCTCTCTCTCTCTCTCTCTCTCTCTCTCTCTCTCTCTCTCTCTCTCTCTCTCTCTCTCTCCTAATATTTTAGTTTGTAAATAAATCGCCCCGTCTCTCTCTCTCTCTCTCTCTCTCTCTCTCTCTCTCTCTCTCTCTCTCTCTCTCTCAATATTTTAGTTTGTAAATAAATCGCCCCGTCTCTCTCTCTCTCTCTCTCTCTCTCTCTCTCTCTATTAATATTTTAGTTTGTAAATAAATAGCGCCGTCTCTCTCTCTCTCTCTCTCTCTCTCTCTCTCTCTCTCTCTCTCTCTCTCTCTGCGTGTGTTTCTAAAATTTAAACAAGAGGGCTCACACCTGAAAACCTGAAGAAATTGCGAAAATACGAAAATCATTTGTATTTCAAAAGTTTTCATCTATCAATATTTGATAATTAATTTCAGAGTATCCGAATAAATTTTGATTTCCACCGCCACAGCCTTCATATTAAAGCGTAATTCCATCACTCAGCCAAAGTATTCCTGACGACGCTCGATAACCTCCTTCTCGAGGAAATGATGAATCCTTTAGAAGACAACGAAAATGGAATGGAGAGAAGCAAATACAGTTTTCCTGTTATCCTCGAAACTTACTGAGGATCAGTTTGTCCAAACAGGTCCTGTCATCACTTCTTTGGACGCCATTACGGGGATTATCTACTCATTATAAACGTGAAGTAACACGCTCAAGTACCGTATTTAGTAGTAGCAAGTTATGCATAACCTGAATGAAAGAGCAGCAGATTTTTCACTGGAAAGAAAACACTGAAGCTGCGAGACTTCCCCTAGAATCATAGAGGCAAGACTTTCCGAAGAATCCTGCAGCCAAGACTTCCCGAAGAATCCTGCAGCCAAGACTTCCCGAAGAATCCTGCAGCCAAGACTTCCCAAAGAATCCTGCAGCCAAGACTTTCCGAAGAATCCTGCAGCTAAGACTTCCCGAAGAATCCTGCAGCCAAGACTTCCCGAAAAATCCTGCAGCCAAGATTTCCAGGAGAATCCTGAAGCCACAAACCATTTTAGCTGTTGCGGGATTGAAACCGTTCCAGATGAAGTGGACCTATGGACGGCCTGGACGGGGGTTGCAGAAACTTCTTCACTGAGGAGAAAACATTCGAACTTCGAGACTGTCATACGGAAAGACGCCATTCCAAAAAGAATCGAATCGAAGATAGCCGCAGATCCGGACATGAACTTATGACGGGACTAGCAAGCCTCCCAATTCGTTCTGCTTTGAACTCGAGAGGTATTCTTGAAGAATCGATTTCTTTTCCGTTGCAAGAATGAAAAAGTTATTCAAAATGCTCGTCGACACCAAATAAATGGATGTATGTAATTGTAGTTTTCTTATCCTAAAAACTAACTGGAGCTCAGTATGTCCGGAGGGATTTTTGGATATTGTCTACTCTTTTGTATATATATATATATATATATATATATATATATATATATATATTTTATATATATATATATATATATATATATATATATATATATATATATATATATATATAATCGATATTTCAAACATAAATTGGGAAGATAGAATCTAAAATCGTTAGTCAGATCCCACATGTCCTCGGGATCCAGTTTCGGTGTGAAGACATCCAGAAGACTTCAGTGAAAAATCCGGTCAGATGGCTGTAATTTTCTCATCCTAAAAACCTGCAGGAGTTCACTATGTCCGAAGAGATTTTGTCTTTGATTTTTGGACCCCATTAAGATATTGTCTACTCTTGTGTGTGTACAATATATATATATATATATATATATATATATATATATATATATATATATATATATATATATATATATATATATATATATACAAAAGAGTAGACAATATCCAAAAATCCCTCCGGACATACTGAGCTCCAGTTAGTTTTTAGGATAAGAAAACTACAATTACATACATCCATTTATTTGGTGTCGACGAGCATTTTGAATAACTTTTGTGAAGACATTCAGAAGACCAGTGAAGACACCGTTTTTTAAAACTAAAGGTGGTGATGGGCAAAAAGAAGTTAGATTGAATATGGAAAGTTTTAAGGGTAATTGTTATTGTGGTGACGGTTTGGATCCTAAAATTGTTTCTGAATTAGAACAAACTCTTAAGGATCTTATTGGAGCTTCACAAGGTAAGCTTTTATGTTGTTACTATTGTTCCGTCTTAGATTCCGGAACATTTATTTCACAAACAAGAGGAATGTCTGGGAATGAATCACGATCTTATAAGGCCCAAAAGGAAGGACTCGTTATAGATTTGATGGAGGATCTTATTGGAGCTTCACAAGGTAAGCTTTTATGTTGTTACTATTGTTCCGTCTTAGATTCCGGAACATTTATTTCACATGCAAGAGGAATGTCTGAGAATGAATCACGATCTTATAAGGCACAAAAGGAAGGACTCGTTATAGATTTGGTGGATGAGAGAAAACTCTATAATAGAAACAAGATTGTTGTAGAAGGTTTAATTGAAAAATACGAATCTATTATGGAAAGCCATGAAAAAATAAGGTGGAAGGGGAGAATTGCTATACAAGGAAAAAAAGCTAAAGTAAAACAAAGGGTTCAAAAATTCGAGGAAAAAAATGTTGTAGGACATCAAACTAATATGAAGAAAGTTGATGTTGAAGAATATGCAGCAATGCGAGAAACTCTGATAAGAGATGCTAAAGACTCAGCCTTAGCTGGGATATGGGAAATACTGGAATAGGAGAGGTCACACGTGACAGGAATAGTTGAAGAGCTCGTTCAAAAGTATGAAAATATGATAGAGAGAGGAAAGGGAATATGGAAGAAGAAAACAAACCCAGTAGAAGTTCAAAAAGGACAAGTGAAAGAACTTATAAGCCATTTTGAGGGAAAAAGAAATACTGAAGTGAATATCAAACTAATGGGTGAGGAAGAATATGTGGTACCAAGAGAAATTCTAAGAAGAGGTGCTAAGGACTCAGCCCTAGCTAGAATCAGGGAAATACTGGAATACGAGAGGTCACACGTGACAGGAATAGTTGAAAAGCTCGTTCAAAATTATGAAAATAGGATAGAGAGAGAAAAGGGAATATGGAAGAAGAAAACAAACCCAGTAGAAGTTCAAAAAGGACAAGTGAAAGAACTTATAAGCCATTTTGAGGGAAAAAGAAATACTGAAGTGAATATCAAACTAATGGGTGAGGAAGAATATGTGGTACCAAGAGAAATTCTAAGAAGAGGTGCTAAGGACTCAGCCCTAGCTAGAATACGGGAATTACTGGAATACGAGAGGTCACACGTGACAGGAATAGTTGAAGAGCTCCTTCAAAAGTATGAAAATATGATAGAGAGAGAAAAGGGAATATGGAAGAAGAAAACAAACCCAGTAGAAGTTCAAAAAGGACAAGTGAAAGAACTTATAAGCCATTTTGAGGGAACAGGAAATACTGAAGTGAATATCAAACTAATGGGTGAGGAAGAATATGTGGTACCAAGAGAAATTCTAAAAAGAGGTGCTAAGGACTCAGCCTTAGCTAGAATACGGGAAATACTGGAATACGAGAGGTCACACGTGACAGGAATATTTGAAGAGCTCGTTCAAAAGTATGAAAATAGGATAGAGAGAGAAAAGGGAATATGGAAGAAGAAAACAAACCCAGTAGAAGTTCAAAAAGGACAAGTGAAAGAACTTATAAGCCATTTTGAGGGAAAAAGAAATACTGAAGTGAATATCAAACTAAAGGATGAGGAAGATATGTGGTACCAAGAGAAATTCTAAGAAGAGGTGCTAAGGACTCAGCCTTAGCTAGAATAAGGGAAATACTGGAATACGAGAGGTCACACGTGACAGGATTAGTTGAAGAGCTCGTTCAAAAGTATGAGAATATAATAGAGAGAGAAAGGGGAATATGGAAAAAGAAAACAAACCCAGTAAAAGTTCAAAAAGGACAAGTGAAAGAACTTATAAGCCATTTTGAGGGAACAGGAAATACTGAATTGAATATCAAACAAATGGGTGAGGAAGAATATGTGGTACCAAGAGAAATTCTAAGAAGAGGTGCTAAGGACTCAGCATTAGCTAGAATACGGGATATACTGGAATACGAGAGGTCACACGTGACAGGAATAGTTGAAGAGCTCGTTCAAAAGTATGAGAATATAATAGAGAGAGAAAGGGGAATATGGAAAAAGAAAACAAACCCAGTAAAAGTTCAAAAAGGACAAGTGAAAGAACTTATAAGCCATTTTGAGGGAACAGGAAATACTGAAGTGAATATCAAACTAATGGGTGAGGAAGAATAGGTGGTACCAAGAGAAATTCTAAGAAGAGGTGCTAAGGACTCAGCATTAGCTAGAATACGGGATATACTGGAATACGAGAGGTCACACGTGACAGGATTAGTTGAAGAGCTCGTTCAAAAGTATGAGAATATAATAGAGAGAGAAAGGGGAATATGGAAGAAGAAAACAAACCCAGTAAAAGTTCAAAAAGGACAAGTGAAAGAACTTATAAGCCATTTTGAGGGAACAGGAAATACTGAAGGGAATATCAAACTAATGGGTGAGGAAGAATATGTGGTACCAAGAGAAATTCTAAGATGAGGTGCTAAGGACTCAGCATAAGCCATTTTGAGGGAACAGGAAATACTGAAGTGAATATCAAACTAATAGGCGAGGAAGAATATGTGGTACCAAGAGAAATTCTAAGAAGAGGTGCTAAGGACTCAGCCCTAGATAGAATACGGGAAATACTGGAATACGAGAGGTCACATATGACAGGAGTAGTTGAAGAGCTCGTTCAAAAGTATGAAAATATGATAGAGAGAGAAAAGGGAATATGGAAGAAGAAAACAAACCCAGTAGAAGTTCAAAAAGGACAAGTGAAAGAACTTATAAGCCATTTTGAGGGAACAGGAAATACTGAAGTGAATATCAAACTAATGGGAGAGGAAGAATATGTGGTACCAAGAGAAATTCTAAGAAGGGGTGCTAAGGACTCCGCCCTAGCTAGAATACGGGAAATACTGGAATACGAGAGGTCACACGTGACAGGAATAGTTGAAGAGCTCGTTCAAAAGTATGAAAATATGATAGAGACAGAAAAGGGAATATGGAAAAAGAAAACAAACCCAGTAGAAGTTCAAAAAGGACAAGTGAAAGAACTTATAAGCCATTTTGAGGGAACAGGAAATACTTAAGTGAATATCAAACTAATAGGTGAGGAAGAATATGTGGTACCAAGAGAAATTCTAAGAAGAGGTGCTAAGGACTCAGCCCTAGATAGAATACGGGAAATACCGGAATACGAGAGGTCACATATGACAGGAATAGTTGAAGAGCTCGTTCAAAAGTATGAAAATATGATAGAGAGAGAAAAGGGAATATGGAAGAAGAAAACAAACCCAGTAGAAGTTCAAAAAGGACAAGTGAAAGAACTTATAAGCCATTTTGAGGGAACAGGAAATACTGAAGTGAATATCAAACTAATGGGTGAGGAAGAATATGTGGTACCAAGAGAAATTCTAAGAAGGGGTGCTAAGGACTCCGCCCTAGCTAGCCATTTTGAGGGAACAGGAAATACTGAAGTGAATATCAAACTAATGGGTGAGGAAGAATATATGGTACCAAGAGAAATTCTAAGAAGGGGTGCTAAGGACTCCGCCCTAGCTAGCCATTTTGAGGGAACAGGAAATACTGAAGTGAATATCAAACTAATGGGTGAGAAAGAATATATGGTACCAAGAGAAATTCTAAGAAGAGGTGCTAAGGACTCAGCCCTAGCTAGAATACGGGAAATATACGAATACGAGAGGTCACACGTGACAGGAATATTTGAAGAGCTCGTTCAAAAGTATGAAAATAGGATAGAGAGAGAAAAGGGAATATGGAAGAAGAAAACAAACCCAGTAGAAGTTCAAAAAGGACAATTGAAAGAACTTATAAGCCATTTTGAGGGAACAGGAAATACTGAATTGAATATCAAACTAATGGGTGAGGAAGAATATGTGGTACCAAGAGAAATTCTAAGAAGAGGTGCTAAGGACTCAGCCCTAGCTAGAATACGGGAAATATTGGAATACGAGAGGTCACACGTGACAGGAATATTTGAAGAACTCGTTCAAAAGTATGAAAATAGGATAGAGAGAGAAAAGGGAATATGGAAGAAGAAAACAAACCCAGTAGAAGTTCAAAAAGGACAAGTGAAAGAACTTATAAGCCATTTTGAGGGAACAGGAAATACTGAAGTGAATATCAAACTAATGGGTGAGGAAGAATATGTGGTACCAAGAGAAATTCTAAGAAGAGATGCTAAGGACTCACCCTTAGCTAGAATACGGGAAATACTGGAATACGAGAGGTCACACGTGACAGGAATAGTTGAAGAGCTCGTTCAAAAGTATGAAAATATGATAGAGAGAGAAAAGGGAATATGGAAGAAGAAAACAAACCCAGTAGAAGTTCAAAAAGGACAATTGAAAGAACTTATAAGCCATTTTGAGGGAACAGGAAATACTGAAGTGAATATCAAACTAAAGGGTGAGGAAGAATATGTGGTACCAAGAGAAATTCTAAGAAGAGGTGCTAAGGACTCAGCCCTAGCTAGAATACGGGAATTACTGGAATACGAGAGGTCACACGTGACAGGAATAGTTGAGGAGCTCGTTCAAAAGTATGAAAATATGATAGAGAGAGAAAAGGGAATATGGATGAAGAAAACAAACCCAGTAGAAGTTCAAAAAGGACAATTGAAAGAACTTATAAGCCATTTTGAGGGAACAGGAAATACTGAAGTGAATATCAAACTAAAGGGTGAGGAAGAATATGTGGTACCAAGAGAAATTCTAAGAAGAGGTGCTAAGGACTCAGCCCTAGCTAGAATACGGGAATTACTGGAATACGAGAGGTCACACGTGACAGGAATAGTTGAAGAGCTTGTTCGAAAGTATGAAAATTTGATAGAGAGAGAAAAGGGAATATGGAAGAAGAAAACAAACCCAGTAGAAGTTCAAAAAGGACAAGTGAAAGAACTTATAAGCCATTTTGAGGGAACAGGAAATACTGAAGTGAATATCAAACTAATGGGTGAGGAAGAATATGTGGTACCTAGAGAAATTCTAAAAAGAGGTGCTAAGGACTCAGCCTTAGCTAGAATACGGGAAATACTGGAATACGTGAGGTCACACGTGACAGGAATATTTGAAGAGCTCGTTCAAAAGTATGAAAATAGGATAGAGAGAGAAAAGGGAATATGGAAGAAGAAAACAAACCCAGGAGAAGTTCAAAAAGGACAAGTGAAAGAACTTATAAGCCATTTTGAGGGAACAGGAAATACTGAAGGGAATATCAAACTAATGGGTGAGGAAGAATATGTGGTACCAAGAGAAATTCTAAGAAGAGGTGCTAAGGACTCAGCATTAGCTAGAATACGGGAAATAATGGAATACGAGAGGTCACATGGGACAGGAATAGTTGAAGAGCTCGTTCAAAAGTATGAAAATATGATAGAGAGAGAAAAGGGAATATGGAAGAAAACAAACCCAGTAGAAGTTCAAAAAGGACAAGTGAAAGAACTTATAAGCCATTTTGAGGGAACAGGAAATACTGAAGTGAATATCAAACTAATGGGTGAGGAAGAATATGTGGTACCAAGAGAAATTCTAAGAAGAGGTGCTAAGGACTCAGCATTAGCTAGAATACGGGAAATAATGGAATACGAGAGGTCACATGGGACAGGAATAGTTGAAGAGCTCGTTCAAAAGTATGAAAATATGATAGAGAGAGAAAAGGGAATATGGAAGAAAACAAACCCAGTAGAAGTTCAAAAAGGACAAGTGAAAGAACTTATAAGCCATTTTGAGGGAACAGGAAATACTGAAGTGAATATCAAACTAATGGGTGAGGAAGAATATGTGGTACCAAGAGAAAGCTAAGGACTCAGCCCTAGCTAGAATACGGGAAATACTGGAATACGAGAGGTCACACATGACAGGAATAGTTGAAGAGCTCGTTCAAAAGTATGAAAATATGATAAAGAGAGAAAAGGGAATATGGAAAAAGAAAACAAACCCAGTACAAGTTCAAAAAGGACAAGTGAAAGAACTTATAAGCCATTTTGAGGGAACAGGAAATACTGAAGTGAATATCAAACTAATGGGTGAGGAAGAATATGTGGTACCAAGAGAAATTCTAAGAAGAGGTGCTAAGGACTCAGCCCTAGCTAGAATACGGGAAATACTGGAATACGAGAGGTCACACATGACAGGAATAGTTGAAGAGCGCGTTCAAAAGTATGAAAATATGATAAAGAGAGAAAAGGGAATATGGAAAAAGAAAACAAACCCAGAAGTTCAAAAAGGACAAGTGAAAGAACTTATAAGCCATTTTGAGGGAACAGGAAATACTGAAGTGAATATCAAACTAATGGGTGAGGAAGAGTATGTGGTACCAAGAGAAATTCTAAGAAGAGGTGCTAAGGACTCAGCCCTAGCTAGAATACTGGAATACGAGAGGTCACATATGACAGGAATAGTTGAAGAGCTCGTTCAAAAGTATGAAAATATGATAAAGAGAGAAAAGGGAATATGGAAAAAGAAAACAAACCCAGTACAAGTTCAAAAAGGACAAGTGAAAGAACTTATAAGCCATTTTGAGGGAACAGGAAATACTGAAGTGAATATCAAACTAATGGGTGAGGAAGAATATGTGGTACCAAGAGAAATTCTAAGAAGAGGTGCTAAGGACTCAGCCCTAGATAGAATACGGGAAATACTGGAATACGAGAGGTCACATATGACAGGAATAGTTGAAGAGCTCGTTCAAAAGTATGAAAATATGATAAAGAGAGAAAAGGGAATATGGAAGAAGAAAACAAACCCAGTAGAAGTTCAAAAAGGACAAGTGAAAGAACTTATAAGCCATTTTGAGGGAACAGGAAATACTGAAGTGAATATCAAACAAATAGGTGAGGAAGAATATGTGGTACCAAGAGAAATTCTAAGAAAAGGTGCTAAGGACTCAGCCCTAGATAGAATACGGGAAATACTGGAATACGAGAGGTCACATATGACAGGAATAGTTGAAGAGCTCGTTCAAAAGTATGAAAATATGATAGAGAGAGAAAAGGGAATATGGAAGAAGAAAACAAACCCAGTAGAAGTTCAAAAAGGACAAGTGAAAGAACTTATAAGCCATTTTGAGGGAACAGGAAATACTGAAGTGAATATCAAACTAATAGGTGAGGAAGAATATGTGGTACCAAGAGAAATTCTAAGAAGAGGTGCTAAGGACTCAGCCATAGATAGAATACGGGAAATACTGGAATACGAGAGGTCACATATGACAGGAATAGTTGAAGAGCTCGTTCAAAAGTATGAAAATATGATAGAGAGAGAAAAGGGAATATGGAAGAAGAAAACAAACCCAGTAGAAGTTCAAAAAGGACAAGTGAAAGAACTTATAAGCCATTTTGAGGTAACAGGAAATACTGAAGTGAATATCAAACTAATGGGTGAGGAAGAATATGTGGTACCAAGAGAAATTCTAAGAAGAGGTGCTAAGGACTCAGCCCTAGCTAGAATACGGGAAATACTGGAATACGAGAGGTCACACATGACAGGAATAGTTGAAGAGCTCGTTCAAAAGTATGAAAATATGATAGAGAGAGAAAAGGGAATATGGAAGAAGAAAACAAACCCAGTAGAAGTTCAAAAAGGACAAGTGAAAGAACTTATAAGCCATTTTGAGGGAACAGGAAATACTGAAGTGAATATCAAACTAATAGGTGAGGAAGAATATGTGGTACCAAGAGAAATTCTAAGAAGAGGTGCTAAGGACTCAGCCCTAGATAGAATACGGGAAATACTGGAATACGAGAGGTCACATATGACAGGAATAGTTGAAGAGCTCGTTCAAAAGTATGAAAATATGATAGAGAGAGAAAAGGGAATATGGAAGAAGAAAACAAACCCAGTAGAAGTTCAAAAAGGACAAGTGAAAGAACTTATAAGCCATTTTGAGGTAACAGGAAATACTGAAGTGAATATCAAACTAATGGGTGAGGAAGAATATGTGGTACCAAGAGAAATTCTAAGAAGGGGTGCTAAGGACTCCGCCCTAGCTAGAATACGGGAAATACTGGAATACGAGAGGTCACACATGACAGGAATAGTTGAAGAGCTCGTTCAAAAGTATGAAAATATGATAGAGACAGAAAAGGGAACATGGAAAAAGAAAACAAACCCAGTAGAAGTTCAAAAAGGACAAGTGAAAGAACTTATAAGCCATTTTGAGGGAACAGGAAATACTGAAGTGAATATCAAACTAATGGGTGAGGAAGAATATGTGGTACCAAGAGAAATTCTAAGAAGAGGTGCTAAGGACTCACCCTTAGCTAGAATACGGGAAATACTGGAATACGAGAGGTCACATATGACAGGAATAGTTGAAGAGCTCGTTCAAAAGTATGAAAATATGATAGAGAGAGAAAAGGGAATATGGAAGAAGAAAACAAACCCAGTAGAAGTTCAAAAAGGACAAGTGAAAGAACTTATAAGCCATTTTGAGGGAACAGGAAATACTGAAGTGAATATCAAACTAATGGGTGAGGAAGAATATGTGGTACCAAGAGAAATTCTAAGAAGAGGTGCTAAGGACTCACCCTTAGCTAGAATACGGGAAATACTGGAATACGAGAGGTCACACGTGACGTGAATAGTTGAAGAGCTCGTTCAGAAGTATGAAAATATGATAGAGAGAGAAAAGGGAATTTGGAAGAAGAAAACAAACCCAGTAGAAGTTCAAAAAGGACAAGTGAAAGAACTTATAAGCCATTTTGAGGGAACAGGAAATACTGAAGTGAATATCAAACTAATGGGTGAGGAAGAATATGTGGTACCAAGAGAAATTCTAAAAAGAGGTGCTAAGGACTCTGCCCTAGCTAAAATACGGGAAATATTGGAATACGAGAGGTCACACGTGACAGGAATAGTTGAAGAGTTCGTTCAAAAGTATGAAAATATGATAGAGAGAGAAAAGGGAATATGGAAGAAGAAAACAAACCCAGTAGAAGTTCAAAAAGGACAAGTGAAAGAACTTATAAGCCATTTTGAGGGAACTGGAAATACTGAAGTGAATATCAAACTAATGGGTGTGAAAAAATATGTGGTACCAAGAGAAATTCCAAGAAGGGGTGCTAAGGAATCAGCCCTAGCTAGAATACAGGAAATACTGGAATACGAGAGGTCACATATGACAGGAATAGTTGAATAGCTCGTTCAAAAGTACAAGAATAAGATAAAAAGAGAAAATTGAATATGGAAGAAGAAAGGAAGCACAGAAAAAGTTCAAAAAGGCCTAGTGAAAGAATTTATAGAGCATTTTGAGGGAACAGGAAATACTGAAAATGTGAATAACATTAAACTAAAGGATGTGGAAGAATATGTGGTACCGAGAGAAATTCTAAGGAGAGATGCTAAGGAGGCAGCTTTATCTAGAACAACAGAAATAAACAGGTTATTTAATGGAAAGAGTAGAAATAAAGCGAATAAAATCATAATAAAATATTAAAATATATAAAAACAAAAAGATCCATAAAACATATAAACTACCTTCCCCTCCCCCACAAAAAAAAACTAAAAAATTCAAAATAATATATGGAACTAGATGTCCAGAAGAAGGAGAAGAAGGAGAAGAAGAAGAAGAAGAAGAGGAAGAAGAAGAAAAAGAGGAAAATGGCAGCGGGGAAACAACAAGATGGTGACTGTTATCAATTTATTCTGGATAAGGAATATTCTACAGGATGGACTCAGCAGGGGGAAGAAGTCTGACTTTCTTTAGTATGCTTTGTTCCTTGATGAAGATTCACCTGTACTGTTTCTTTGTCAGGTGAACAAATGCAGAACAAGCAAGTCTGACTTCTTCTTGTATGCTGTGTTCTATGAAGAAGATTTCACAAAGCTGGAGAGAAAATACCAAAAAAAAATATAGAACTAGAAAATACAAAAGAAAAAGAAAAAGAAGGAGATGAAGAAGAAGAAGAAGATGGTCGCAGAGAAACAACAAATTGTTCCCTTACTAATCTGAAAACCTAAGAGATATTCTACAAGATGGACTCCGCATAAGGAAGAAGTCTGACTTGCTCAAGTATGCTTTGTTCCTTGATGAAGATTCACTTGTACTGTTTCTTTGTCAGGTGAACAAATGCAGAAGAAACAAGTCTGACTTCCTGTATGCTGTGTTCTAAGTAAGAGATTCCCAAAAGATGGCGACTGTTCCCAATTTACTCTGGATACCTAAGGGATAGTCTACAAGATGTACTCAGCAGTGAGAAGAAGTCTGACTTGCTCAAAGATGCTTTGTTCCTTGATGAAGATTCACTTGTACTGTTTCTTTGTCAGGTGAACAAATGTAGAAAAAGCAAGTCAGATTTCTTATTGTATGCTGTGTCCTATGTAGAAGATTCCCCACAGCTAGAGAGAAATTAAAAAAAATATATATAGAACTAGAAAATACAAAAGAAGAAGAAGAAGAAGAATAAGAATATGGCAGCAGAGAAACAATAAAATGGTAACTGTTCCCAATCTATTCTGAACACCTAAGGGATATTCTACAAGATATATTCAGCAGAGGGAAGAAGTCTGACTTTCTAAAGTATGCTTTGTTCCTTGATGAAGATTCACTTGCACTGTTTCTTTGTCAGGTGAACAAATGCAGAAGAAACAAGTCTGACTTCCTGTATGATGTGTTCTAAGTAGGAGATTCCCAATAATGGCAACTGTTCCCAATTTACTCTGGATACCTAAGGGATATTCTACAAGATGTACTCAGCAGAGGGAAGAAGTCTGACTTGCTCAGGTATGCTTTGTTCCTTGATGAGGATTCACTTGTACTGTTTCTTTGTCAGGTGAACATATGCAGAAAAAGAAAGTCAGATTTCTTATTGTATGATGTGTCCTATGTAGAAGATTCCCCAAAGCTAGAGAGAAATTACACAAAAAAATATAGAACTAGAAAATACAAAAGAAGAAGAAGAAGAAGAAGAAGAAGAAGAAGAAGAAGAAGAAAAAGAAGAAGAAGAAGAAGAAGAAGAAGAAGAAGAAGAAGAAGAAGAAGAAGAAGATGGCAGCAGAGAAACAATAAAATGGCAACTGTTCCAAATCAATTCTGAACACCTAAGGGATATTCTACAAGATGTACTCAGCAGAGGGAAGAAGTCTGACTTGCTCAAGTATGCTTTGTTCCTTGATGAAGATTCACTTTTACTGTTTCTTTGTCAGGTGAACAAATACAGAAGAAACAAGTCTGACTTCCTGTATGCTGTGTCCTAAATAGGAGATTCCCAAAAGATGGCGACTGTTCCCAATTTACTCTGGATATATATATATATATATATATATATATATATATATATATATATATATATATATATATATATATATATTCCATTAAAACAAAACAATTATCGAACACTGCCAATACAAATGGTAGATCATTCATGTAAAATAGACTTGTTTAAAATATCTATCTTAACTAAATGAAATAAAAACAACAAATGAAATTACTACCAAGCTGACAACTATTTAACTTTCTAAAAACAGTACACTTAACAGCAGCTATGAAAGATTCTCCTTGGACTCAATTATTCTGATCTTACTTAATTGTGAGTTTTGTACGTTACCTGTTGGTAGCTAGTTGGAAAAGCAGGATGCTATAAGTCCTGGGGCTCCAATAGGGAAAATAGCTCAGTGAGGAAAGGAAATCTACTACAAGAGACGTTTAAGAATAATAACAACATTAAAATAAACCTATTATATATAACTATAAAAACTTCAAAACAAGAAGAAGAAGAGAAATGAAATAAAATAGTGTGCTCGAGTGTACCCTCAAGCAAGAGAACTCTACCCCTAAGACAGTGGAAGACCATGGTACAGAGGATATGGCACTATTATTATTATCATCATTACTAGCCAAGCTACAACCCTAGATGGAAAAGCAAGATGCTATAAGCCCTAGGGCTCCAATAGGGAAAAATAGCCCAGTGAGGAAAGGAAATAAGGAAATAAATAAATGATGAGAACAATTTAACAATAAGTCATTCTGAAAACAGTAACAACGTCAAAATAGATATGTCATATATAAATTATTAACATCGTCAAAAACAGATATGTCATATATAAACTATAAAAAGACTCATGTCTGCCTGGTCAACATAAAAACATTTGCTCCAACTTTGAACTTTTGAAGTTCTACTGATTCAACTACCCGATTAGGAAGATCATTCCACAACTTGGTAACAGCTGGAATAAAACTTCTAGATTACTGTGTAGTATTGAGCCTCATGATGGAGAAGGCATGGCTATTAAAATTAACTGCCTGACTAGTATTACCAACAGGATAGAATTGTCCAGGGAGATCTGAATGTAAAGGATGGTCAGAGTTATGAAAAATCATATGAAACATGCATAATGAACAAATTGAACGACGGTGCCAAAGATTAATATTTAGATCAGGAATAAGGAATTTAATAGACCGTAAGTTTCTGTCCAAAAATTAAGACATTTAAACACAGAGGAAAAAAACTAACAGTAGGAAGCTGTGTTGAAAGATAAGGGATACCTTATTTCTGCTTATTAACTAGTAAATGATATAAAAATAACCAAGAGATTCCTAAAATCATATACTATAGGTACGTTTTTTCAATCTCAGTAGGCATTAGGCATATTACTGTACACACACACACACACACACACACACACACACACACACACACACACAAAAAAAAAAAAAAAGAATTGAAAATGAGAAGGGGTTCGAGTTTTGGCTCGTTAGTCACTAATATACAAAACACACCTCTCATCATATGAGTGGCATGCTTACTATAAGTAAGCAATACATACCATCAAATAGCATAGAGTTGTCAAAAATGTCGAGTTGTGAGGTGGATTAACCTGTCAGTGGTACAGGCATAACATCAAGTAAACAACAAACATCATTGCAGTGTACAGTAAATACATACATACATATATTCATACATAGTCATCAATGGATATATTCACATGCACAAAGGCATATAATAAATGCAATAGCAATTGTCAAAGTATGATATATTTCCTCTCATAATATATCAATGACAAAAGTAGCCTAATCATGAAAAATAACACTATAGAGATAATAAAAAAATAATACTGATAATAATTGTCAAATTTATGAATGCATGATAGTCATAGCAACGACGATGAATAATGCAATTACACAAATATAAGTAATTGTGTGAAAAACAGTTGCACTAATTTGTTGTAGGAAAATTAATTCAAAATAGTAGTATAACCTAAAAAAAACTCAAGTGACATTTGGTATGTAGCTTAAACTTAATACGAACACCTATTTTCGTAATTCAAAGTCTGTAAACCTCCCTACGACTTTAATGTTTAACTTAATACTAGTAATGTATATGGTACAGTTTGGTTCGAATAATTTATAACTAGTTTATTAGAAAGGAAATGCAGGTGAAGTATTTCTGTCTTCATTGAGTAAACAATTGATTGATAATTTTAACAGAGTTTTTAAGTACAAGAAGCGTGCTTGCTTTAATGTATTTCTATTGCTTATTGATAATGCTCCTCCTCAACCTCCAGGCCTTGAAGACGCTCTAAAGGAGGAGTTCAAATTCATGAAGATCAAGTTCCTGCCGCCCAAAACCACTACAATAGCCCAACCAGGGTTTAAAGTTTTAAGGTAATTACCTTAGTTTTAGGCAATTTGCACGACTTCAAGGTAATTTTTAGGGTAATGATATTTTGTAAAGTAATTTCGGTTTTACTAGCTTCAAATTTATGGAAGTTGGAAAAGTTCTAAGGTAATCTAGGGTTAAAAGCAGCACCATCTAAGGTAATAGCTACATATTCAAGTTTAAACCCTGACCCCAACCCAAGGATCAGCAGGTGATCTCGAACTTCAAAATGCTTTATACAAAAGTCATGTTCAACCGATGCTTCGAGGTCACTAAAGGGACTAACTTCACCCACAGAGAGCTTTTTAGAAGGAACCTTTTCATATTGTCAATTGCCTCAAAATCATTGAAAAAGCCGGAGAAGGGGGTCATCTTCAGAACCCTCAATTCAGGGCATTGTCCTGCTCGATAGGGTAATGTTACTGTCCCTTGCCCCTGCCATTCATGAGAGGCCTTTAAACCTTTATAGTCGTGCAAGTAATAAGCTCAATTCAGCTTGGAAGAAACTGAGGCAATGGACAATAAAATTGTGTCCTTGGAAAAGAAAATGTGGTTGGAGGTGGATAAGGACAATATCAACGATCTTCATGAGGAAGATCGAACACAACTGACGACCAAGTAGCTCCTTATTGCGGAAGGAAATAAAACTTAAAGAATTCAGGTTTGTATAGTTTGGAAAAATAAAAATGGTTTTATAAACTTGTGATTTGTTTCTATCAATATACAAACCGGTTTCTTTTAATATGAGACTCATCCTAGGGAGGGAGAAAAGTCCCTATAGCCAAAGTGGCTGGATTACCCGGTGAACGGGTTTCAAACTATCCCCCTCCAAATTTAACCCCAGGTGGTTTCAAACTACCCCCTTCCAAATCTTAACCACCGGTAGTTTGAAACCGGTTTCAGTCTACCGGGGAGTAACTTGAAATTGGTTTCAAGCTACCCATGGGGGTAATTTCAAACTGGTTTTAAGCTAACTCCACTGTCAAACTACCCCCTCGTTTTTGCGCAGGATCTCATCATTTATAAATATTAATCAATTGCTTTTGATCAGGGTCAACACAAAATTATTAGGTTAAGCGTATATATATATATGTACGGTTTCATCTACTGGTATAATTTATTGATGTCATGTCTACAGGATATCCGTTTATGGTTTTGTTCTTTGCGATTATTATACTAGGAACTAGTGGAGGGAGGTAGCAAGGGTGGTATTACCATTATTATTACTAGGAAAATGGCATCTAAGGTAAAAGTCAAGACCTATAGCACAGTAATAAGATCGGTGTTACTGTATGGATCAGAAACTTGGGCTTAAAGGCGAAAAGAGGAAGCAAAACTTGAGAAAATAGAGATGAGTGCATTTCAGTGTTGTCAGGTGTACGAGGAGAGAGAATGTGTAAAGAATAGGCCAGACTATCCAGAGAGAGAGAGAGAGAGAGAGAGAGAGAGAGAGAGAGAGAGAGAGAGAGAGAGAGAGTGTGTGTGTGTGTGTGTGTGTGAGTGTAGGCAAAAGGAAAATTAAACGTAACCAGAGAGAAGGATCCAATGTTGTACTATCGGGCGAGTCAAAAGACCACAAAACTCTCCATCGGTAGTATCTCAACGGGTGGCTGGTGCTCTGGCAAACCTACTACCTATAATGAAAAGGGAAAACATATGGTTTACGTATTTGGCCAAAAATTAAAGTATAATATATTTACCCATGCCAGGGAAAAGACATTGTTTTTGAAGGAACTTTTTAAATTCAGCACTGGGAATTTATTCATCGCCGAGGTGTTAGAAAGGCACAGCCCTAGTGTTATACTATAAAGCAACAGAAAGGTTAATAAAATGCTAAAAGACAGGAAGTGGATTTTATCGGAGAGTAGGAGAGTTCTCCTACCAAACATAATCTATTTTTTTTTTTTTAATGAATGATCACCTGCATCTCTTTGCAGTGACTGTACATTATATAAGTTTTAATTATTTCACTTTTACTAAATGTTTATACTTCATTCATTGAATAAATGGTTTTTCCATTGATTTTATTTCACCCTCCAATTAGGTACAAATTTATTTCATTTAGCACTGCGTGCCCCTTTTAGTTACAGTTCTTGGCGTTAAGTCAAGATTCCAATTTTTAGTTTCATAATCTTCAGAACGAAAATAAAGTAGTCACTATCTTATTCATCTATGCAACTACAGGGTTTCCATACAGTTGTACCTGGATGGTGAATGGCCTACTAGGTCCAAGCAGTTGGCAATATGACCTGAATTCATAAATCTATCTCAATATATGCAATATATTCAGTCTTGGGTCTACTACAGAGGAACAGACAAATTTCTTGGGTATACCTCTATATACCAAGAATTACATTTTCTGTTAAGATCTGGGCTATATTTTGTCTCAAAGAAAACTTATTATAATAGAAGGGAAACTCTTTAAGAAGATAGCTCTCATTCTTCGTGACTTCCTCAGGGTTAATTGCAAAGGCTGAAAAAACGGCAAACCATGACTCAATGGACAGAAAGCTCCAACAGATTAGTATTCAATGAGGGCAATGCCAATAAATATTAACAGTATAATATATATATATATATATATATATATATATATATATATATATATATATATATATATATATATATATATACACACACAATTCGTGGCCTAGAGGTATGTCACTATTCATACAAGTTTCACGGACCAGGGTTCGATTCCCGACCGGCCAAAAGCTATTGTCTTAATGAGATTTCGCCTGGGGCTCTGATTATGAGGCCGTTAAGAGAATACAGACATTATAGTATCAAAAATATATGGCTTATTTGATCATACATACATATACGAAGGCACTTCCCCCAATTTTGGGGGGTAGCCGACATCAACAAAGAAACAAAACAAAAAAGGGGACTTTCAGCCTAACCAGGGACTCAACCGAGTTCAGCTGGTACTGCTAGGGTGCCACAGCCCAACCTCCCACATTATCCACCACAGATGAAGCTTCATAATGCTGAATCCCCTACTGCTGCTACCTCCGCGGTCGTCTAAGGCACCAGAGGAAGCAGCAGGGCCTACCGGAACTGCGTCACAATCGCTCGCCATTCATTCCTATTTCTAGCACGCTCTCTTGCCTCTCTCACATCTATCCTCCTATCACCCAGAGCTTTCTTTACACCATCCATCCACCCAAACCTTGGCCTTCCTCTTGTACTTCTCCCATCAACTCTTGCATTCATCACCTTCTTTAGCAGACAACCATTTTCCATTCTCTCAACATGGCCAAACCACCTCAACACATTCATATCCACTCTAGACGCTAACTCATTTCTTACACCCGTTCTTTCCCTCACCACTTCGTTCCTAACCCTATCTACTCGAGATACACCAGCCATACTCCTTAGACACTTCATCTCAAACACATTCAATTTCTGTCTCTCCATCACTTTCATTCCCCACAACTCCGATCCATACATCACAGTTGGCACAATCACTTTCTCATATAGAACTCTCTTTACATTCATGCCCAACCCTCTATTTTTTACTACTCCCTTAACTGCCCCCAACACTTTGCAACCTTCATTCACTCTCTGACGTACATCTGCTTCCACTCCACCATTTGCTGCAACAACAGACCCCAAGTACTTAAACTGATCCACCTCCTCAAGTAACTCTCCATTCAACATGACATTCAACCTTGCACCACCTTCCCTTCTCGTACATCTCATAACCTTACTCTTAACCACATTAACTCTCAACTTCCTTCTCTCACAAACCCTTCCAAATTCTGTCACTAGTCGGTCAAGCTTCTCTTCTGTGTCTGCTACCAGTACAGTATCATCCGCAAACAAAAACTGATTTACCTCCCATTCATGGTCATTCTCGCCTACCAGTTTTAATCCTCGTCCAAGCACTCGAGCATTCACCTTTCTCACCACTCCATCAACATACAAGTTAAACAACCACGGCGACATCACACATCCCTGTCTCAGCCCCACTCTCACCGGAAACCAATCACTCACTTCATTTCCTATCCTAACACATGCTTTACTACCGTTGTAGAAACTTTTCACTGCTTGCAACAACCTTCCACCAACTCCATTTAACCTCATCACATTCCACATTGCTTCCCTATCAACTCTATCATATGCTTTCTCCAGATCCATAAACGCAACATACACCTCCTTACCTTTTGCTAAATATTTCTCGCATATCTGCCTAACTGTAAAAATCTGATTCATACAACCCCTACCTCTTCTAAAACCACCCTGTACTTCCAAGATAGCATTCTCTGTTTTATCCTTAATCCTATTAATCATTACTCTACCATACACTTTTCCAACTACACTCAACAAACTAATACCTCTTGAATTACAACACTCATGCACATCTCCCTTACCCTTATATAGTGGTACAATACATGCACAAACCTAATCTACTGGTACCATTGACAACACAAAAC
>NC_090747.1:83446995-83481995 GCF_036898095.1 Palaemon carinicauda
GTATTCCATTAATAATCCTCAACAATTGATTAGAAAATGTGATGCCTGTCATGTCCCAACACATCCCACATGTGCTGAAATACAGCAAAAAATAAAAAATAAAGACACAAAGGTATTCTGCTCAACATGCTTAGTCTGGATAGAAAATATAACTAAGTCGAGACTAAATCTGCAAATAGTTGAAGATAAAGAAGAGGAAGAAGAAGAAACAGAAGAAGAAGAAGAAAAAGAAGAAGAAGAGAACAATGAACAGGATATGTGTAAGGATGCAGAAGAAATCATTGATATAACCTATGATGCCATCCAACAACATACTTATGAAGAAATAAATTACCAGATGGAAACAAATAATAGACCCAAGAGACTCTACCCGGACCTACATAATTTTAGGGAAGAGCAAGAACAAGAAAAAATAGAAAAGAAGGATATAGTCTGCAATATGCTGAAAAGAGGGAATTGCAGATTTGGCGAAAGATGCTACTACAAGCATCCAAAGATATGCCATAATTATGAAATATATGGTAAATGTGCGTATTTAGACGGATATGGAGACGAATGCAGAGATCTCCATCCAAAAATATGCAAAAACCTAAAAGAAGGAAAAGGATGCATTTACAACAAAAAATGTAGATATATGCATCCTGCAACCATGAATGAAAGTAAGAAAACTCAGCAAACTGAAAAGAAAAATGAAAGCAAAAAAGAAACAAAAAAAGAAACAAAAAAGCAGGCCGTGTATAAACCGCGCTTTGAACCAAGAGCCCCAAGATATGAGGGCTTTCAACCCAAACCTGCACATTTAGAGCCCAACTACAAAGAATGCATCTATAATGCCAGGGGCTGGTGCAGATATGGCGACAGTTGCAGGTATACACACACAAATAAATATGAAGGCGAAAGAGCAAATATAATAGAAAAGTTGGATTTTTTAATGGCAGAATTCCGGGAAATGAAGAAAAGAACATCATATCAGAACAGGAAGGAAGCATGGGAGAATCCATATTATTACCAATATTAAATAATGGGGATGAAACACAAACCATAATAGTAATGAATGCACAGGGTTTAGTCACGAGTAACTCCAAAAGGAAAATAGAGTTCTTAGAAGAACTAACCCAAATTGAAAAAATAGATATATTAAATATAAGTGAAACATGGTATTCCCAAGAGACTGGCAGTGATGACCAGATAAAGGGTTTCCAAACTTATAGATCAGACAGAAAAAATAGGAATCAAGGGGGAACCGCAATATATGGAAGAGACATAAATCAAGGAAAAGTATGTGAAAAATACAGCAACACAGAATGTGAATTGATTGCGGTAGAATTTGAATTTGAAAAACTAATGAATATTGTAGTTTACAGACCCCCAAACACTAAGGAGTTTGACATAATAATAGAAAAAATAGATGATATATGTAGAAACCATAAAGACTGGAATATACTCCTATCCGGAGATTTTAACTTTCCTTTCGTGGATTGGAAAGAACGGATAGAAGAAAGTGGTTGTATGTATACATATAAAAAAGATAGTAATAGTAGCGCAGAAGATAAGAGGCAATTTGAAAAGCTTCAAGATATGCTATTAGAACATAATATGCAACAAATAAACCACATTCCAACAAGAAAGGAAAATGTCCTAGATCTAGTATTTGTGAATGAGGTGAATTATGTTAAAGAAATAATAGTGTATAACACGGGAATTTCAGACCACAATGTCATAGAATTGATAGTTCATTCCAAAGCAAGTGATCACAGAATTAATAAAAGCACAAAACTTTGGGAAGGATATGGAAAATATAACTTTTACAGTAAGAATATGAAATGGTCAGAAATAAATGAAGAACTGAATAAAGAATGGAAAAATGTATTTATAAGTGATAATATACAGGTAAATACGGATATACTGTACAAAATACTGGAGAAAATTGTTGAAAAATATGTACCGAAAAAAAACAATAAACAAAAGACGTGCATACCAAGAGACAGAAGGATCTTATTTCAGAAAATTAAAAAGTGGAAGAAAAATCTTGCAAAAGAAAAAAATGTGTGGAAAATGAGGGAAATAAAATGTAAGATAGAAAATGCAGAACAAAAGATTATACAGTCGAAAGAAAATGAAAAAAGGGACTTAGAAGAAAGGACACTTCAAAATATAAAAAGAAACCCCAAAGTACTTTACTCCTATGCAAAAAAGATGAATAAAAGGAGAATAGAAATAGGCCCTCTAAGAATTGAAGGACGGCTAACGAATGAAAAAAAGGAAATATGCAACATATTAGCAGAAAAATATGAGAGTGAGTTCACGCCAAGAATTGCGAATGAGAATAATGAAACAGAAATGAGAGAAGAAAATGTTGAATATCTAACGGATATAGATATTAATGAAGCAGATATTGTCACGGCTATAAACGAAATTAAAAATGGATCGGCAGCCGGACCAGATGGAGTTCCAGCGATTTTGTTAAAAAAAACTGCAAACACTATCGCAAAGCCACTTGCAATACTGCTAAGACAGAGTATAGATATGAGCGAGATATATGTTAAACATAAATTAGCTTATATAACCCCTATCTTCAAAAGTGGATCAAGACTAGAGGCAAGCAATTATAGACCTGTTAGTCTAACATCACATATTATGAAAGTGTATGAGAGGGTAATAAAAAAGAAAATAATGAACCATTTGGTCAAAAATAATTTGTTTAATATGGGTCAACACGGTTTCGTACCTGGAAAAAGTACACAGACCCAACTGATAGCTCACTATGAAAACATATACAATAATATGATAAATGAAAAAGACACAGATGTGATCTATCTAGATTTTGCAAAAGCCTTTGACAAGGTAGACCATAACATATTGGAGAAAAAAATGAGAAAGCATAATATTGTGGGAAAGATAGGAAAATGGGTAAAAGAATTCCTGCAAAACAGAAAACAGATAGTGGTTGCAAATGACGAGAAATCAGATGAAGCCCAGGTAATATCTGGTGTGCCCCAAGGTACGGTATTAGCTGCACTGCTATTTGTTATTATGATCTCAGACATAGACTGTGATGTTGAAAACTCCGTAGTGAGAAGTTTCGCCGATGACACAAGAATAAGTAGAGAAATTACTTGTGATGAAGATAGGAACTCACTACAAAGAGATCTAAACAAAATATATGAATGGGCGGAGATAAATAGGATGGTATTTAACTCCGATAAATTCGAATCAATAAATTATGGAAACAGAGAAGGAATGGTGTATGCATACAAGGGACCTAATAATGAGACAATCACAAACAAGGAAGCAATTAAAGACCTTGGTGTAATTTTAAATAGGAATATGTTATGCAACGACCAAATAGCAACACTGTTGGCTAAATGTAAAGCAAAAATGGGAATGTTATTCAGACACTTTAAAACAAGAAAAGCTGAACACATGATTATGCTTTACAAAACTTATGTGCGTAGTACACTCGAGTACTGCAATGTGATATGGTACCCACACTACCAAAAGGATATTGCGCAAATAGAGAGTGTACAAAGGTCCTATACTGCTAGAATAGAAGAAGTTAAGGACCTTGATTACTGGGAAAGACTGCAATTTTTAAAACTATACAGTCTAGAAAGGAGAAGAGAACGCTACATGATAATACAAGCATGGAAGCAAATAGAAGGAATTGCTGAAAACATCATGGAGCTTAAAGTATCAGAAAGAGCAAGCCGAGGTAGATTAATAGTGCCAAAAAGCATTCCAGGTAAACTGAGAAAGGCGCACAGGACATTAATCCACTACGCACCAGCATCGATAATGCAGCGACTATTTAATGTGCTGCCAGCTCATCTAAGAAACATATCAGGAGTGAGCGTAGATGCATTTAAAAATCAGCTCGATAAATACCTAAGATGCATCCCAGACCATCCAAGACTGGAAGATGCAAAATACACCGGAAGATGTATTAGCAACTCTCTGGTGGATATACGAGGTGCCTCACACTGAGGGACCTGGGGGAACCCAAACAAAAAATAAGGCAAATAAGGCAATAAGGTAAGGCTCTCTCTCTCTCTCTCTCTCTCTCTCTCTCTCTCTCTCTCTCTCTCTCTCTCTCTTAATATTTTAGTTTGTAAATAAATAGCCCCGTCTCTCTCTCTCTCTCTCTCTCTCTCTCTCTCTCTCTCTCTCTCTCTCTCTATTAATATTTTAGTTTGTAAATAAATAGCCCCGTCTCTCTCTCTCTCTCTCTCTCTCTCTCTCTCTCTCTCTCTATTAATATTTTAGTTTGTAAATAAATAGCCCCGTCTCTCTCTCTCTCTCTCTCTCTCTCTCTCTCTCTCTCTCTCTCTCTCTCTCTCTGCGTGTGTTTCTAAAATTGAAACAAGAGGGCTCACACCTGAAAACCTGAAGAAATTGCGAAAATACGAAAATCATTTGTATTTCGAAAGTTTTCATCTATCAATATTTTATAATTAATTTCAGAGTATCCGAATAAATTTTAATTTCCACCGCCACAGCCTTTACATTAAAGCGTAATTCCATCACTCAGCCAAAGTATTCCTGACGACGCTCGATAACCTCCTTCTCGAGGAAATGATGAGTCCTCCAGAAGACACCAATAATGGAATGGAGAGAAGCAAATACAGTTTTCCTGTTATCCTGAAAACTTACTGAGGGTCAGTTTGTCCAAACAGTTCCTGTCATCACTTCTTTGGACGCCATTGCGGGGATTATCTACTCATTATAAACGTGAAGTAACACGCTCAAGTACCATATTAAGTAGTGGCAAGTCATGCATAAGCTGAATGAAAGAGCAGAAGATTCTTCTCAGGAAAGAAAACACTGAAGCTGCGAGACTTCCCGGAGAATCCTACAGCCAAGACTTTCCAAAGAATCCTGCAGCCAAGACTTCTCGAAGAATCCTGCAGCCAAGATTTCCCAAAGAATCCTGAAGCCAAGACTTCCCGAAGATTCCTGCAGCCAAGACTTCCCGAAGATTCCTGCAGTCAAGACTTCCCGGAGAATCCTGAAGCCACAAACCATATTAGCTGTTGCGGGGATTGAAACCGTTCCAGATGAAGTGGACCTATGGATCAAGTGTAAAAAACTGTGAGGGGGAATTCCGAGAAAGCCTCTCATTCTAAACTGTGCTGCACAAGCAAGTCCCACTTTGAACATCAACCCCTTCCCAACTGTGGAATCTTGAACTCCATCGGAGATTGAAGAGAAAAATCATCGACAGCCTGGACGGGGGTTGCAGAAACTTCTTCACTGAGGAGAAAACATTCGATCTTCAAGACTGTCATACGGAAAGACGCCATACCAAAAAGAATCGAATCGGAAATAGCCGCAGATCCGGACATAAACTTATGACGCGGCTAGCAAGCCTCCCAATTCGTTCTGCTTTGAACACGAGAGGCATTCCTGAAGAATCGATTTCGTTTCCGTTGCAAGAATGAAAAAGTGATTCAAAATGCTTGTCGACACCAAATAAATGGATGTATGTAATTGTAGTTTTCTTATCCTAAAAACTAACTGGAGCTCAGTATGTCCGGAGGGATTTTTGGATATTGTCTACTCTTTTGTATATATATATATATATATATATATATATATATATATATATATATATATATATATATATATATATATATATATATATATATATATATATATATATATATATATATATATATATATATATATATATATGTACATATATATATATATATATATATATATATATATATATATATATATATAATCAATATTTCAAATATAAATTAGGAAGATAGAATCTAAAGTCGTTCGTCAGATCCCAGATGTCTTCGAGATCAAGTTTCGGTGTGAAGACATTCAGGAGACTTCAGTGAAAACTCCGTTCAGATCGATGTAGTTTTCTCATCCTAAAAACCTGCAGGATTTCATTATGTTCGAAGAGATTTTGTCTTTGATTTTTGGACCCCATTAAGATATTGTCTACTCTTGTGTGTGTATATATATATATATATATATATATATATATATATATATATATATATATATATATATATATATATATATATACATATATGTGTGTGTGTGTGTGTGTGTGTTCAATATTTCAAATACAAATTAGGAAAAGAAAATCTAAAATCTTTCGTCAAATGACAGACTTCAGTGAAGACTCCGTTTTTTTAAAACTAAAGGTGGTGATGGGCAGAAAGAAATTAGATAGATTATGGAGAGTTTTAAGGGTAATTGTTATTGTGGTGACGGTTTGGATGCTAAAATTGTTTCTGAATTGGAACAGACTCTTAAGGATCTTATTGGAGCTTCACAAGGTAAGCTTTTATGTTGTTACTATTGTTCCGTCTTAGATTCCGGAACATTTATTTCCCATGCAAGAGGAATGTCTGAGAATGAATCTCGATCTTATAAGGCCCAAAAGGAAGGACTCGTTATAGATTTGATGGAGGATCTTATTGGAGCTTCACAAGGTAAGCTTTTATGTTGTTACTATTGTTCTGTCTTAGATTCCGAAACATTTATTTCACATGCAAGAGGAATGTCTGAGAATGAATCACGATCTTATAACGCCCAAAAGGAAGGACTCGTTATAGATTTGATGGAGGATCTTATTGGAGCTTCACAAGGTAAGCTTTTATGTTGTTACTATTGTTCCGTCTTAGATTCCGGAACATTTATTTCACATGCAAGAGGAATGTCAGAGAATGAATCACGATCTTATAAGACCCAATAGGAAGGACTCGTTATAGATTTGGTGGATGAGAGACAACTCTATAATAGAAACAAGACTGTTGTAAAAGGTTTCATTGAAAAATACGAATCTATTATGGAAAGCCATGAAGAAATAAGGAGGAAGGAGAGAATTGCTAAACAAGGAAAAAAAGGTAAAGTAAAACAAAGGGTTCAAAAATTCGAGGAAAAAGTTAATGTTGTCGGACATCAAACTAATATGAAGAAAGTTGATGTTGAAGAATATGCAGCAGTGCGAGAAATTCTGATAAGAGATGCTAAAGACTCAGCCTTAGCTAGAATATGGGAAATACTGGAATACGAGAGGTCACACGTGACAGGAATAGTTGAAGAGCTCGTTCAAAAGTATGAAAATATGATAGAGAGAGAAAAGGGAATATGGAAGAAGAAAACAAACCCAGTAGAAGTTCAAAAAGGACAAGTGAAAGAACTTATAAGCCATTTTGAGGGAACAGGAAATGCTGATGTGAATATAAAACTAATGGGTGAGGAAGAATATGTGGTACCAAGAGAAATTCTAAGAAGAGGTGCTAAGGACTCAGCTCTAGCTAGAATACGGGAAATATTGGAATACGAGAGGTCACACGGGACAGGAAAAGTTGAAGATCTCGTTCGAAAGTATGAAAATATGATAGAGAGAGAAAAGGGAATATGGAAGAAGAAAACAAACCCAGAAGTTCAAAAAGGACAAGTGAAAGAACTTATAAGCCATTTTGAGGGGACAGGAAATACTGAAGTGATATCAAACTAATGGGTGAGGAAGAATATGTGGTACCAAGAGAAATTCTAAGAAGAGGTGCTAAGGATTCAGCCCTAGCTAGAATACGGGAAATACTGGAATACGAGAGGTCACACGTAACAGGAATAGTTGAAGAGCTCGTTCAAAAGTATGAAAATATGATAGAGAGAGAAAAGGGAATATGGAAGAAGAAAACAAACCCAGTAGAAGTTCAAGAAGGACAATTAAAAGAACTTATAAGCCATTTTGAGGGAACAGGAAATACTTAAGTGAATATCAAACTAATGGATGAGGAAGAATATGTGGTACCAAGAGAAATTCTAAGAAGGGGTGCTAAGGACTCAGCCCTAGCTAGAATACGGGAAATACTGGAATACGAGAGGTCACATGTGACAGGAATAGTTGAAGAGCTCGTTCGAAAGTATGAAAATATGATAGAGAGAGAAAAGGGAATATGGAAGAAGAAAACAAACCCAGTAGAAGTTCAAGAAGGACAATTAAAAGAACTTATAAGCCATTTTGAGGGAACAGGAAATACTGAAGTGAATATCAAACTAATGGGTGAGGAAGAATATGTGGTACCAAGAGAAATTCTAAGAAGAGGTGCTAAGGATTCAGCCCTAGCTAGAATACGGGAAATACTGGAATACGAGAGGTCACATGTGACAGGAATAGTTGAAGAGCTCGTTCAAAAGTATGAAAATATGATAGAGAGAGAAAAGGGAATATGGAAGAAGAAAACAACCCCAGAAGTTCAAAAAGGACAAGTGAAAGAACTTATAAGCCATTTTGAGGGGACAGGAAATACTGAAGTGAATATCAAACTAATGGATGAGGAAAAATATGTGGTACCAAAAGAAATTCTAAGAAGAGGTGCTAAGGACTCAGCCCTAGCTAGAATACGGGAAATACTGGAATACGAGAGGTCACACGTGACAGGAATTGTTGAAGAGCTCGTTCGAAAGTATGAAAATATGATAGAGAGAGAAAAGGGAATATGGAAGAAGAAAACAAACCCAGTAGAAGTTCAAAAAGGACAAGTGAAAGAACTTATAAGCCATTTTGAGGGAAAAGGGAAATACTGAAGTGAATATCAAACTAATGGGTGAGGAAGAATATGTGGTACCAAGAGAAATTCTAAGAAGAGGTGCTAAGGATTCAGCCCTAGCTAGAATACGGGAAATAATGGAATACGAGAGGTCACACGTAACAGGAATAGTTGAAGAGCTCGTTCAAAAGTATGAAAATATGATAGAGAGAGAAAAGGGAATATGGAAGAAGAAAACAACCCCAGAAGTTCAAAAAAGACAAGTGAAAGAACTTATAAGCCATTTTGAGGGGACAGGAAATACTGAAGTGAATATCAAACTAATGGATGAGGAAAAATATGTGGTACCAAAAGAAATTCTAAGAAGAGGCGCTAAGGACTCAGCCCTAGCTAGAATACGGGAAATATTGGAATACGAGAGGTCACACGTGACAGGAATAGTTGAAGAGCTCGTTCAAAAGTATGAAAATATGATAGAGAGAGAAAAGGGAATATGGAAGAAGAAAACAAACCCAGTAGAAGTTCAAAAAGGACAAGTGAAAGAACTTATAAGCTATTTTGAGGGAACAGGAAATACTGAAGAGAATATCAAACTAATGGATGAGGAAGAATATGTGGTACCAAGAGAAATTCTAAGAAGAGGTGCTAAGGACTCAGCCCTAGCTAGAATACGGGAAATAATGGAATACGAGAGGTCACACATGACAGGAATAGTTGAAGAGCTCGTTCAAAAGTATGAAAATATGATAGAGAGAGAAAAGGGAATATGGAAGAAGAAAAAAAGCACAGAAAAAGTTCAAAAAGGGCTTGTGAAAGAATTTATAGAGCATTTTGAGGGAACAAGAAATACTGAAAATGTGAATAACATTAAACTAAAGGATGTGAAAGAATATGTGGTACTGAAAGAAATTCTAAGAAGAGATGCTAAGGAGGCAGCTTTATCTAGAATACCAGAAATAAATAGGTTATTCAATGGAAAAAGTAAAAAATATAGAGAATAAAATTATATTAAAATATCAAAATATATAAAAACTAAAAGATCCATAAAACATATAAACTACCTTCCTCTCCCCCACAAAAAAATAAAACTAAAAAATTCAAAATATTATATGGAACTAGATGTCCAGAAGAAGAAGAAGAAGAAGAAGAAGAAGAAGAAAAAGAAGAATAAGAAGAGGAAAATGGCAGCGGGGAAACAACGAAATGGTGACTGTTACCAATTTATTCTGGATAAGGAATATTCAACAAGATGGACTCAGCAGGGAGAAGAAGTCTGACTTTCTTCAGTATGCTTTGTTCCTTGATGAAGATTCACCTGTACTGTTTCTTTGTCAGTTGGACAAATGCAGAAGAAACAAGTCTGACTTCTAGTATGATGTGTTCTCTGAAGAAGATTCCCCAAAACTTGATAGAAAATACAAAATATGTATAACTAGAAACCCCCCCCCCCCAAAAAAAAAGAAGAAGAAGAAGAAGAAGAAGAAGAAGAAGAAGAAGAAGAATGCAAAAAAACAACAAGATGGCTACTGTTCCCAATCTATTCTGGATATCTAAGGGATATTCTGCAAGATGGACTCAGTAGAGGGAAGAAATGTGACTTGCAATGGTAAGCTATGAACCTACATGAAAATTCACCTATACTATTTCTTTGCCAGGTGAACAAATGCAGAACAAGCAAGTCTGACTTCTTCTTGTATGCTGTGTTCTATGTAGAAGATTTCACAAAGCTGGAGAGAAAATACAAAAAAAAAAAAATATAAAACTAGAAAATACAAAAGAAGAAGAAGAAAAAGAAGAAGAAGATGGCCGCAGAGAAACAACAAAATGGCGATTGTTCCCAAACCAATCTGGACACCTAAGGGATATTCTACAAGATCTACTCAGCAGAGGGAAGAAGTCTGAATTACTCAAGTATGCTTTGTTCCTTGATGAAGATTCACTTGTACTGTTTCTTTGTCAGGTGAACAAATGCAGAAAAAGCAAGTCAAATTTCTTATTGTATACTGTGTTCTATGTAGAAGATTCCCCAAAGCTAGAGAGAAATTACAGAAAAAAGAAATATAGAACTAGAAAATACAAGAGAAGAAGAAGAAGAAGAAGAAGAAGAAGAAGAAGAAGAAGAAGAAGAAGAAGAAGATGGCAGCAGAGAAACAATAAAATGGCGACTGTTCCCAATCAATTCTGAACACCTAAGGGATATTCTACAAGATGTACTCAGCAGAGGGAAGAAGTCTGACTTGCTCAAGTATGCTTTGTTCCTTGATGAAGATTCACTTGTACTGTTTCTTTGTCAGGTGAACAAATGCAGAAAAAGCTAGTCAAATTTCTTATTGTATGCTGTGTTCTATGTAGATGATTCCCCAAAGCTAGAGAGAAATTACACAAAAAGAAATATAGAACTAGAAAATACAAGAGAAGAAGAAGAAAAAGAGGAAGAAGAAGAAGAAGAAGAAGAAAATGGCAACAGAGAAGCAATAAAATGGCAACTGTTCCCAATCAGTTCTGAACACCTGAGGGATATTCTACAAGATGTACTCAGCAGAGGGAAGAAGTCTGACTTGTTCAAGTATGCTTTGTTCCTTGATGAAGATTCACTTGTACTGTTTCTTTGTCAGGTGAACAAATGCAGAAGAAACAAGTCTGACTTCCTGTATGCTGTGTCCTAAATAGGAGATTCCCAAAAGATGGCGACTGTTCCCAATTTACTCTATATATATATATATATATATATATATATATATATATATATATATATATATATATATATATATATATATATATATATATATATATATATATATATATATTCCATTAAAACAAAACAATTATCGAACACTGCTAATACAAATGGTAGATCATTCATGTAAAATAGACTTGTTTAAAATATCTATCTTAACTAAATGAAATAAAAACAACAAATGAAATTACTACCAAGCTGACACCTATCTAACTTTCTAAAAACAGTACACTTAACAGTAGCTATGAAAGATTCTCCTTGGACTCAATTATTCTGATCTTACTTAATTGTGAGTTTTGTACGTTACCTGTTGGTAGCAAGTTGGAAAAGCAGGATGCTATAAGCCTTAGGGCTCCAACAGGGAAAATAGCTCAGCGAGGAAAGGAAATATACTACAAGAGACGTTTAAGAATAATAACAACATTAAAATAAACCCATTATATATAACTATAAAAACTTCAAAACAAGAAGAAGAAGAGAAATAAGATAAAATAGTGTGCTCGAGTGTACCCTCAAGCAAGAGAACTCTACCCCCAAGACAGTGGAAGACCATGGTACAGAGGATATGGCACTATTATTATTATCATCATTACTAGCCAGGCTACAACCCTAGATGGAAAAGCAAGATGCTATAAGCCCAGGGGCTCCAATAGGGAAAAATAGCCCAGTGAGGAAAGGAAATAAGGAAATAAATAAATGATGAGAACAACTTAACAATAAGTCATTCTGAAAACAGTAACTACGTCAAAATAGATATGTCATATATAAATTATTTACATCGTCAAAAACAGATATGTCATATATAAACTATAAAAAGACTCATGTCAGCCTGGTCAACATAAAAACATTTGCTCCAACTTTGAACTTTTGAAGTTCTACTGATTCAACTACCCGATAAGGAAGATCATTCCACAACTTGGTAACAGCTGGAATAAAACTTCTAGATTACTGTGTAGTATTGAGCCTCATGATGGAGAAGGCCTGGCTATTAGAATTAACTGCCTGTCTAGTATTACCAACAGGATAGAATTGTCCAGGGAGATCTGAATGTAAAGGATGGTCAGAGTTATGAAAAAAATCTTATGCAGCATGCATAATGAACAAATTGAACGACGGTGCCAAAGATTAATATCTAGATCAGGAATAAGGAATTTAATAGACCGTAAGTTTCTGTCCAACAAATTATGACATTTAAATACAGAGGAAAGAAACTAACAGTAGAGAGCTGTGTTGAAAGATAAGGGATACCTTATTTCTGCTTATTAACTAGTAAATGAAATTAAAATAACCAGGAGATTCCTAAAATCATATACTATATGTACGTTTTCTTCAATCTCAGTAGGCATATTACTGATTAAAAACTACATATTTATTGAAATTACACACACACACACACACATATGTATATATATATATATATATATATATATATATATATATATATATATATATATATATATATACATATATATATATATACATATATATATATATATATATATATATATATATATATATATATATATATATATATATATATATATATATATATAAAACAAGGTAATTGCAAAAGGGAAGGGGTTCGAGTTTTGGCTCGTTAGTCACTAATATACAAAACACACCCCTCATCATACGAGTGGCATACTTACTATAAGTAAGCAATACATACCATCAAATAGCATAGAGTTGTCAAAAATGTCGAGTTGTGAGGTGGAATAACCTGTCAGTGGACAGGCATAACACCAAGTAAACAACAAACATCATTGCAGTGTACAGTAAATACATACATACATATATTCATACATAGTCATCAATGGATATATTCACATACACAAAGGCATATAATAAATGCAATAGCAATTGTCAAAACATAATATGATATTTCCTCTCATAATATATCAATGACAAAAGTAGCCTAATTATGAAAAAAAACACTATAGAGATAATAAAAAAAATACTGATAATAATTGTCAAATTTATGAATGCATGATAGTCATAGCAACGACGATGAATAATGCAATTACACAAATATAAGTAATTGTGTGAAAAACAGTTGCACTAATTTGTTGTAGGAAAATTAATTCAAAATAGTAGTACACCCTAAAAAAACTCAAGTGAGGTTTGGTATGTAGCTTAAACTTAATACAAATTTATATTTCATTATTGGATTACAATGAACACCTATTTTCGTAATTCAAAGTCTGTAAACCTCATTACGACTTTAATGTTTAACTTAATACTAGTACTATATATGGTACAGTTTGATTCGAATAATTTATGACTAGTTTATTAGAAAGGAAATGCAGGTGTAGTATGTCTGTCTTCATCGAGTAAACAACTGATTGATAATTCCAACAGAGTTTCTAAGTACAAGAAGCGTGCTTGCTGTAAGGTATTTTCATTGCTAATTGACAATGCTTCTGCTCAACCTCAACCTTGCAGACGATCTAAAGGAGGAGCTCAAATTCATAAAGATCAAGTTCCTGCCGCCCAAAACCACTACAATAGCCCAACCAGGGTTTAAAGTTTTAAGGTAATTACCTTAGTTTTAGGCAATTTGCACGATTTCAAGGTAATTTTTAGGGTCATAATATTTTGTAAAGTAATTTCGGTTTTACTAGCTTCAAATTTAAGGAAGTCGGAAAAGTTCTAAGGTAATCTAGGGTTAAAAGCAGCACCATCTAAGGTAATAGCTACATATTCAAGTTTAAACCCTGACCCTAACCCATGGATCAGCAGGTGGTCTCGAACTTCAAAATGCTTTACACAAAAGTCATGTTCAACCGATGCTTCGAGGTCACTAAAGGGACTAACCTCACCCACAGAGAGCTTTTTAGAAGGAACCTTTTCATATTGTCAATTGCCTCAAAATCATTGAAAAAGCCGGAGAAGGGGGTCATCTCCAGAACCCTCAATTCAGGGCATTGTCCTGCTCGATAGGGTAATGTTACTGTCCATTGCCCTTGCCATTCACGAGAGGCCTTTAAACCTTTATAGTCGTGCAAGTAATAAGCTCAATTCAGCTTGGAAGAAACTGAGGCAATGGACAATAAAATTGTGTCCTTGGAAAAGACAATGTGGTTGGAGGTGGATAGGGACGATATCAATGATCTTCATGAGGAAGATCGAACACAGCTGACGACCAAGTAGCTCCTTATTGCGGAAGGAAATAAAACTTAAAGAATTCAGGTTTGTATAGTTTGGAAAAATGAAAATGGTTTTATAAACTTGTGATTTGTTCCTATCAATATACAATCCGGTTTCTTTTAATATGAGACTCATCCTAGGCAGGGAGAAAAGTCCCTATAGCCAAGGTGGCTATAAGGTGAACGGGTTTCAAACTAACCCCCTCCAGATTTTAAGCCCCGGTGGTTTCAAACTATCCCCTTCCAAATCTTAACCACCGGTAGTTTGAAACCGGTTTCAGTCTACCGGGGAGTAACTTGAAATTGGTTTCAAGCTACCCATGGGGGTAATTTCAAACTGGTTTTAAGCTAACTCCGCTGTCAAACTACCCCCTCGTTTTTGCGCAGGATCTCATCATTTATAAATATTAATCAATTGCTTTTGATCAGGGTCAACACAAAATTATTAGGTTAAGCGTGTATATATATATATATATATATATATATATATATATATATATATATATATATATATATATATATATATATATATATATATATATGTACAGTTTCATCTACTGGTATAATTTATTGATGTCATGTCTACAGGATATCCGTTTATGGTTTTGTTCTTTGCGATTATTATACTAGAACTAGTGGAGGGAGGTAGCAAGGGTGGTATTATCATTATTATTACAAGGAAAATGCCATTTAAGGTAAAAGTCAAGATCTATAGCACAGTAATAAGATCGGTGTTACTGTATGGATCAGAAACTTGGGCTTAAAGGCGAAAAGAGGAAGCAAAACTTGAGAAAATAGAGATGAGTGCATTTCAGTGTTGTCAGGTGTACGAGGAGACAGAATGCGTAAAGAATAGGCCAGACTATTCAGTGTGTGTGTGTGTGAGTGTGAGTGTGTGTGCGTGTAGGCAAAAGGAAAATTAAACGTAACCAGAGAGAAGGATTCAATGTTGTACTGTCTGGCCAGTCAGCAGACCCCATAACTACCCTGGTCAGCCTACTACCTATAATGAATAAGAAAAATATATGGTTTATGTATTTGGCCATAAATTAAAGAATAATATATTTACCCATGCAAGGGAAAAGACATTGTTTTCTGGTTGAACTTTTTAAATTTAGCACTGGGAAGTTATTCATCGCCAAGGTGTTAGTAAGGCACAGCCCTATTGTTATACTATAAAACTACACGGAGGTTAATAAAATGCAAAAATATAGGAAGCGGATTTCATCGGAGTAGGAGAGTTCTCCTACCAAACATAACCTACATTCTTATTTTAATGAATGATCGCTTGCACCTCTTTGCAGTGGCTGTACATATTAATAAGTTTTAATTACTTCACTTTTACTGAATGTTTATTTCATTGAATAAATGGTTTTTCAATTGATTTTATTTTATCCCCCAATTAAGTACAAATTCTATTTCATTTAGCACTGCGTGCCCCTTTTAGTTCCAGTTCTTGGCGTTAAGCCAAGATTCTAATTTTACATTTCATAATCTTCAGACAGAAAATAACCCGATTTTAGACATGACAAATTCTGATCACCAGGATGGGGTGGTAAAAGTAGTCACTATCTTATTAATCTATGCAACTACGGGGTTTCCATACAGTTGTACCTGGATGGTGAATGGCCTACTAGGTCCCAGCAGTTGGCAATATGACCCGAATTCATAAATCTATCTCAATATATGCATAGGTATTCAGTCTTGGGTCTACTTCAAAGGAACAGACAAATTTCTTGGGTATACCTCTATATACCAAGAATTACATTTTCTGTTATATCTGGGCTATATTTTTTATCAAAGAAAACATACTATAATAGAAGGGAAACTCTTTAAGAAGATAACTCTTTTTCTTCGTGACTTCCTCAGGGTTAATTGCAATTGCAAAGGCTGAAAAAACGGCAAACCATGACTCAATGGACAGAAAGCTCCAACAGTTTAGTATTCAATGAGGGCAATGCCAATAAATATTAACAGTATAACACACACACACACACACACACACACACACACACATATATATATATATATATATATATATATATATATATATATATATATATATATATATATATATATATATATATATATGTATGTATATACTGTATATATACACAATTCGTGGCCAAGAGGTATGTCACTGTTCATGCAAGTTTCATGGACCAGAGTTAGATTCCGGCAGGCCAAAAGCTATTGTCCTTATGCGATTTCGCCTGGGGCTCTGATCATGAGGTCGTTAAGAGAGTATAGACATTATTGTAACAAAAATATATGGCTTATTTGATATATATATATATATATATATATATATATATATATATATAATATATATATATATATATATATATATATATATATATATATATAGCCGTTTCTAGTTCACTGCAGGACAAAGGGCTCAGACATGTCCTTAGTCATATCTGGGATTAGGTAATTTTCATCACCTCGTTAGCCAGCGCGGATTGGGGATGGTGATAGAATTAAGTATGATCGCTCACAGGACACCAACCTAGTATGGTTAGCCCTCACTAGTACAACTTGGCTGATCATGGCGATGCACAAACTCTTTCATCACGTTAAGGAAGCCCCACTCAGAGAGGGATTATATATACACACACACACACACACACACACACACACACATATATATATATATATATATATATATATATATATATATATATATATATATATATATATATATATATATGTATATATATATGTATATATATATATATATATATATATATATATATATATATATATATATATATATATATGTGTGTGTGTGTGTGTACAGTATGTGTGTGTATGGTGTTTTCGTTGAACCTCATATATAAAGGAGCTCTTGATAAAGACATTTTTGTCGAAACAGTGCTGTAGTGAACAGAATAAATAAAAAGGAAAAATAAAGTCGCAGTTTCTTCAACCAATCTTGAGAATATGAAGAAGCTGAGAAAATACGAAGATTCCTGTAGGAAATACTGTGGCACCAATAAGGCAGTCGCCTTCAATGAATATACATACATACATACATACATACATACATACATAGAGATGTGTGTATGTATATATGTATATATGTATATATATATATATGTATATATATATATATATATATATATATATATATATATATATATATATATACATATATATATATATATATATATATATATATATATATATATATATATATATATATATATATATATATATATATATATATATATATATTTTTGGGTTCAAGCTATGTCGTCCTGATGAAAGTTCCTATAGGGTAGCTTCCTAGGGTATATTACAACTACGGCGATATTCCCAGAGAATTTACCTTAAGGTACCAGAATTCTAACTCCTGGAGCGAATATCCCTCCTGAAAGGGATATCGCGACATATCAGAGGACGTATTCTTGACACGCCACATGGCAATATGCATCCCGAACAGAGATTTCGTCTCGCAGGGGGCAATTGGCAAGAAACGAATTCGGGAAAGAAAAAGGGGGAGCCGCTCCCAAGGCTCCCTATCTCCCGATTCGTAAGCGTGCCTGGCGCCAATCCTGGCGCCATCTGTATTCCTTTTTGCGTAGCTTAACAACTCTGTGTTTTTTCCTGTGTTTCTCGCAAATCTTGGATTTATTCTGCTTTTCATGGCTTCTCCGTCTTCGTCGGCCTCTGATAAGTTGAGTACCATGTCTTTTATGTATAAATGTAGGCTCTTGGTAAATTTTTGAGGGATTAATAGGTTTAATCTTTGATACAAGAGCCGTAGCCTACCGGAGGCGTCATGGACGCTGTCGCTCGCTAGGTATAAGTTTAGTTAGTCAGAGCGACATTAATGGTTATTTTGCTTTAATAAAATTTAGCTATTTAGCATTACATAGGATTTCCTTTCGTGATTAGTATTATTTTGGCGAAGTATTCGCCATTCTGGCCTACGCTAGGCCATGTAGCCTAGTCGTTTGGTCCTAGTACTTCATGCATGATTTTGGGTTTTCCAAGTGTATTAAAATTTTATTGAAGCTTTAGGCTATGTTTTATACATTTAAGATTGTGTGGAATATTTCCAAGATAGTATACGAGTGAGTTTCGGTGATTTAGGTAATCGATTCTCTTGGTGCCTAGGCTAAGTTGCTTATGGAGCATTAGTATACTTTCTCATACTCCCCGGTTGCTTTCTTTTCTTCGGAGAAGGTATGCAATCCCTTTCCCTCTGTTTAAGCCTTGGGCTTATCCCTAAGTGGTTTTTTCCGAATTTATTTTCGATAAAACTATACTGGGGTGTTACTGTACCTTCCTGTTCCAGTAAGTCTGGTTCAAAGAGGGACAGAACAACAGAGTTTTTTAGTCTGAGTCTGTGTTTGTCTGGCTTGGGGTAGAGTCTCCCTCGCTGGCCTGACACAGACAAAGGTGGCTTAGCCTCCTTAGGTCACTACCGAAGGTTTCTGTGGATATGATTCCTTCTTTTGTGATCTACCAGACTAGTCCTTGTTGCTGTTCTCGGGGGAGGATAAGTTTCTTTCCCTGGGAGTAGCAACACCTTCCTTGCTTTGGTGCTCTGGGAGCTGGCAAGTATTGCTGGCCTCCCCCCTTGGATCTCCCTTAGGCTGAGAAAAGTTTCTTGGCTGCGGGTGATCCGTCACTAAAGCAAGGTTGGTAGGACCCTCTTTTGTCCCTTCCCCCTCTATCTCCGTAATGGCCTAGCCATTACAGTACTGTACGTCGTTCTACATCTGGACCTAGAATAGGTTAGGATGTGGGATTGACTCAGCCCCTTATATTTTGAGTGCTGCCCGGACCTCCCTTGGTCCCTCTTCCATGGCTGCCTGTAGAGCCAGACGGCATTGGTCAGGAAGCCTGAATTAGATTCTCCCCTTCCTTATATGCACTCTTTCGGATTGCCGGGCTTGGAGGTAGTGTACACTCTTATCCCGGCATCCATCCTATTTTCTTCTAGTGCTGTACCCGACCCGGCTGCCGGCCTATGAGGCCGGCAGCCGGGCGGGTGTAGTCCTCTGGTTCTTTTGCTGCCGACTGGCATCGGTCCTGTACCGGCTAATGTCAGCCCTTGTCTGCCGGTCACCAAGAGTGTGGCCGGCAGCTGGGTACTACCTTGTGTAGTTGCCGGCCGGCATTGGCTGTTGCCGGCCGGCAATTGCTGCCGGCCGGCACATGCATTTGAACCAGAGTTCTGCCGCCTTATAGCTGTTAAGTAGTATACTTTAAAGCTAGTCATGGTGTGGGTTTTGGTACAGCACTGTGTGTTCAAACACTTTTGTGTTTTCTTGCACAAGTCCTTTGCTGTTGCCCTACAGATAGGAAAGTGAGTTCTTTCCTGTCTATTATCCAGGATTTTAAAATCATTGCTTAGGTGTGAGCTCCACCTGTTTCCTCTGGAAACTTTGCATTGGTTACTCTAGAAGAGATTAACCATTTGATTTTATTATCTGGAAGGCTGCAACAATGGGTTGTGAGGGAAACACAAGTGTGTGTCTTTCCTTTCTGAATTGTTATGCTATACTATGCATATCCAGTGATACATAGTTCACTTGATACTCATGGAAATTTCTTCTCTTTACAGGAGGACCTTCCGAAGTGCGGAAATGTTTTCTGCAACGTCCGCAGCAAGAATCTCTGCGGACATGAGTTTTGTAGCAGACACGCAGCATGCGCTGTCTCCAAGGATGATCTCCAGTATTGGGACCCTCAGGTAAGTACTGTGTGCACTAACCTGATTACTGAGGCCTTTGATTCCCCTAGGACGGCGGAATCAAGGGATATAGCAAGGGAGAAGCTCCATACCTGGGTAAGGAGCTTCCAAAAGAACACCTCTGGCCCTTATCTTTCAAGTGAGAAGATGAGGGCGTATCTTTTCCCTAAGGCATCAGCTGATGCTGTGATTCCCCAGCCTCAAGAGGAGATCCCCCAAAGTCAGATCCAGGTGGATGCTGAAGTCGCAGTCGCGATGCAAGACATCCAGTTAGATGACAAGATGTCTGACGTGGACGAGCGTTTGGAAGAAGACCTCCTGGCAGAAGGCCAGGATGAAGTTCAAGCCCCGGACGTCGTAGAGGAAGAGGTCGACGAGGTGTCGGCTACTCCGGTTCAGATTCCGGAGCCTATTCCCTCAACATCGGCCGGTCTCCCAGTAGAGCTGGGACAGGCCCTCTCTTCTATTGTTGGAATGATCCAACAAATGCAGAAGGAGAATCAGGAGAAGGCGGCTGCAATGGAACTGCGGATGCAGAGCCTTGCAGAATCACATGGGCCCCAGAAAAGGCTCAATGTGAAAGACCTTCCCTTGTGCTCAGATGCTAAACCATGTGTCCGGCTGAGGAAGGAACCAGCTTCAAAGGAGGAGACAGAGCCGAAGGAGGTCATAGTGATGGACCATACTAAGGCTCAAGCTCTGCTTTCCTCCTCGTTGAAAGAGAGGGGCTTCTCTAACTCAAAAGTAGCTGCATTGAGCAAGAAGCTCCCTTCCTTTGTGTCCTCTCCTGCTAGAGCCTTCCCCTTTTCACAGAAAGGGTTTGCGGCTGTACTAAAAGCAGTCGAGGCCGACAAGCCTTGCCCCTCCCTGAAGGAGTGTAAACCCTTGTCGCTGGCCCTACCTATGGACCACAAAGACTGGAAGGACGTCCATCTTACGTTCTCAGTTGGGAAGTTGGAGGCTGATATCGCCGGACGTCAGTTCGGCGAGGACCTCCCTAAGCTGTCTGACTTTCTCTTGCAGAGAGAGTTCGAGACAAAAGAAAGACTGGCTGCCTCAATGTCTCTTCAGACTACTCTTGAGACGATGGCAAGTGACCCCAAGGTCCATGAAAGTTTCATGGTGGTGGCCAAGACTCATCTGGCCACAGTGACGAAGGACCTTTATGGCTTCGTCAAGGCGAGGAGAGCTTGTAGGGAGTTCGTGTTCACCTCGGCTACGGTGAGGCACGAGCCAAGGAAACTAATCTCCTCCAACATTTGGGGCAAAGACCTTTTCCCTACCGATTTGGTCAAAGAAGTAGTTGATAAGGCCGCCTTGGAGAATAGAAACCTTCTCCAGAAGTGGGGCCTGGCTATCAAAAGAAAGTCTTCCCCGGATGAAGGTCCTCAACCAAAGAGGAAGACTATGAGGACTAGGCTACCGTCTCGGCCAGCCAAGCCTTTTAGACAGCAACAGCAACTGCAATTGCCATTGCCTCCAGTGCCCCAGATCGTGGCACAAACCCCGACCACTTTTCAGTGGGTACCCCAGGCCGTGTCGACACAGTCCACGGCAGTCACCCCATCGTTCGAAGGGCAGTCTACTTCCTTTCGAGCAAAGCCTAGAGGGGCAGCCAGAGGCTCGTCTGGGCGCCCCTCAAGGGGAAGGGGATTCAGGGGTGGTCGTGGTCAGGGAGGCAAGACCTCGGGACGGCAGTCCAAGTGGGATGATACCGGTAGGAGGGAGACTTCTGAAATTTCGGGATCGGTGGACCTTCGATCCCTGGGCCCACAGTCTACTCAAGAATGGACTGGGCTGGAGCTGGTACAGCACTCCACCCCCGGGCCTTCGGGTTTTCCAACACTCCACCCCCGTTTTGGAGGAGTACGTTCAAACTGTTGGAGAAAAATGTGATCCGAAAGGTGAAGTCCATCAAATTCCAAGGGAGGCTGTTTTGTGTTCCCAAGAAAGACTCGGAAAAGCTCAGAGTCATTCTGGACTTGTCGCCACTCAACAAGTTCATAGTGTATTACAAATTCAAGATGCTAACACTGCAACACATAAGGACCTTACTGCCCAAGAGGGCATATTCCGTCTCTATAGACCTGTCAGACGCCTATTGGCACATTCCAATCAACCGTCGACTCTCCCCCTACCTAGGGTTCAGGCTACAACGAAGACTATACGCCTTCAGAGCCATGCCATTCGGGCTAAACATAGCCCCAAGGATTTTTACGAAGCTTGCGAGCGTAGCTCTCAAACAATTACGCCTAAAGGGAATTCAGGTAGTAGCCTACCTGGACGACTGGTTGGTGTGGGCAGCATCCGAGACAGAATGCTTGCAAGCTTCCAGTCAAGTGATCTAGTTCCTACAGTACCTAGGTTTCAAGATCAACAGATAAAAGTCTCGACTTTCTCCATCTCAAAAGTTCCAGTGGCTGGGAATCCACTGGGACCTTTTGTCACACCGTTTCTCCATCCCGGCGAAGAAAAGGAAGGAGATAGCGGGTTCTGTCAAGAGACTTCTAGATTCCGAAAGGATATCAAGACGCGAACAAGAGAGGGTACTGAGCTCTCTCCAGTTTGCTTCGGTGACAGACCCAGTGTTAAGAGCACAGCTAAAGGATGCAACCGGAGTTTGGAGAAGTTATGCATCAATCGTGCGAAGAGATCTGAGAAGACCAGTTCCGCTTCGGCTACGTACTCTTCTCAGGCCTTGGTCCCAAGCCAGACTTCTAAAGAAGTCGGTTCTTCTTCAGCCACCTACCCCGTCGGTGACGATTCACTCAGACGCCTCGAAGGAGGGATGGGGAGGTCACTCTCATCGGAAAAAAGTCCAGGGGACTTGGTCCAAGCTATTCAAGACCTTTCACATAAACTTTCTAGAAGCTATGGCAGTGCTCCTTACCTTAAAGAAAGTCTCCCAGCGTCACTCGATCCACATAAGGTTGGTGATAGACAGCGAGGTAGTTGTGAGACGCTTGAATCAACAAGGATCGAGGTCACCACCTCTCAACCTGGTGATGTTGGCCATCTTCCGATTTGCGGAAAAGAAGAAGTGGTACCTGTCGGCAGTTCACCTTCAAGGAGTCCGCAATGTGACAGTGGACGCTCTATCCAGGTTCACACCGATAGAGTTGGAATGATCCTTAGACGCAGGATCATTCTCCTTCATTCTGAATCAAGTCCCAGAACTGCAGATAGACCTCTTTGCAACGAAAGACAACAAGAAGTTGCCCCTGTACGTGTCCCGGTACGAGGACCCCTTAGCGGAAGCAGTGGACGTGATGTCCCTCAACTGGAACAGAGGGTCCAGGATTTATCTGTTCCCTCCTCACAACCTTCTGTTGAGGGTCCTCAACAAACTGAGATCCTTCAAGGGGGTAGCGGCAATAGTAGCCCACAAGTGGCCGAACAGCGTGTGGTTCCCCCTGGCATTGGAACTACAGCTGAAGTTTGTACCGCTACCAGATCCAGTTCTGACCCAGCGAGTCCAGAAGTCGACTGTCTGCGCTTCATTACAGAAAACCCGGACCCTGCAGCTCATGATTTTCTCTCCCTGGCGGTGAGAAAGCGTTTCGGGATTTCGAAAGCCAACATAGACTTCCTAGAGGAATATAAGTGCAAATCTACTAGAAGGCAATATGAGTCATCTTGGAGAAAATGGGTGGCCTTTGTCAAGGCGAAGAATCCGCAGGAGATCTCGACAGACTTCTGCTTATCTTTCTTCATCCACCTACATGGTCAAGGATTGGCAGCTAACACGATTTCAGCGTGTAAGTCTGCTTTGACAAGACCCATTCTATATGCCTTCCAGGTCGACCTAGGTAACGAGTTCTTTAATAAAGTTCCGAAAGCCTGCGCTAGGCTCAGACCTTCAGCACCTCCAAAGGCCATTTCATGGTCTTTAGACAAAGTTCTTCATTTCGCTTCTCTGTTGTGCAATGAAGAGTGTGCGTTAAAGGATTTGACACAAAAAGTTATTTTCCTATTTGCACTCGCGTCCGGGGCCAGGGTTAGTGAGATTGTAGCCCTCTCGAGAGAGGCAGGTCGTGTTCAGTTCCTGGATGGGGGAGAAGTGAACCTGTTTCCGGATCCTACGTTTCTCGCCAAGAATGAGTTACCCACCAACAGGTGGGGTCCCTGGAGAATCTGCCCTCTGAAAGAAGATGCATCTCTATGTCCAGTAGAATGCCTAAAGGTCTATCTTCATAGAACTTCAGACTTCAAGGGTGGTCAACTATTCAGGGGAGAAACATCAGGCTCAAATTTATCTCTGAATTAACTCAGAGCGAAAATCACATATTTTATTTGCAGAGCGGATCCTGACAGTACACCCACAGGTCACGATCCGAGGAAAGTTGCCTCATCCTTAAATTTCTTTAATCGTATGGATTTTGAGCATCTCTGTTCATACACTGGCTGGAAGTCTTCCAGAGTGTTCTTTCGCCACTATGCGAAGCAAGTAGAAGAACTAAAGAGATCTGTGGTAGCAGTGGGTCGCGTCGTTAACCCTACTGTTTAACTCTGCGAGGAACAGTGGTTTTAATTGGGACGATTAATTCCAGGGTGAGTGTGTAGTTATATACCGTACTACAAACTAAGTGAGGGCACTGAGTTGCCCATGTAGACTGTTCCATTTCCAAAGGTGAACCTAGCATAAGTGCAGACATGTGTGCCGAGCGTTTCTAACGCTAATGTCATTGATTTGTAATACAGACTTTTATGACTTTGATACCTCGGTATCTTAAAAGTGGCATTTAATGTGTTTTCTTTCAGATAAACAAGTTCTGTTTACTATCATACTTATGCTTAAAGTTTTGGGTTATCCTCTTCTTATATATATATATATATATATATATATATATATATATATATAATTGTGGTTAACCTGTCTGTTTATTGTCTGTCAATGAACTTGTTCTTGAGAACCTTGCGTCTCCTTCACCTGTGTCAATTTATTGGTATAATTGAGCATTCATTCTATGTACCTTATCTGGGATAATTCTAATAGAATTGTTCCTTTATGCAAGCTATGTTGCATTGGTTTATGCTTTCCCTTAACGGGAGGACCCCGTCCCATAAGGGGACGATGGCGGTTTTACTAGTTTCCTCCTATGCGGATATAAACCTTTGTCCAATATAAGTATTGTGCGGAGAACTGGTCGATATTTCATATTGACGCAGTGGTTCTTTACAAACTATGCTTTACTTAATATAGGGCGAGACCACTATATTAGCTTGCCTGGTATTCATACATAGGTATATGTACTCTTCGAGACTTTTCTAGAGTCTAGTAGGACTCTTCCCTGTAGGGGGCAGGAAGCTCTAACATGGTTTATAGTTAGTTGAAAAGATGTATAACGGTAACATCTTAGGTCTCTAGGTCTAGTCGACCGGGAAAAATTACATCCGGGGAGTACGGCACGTTCTGAGAATCCACAGATACAGTAATGCTCTGGTATACTTCCATCAGGACGACATGGCTTGAGCCCAAAAAAACGGATTTTGAGCGAAGCGAAAAATCTATTTTTGGGTGAGATGGCCATGTCGTCCTGATGGACCCGCCCTTGCCTTTCTAAGAAAGGGCTGTAGGACCCCTCCCTACATACAGTATCTGTAGCACCTCGTGTACGCTACAAGGAATACAGATGGCGCCAGGATTGGCGCCAGGCACGCTTACGAATCGGGAGATAGGGAGCCTTGGGAGCGGCTCCCCCTTTTTCTTTCCCGAATTCGTTTCTTGCTAATTGCCCCCTGCGAGACGAAATCTCTGTTCGGGATGCAGATTGCCATGTGGCGTGTCAAGAATACGTCCTCTGATATGTCGCGATATCCCTTTCAGGAGGGATATTCACTCCAGGAGTTAGAATTCTGGTACCTTAAGGTAAATTCTCTGGGAATATCGCCGTAGTTGTAATATACCCGAGGAAGCTACCCTATAGGAACTTCCATCAGGACGACATGGCCATCTCACCCAAAAATAGATTTTTCGCTTCGCTCAAAATCCGTTATATATATATATATGGGAAATTGGAAATTAATAACTAATACACAGCTGAATAAGACTTTTTACGCCGCACATTGACTACATGTATTTCAGGAAAATATAATTAAAGATAATAAAAAAAATATAAGAATAAAAACAAAAGATTGAATGACGTGGCACACAATGTGAGCGATTCTGCAAACAGCAGTTCATAAACCCATTAGTAAAACCTTGTCTTTTCCCAAATCAAACTGGCTACGTCATTCTCAATTGTGATTGGTTGTTCGTGTTGACTAGCTTCGTACGTCATTCTCTTCTGTGATTGGTTGTTGTTTGTGTTTAAGGTAGCTTGCGTTATATAATGGTTTACTTTGAATTAATACAATGTGGGAGCAGTGTAATATCTATCCTTCAACTAAATAAGTTTTAAAGCCAAATTATACGAAAATATAGGGGCACCCAATAGAGTGCAGGCCTCCGCCACAGCAATTTATTTCTCAACCTTTTGCTCGACGATGACCTTAACCTTTGACCTTAACATGTATTAATTGGCGTGGATTTTCCTACACTCAAATAAGATCCAAGTTTGAAGTCTCTGTGACAACGATGTCCAAATCTATGGCTGATTACGTGATATGGACGGTTTGTTCGTCAGGGACCTTGACCTTTGACATTCCAAAATTTAATAATTTCCTGCTTTTTACATAAAAGTTTATAATCCCTGCAACTTCCATTACTTTATGATTAAAATTGTGGCCGTGGTTGATGACCGGAATTTGACCTTTTGCTTGACCTTGACCATGGAATCGACGTTGACCTTCAATCTTAACATGTATTAATTGGAGTGGATTTTCATAATGTCAAACATGAACCAAGTTTGGGGTCTCTGTGACAACCATGTCCATACTTTTGACTGCTTACATGAATCGGACATTTTGCTTGACCGTGACCTTGATATCTGACCTTGCCCTTCCAAAAATTGAATCATTTCAGCCTTTTTACATAACAGTTAATTCATGCAAGTTTCATTACTCTACAATTAAAATTGTGGGCAGGAAGGTGTTCACTAAAAACCAAACAAACACACAAACAGGGGGTGAAACACAACCTCCTTCCAACTTTGTTGAGGGAGGTAATAAAAAATTGAAATTGTAATGGAATGAGAGTTCAATAGATACGAGGTTTGTTTAAAGGACTTAATACAACTGAATATGATCTGATAATACGCTTAAAATAGAAAATAAAATACGTAGACTATAAAAGCTGGTATATTTTTTCTATCTTTTTACCAGCTCCTAAGGCTGCCTATTTTACGACTTCCACTGCGGTAACACCTTCCTCCCTACTAGAGCAAGTATTACTGCTACAATAATACTACGACATTGGCTGGGCCATAAATTAATGCTATTTGGAATAAGTTTGATGAAGAAAAAGTAACTTTCCTTAGTTGGCTATTTCTTAATTCTTTTTTGTCTGTAAATGAATACGCACTCCACTCTCGCTCTCTCTTTCTATCCTAAAAAGGAAAATGTAACTTGTTTCATCTTAGTTCACTCTCTCCTAATATTTTAGTTTGTAAATAAATACACACCCTCTCTCTCTCTCTCTCTCTCTCTCTCTCTCTCTCTCTCTCTCTCTCTCTCTCTCTTAATATTTTAGTTTGTAAATAAATAGCCCCGTTCTCTCTCTCTCTCTCTCTCTCTCTCTCTCTCTCTCTCTCTCTCTCTCTCTCTCTCTCTCTCTCTCTCTCTCTATTAATATTTTAGTTTGTAAATAAATAGCCCCGTCTCTCTCTCTCTCTCTCTCTCTCTCTCTCTCTCTCTCTCTCTCTCTCTCTCTCTCTCTCTCTCTCTCTCTTAATATTTTAGTTTGTAAATAAATAGCCCCGTCTCTCTCTCTCTCTCTCTCTCTCTCTCTCTCTCTCTCCTCTCTCTCTCTCTCTCTCTCTTAATATTTTAGTTTGTAAATAAATAGCCCCGTCTCTCTCTCTCTCTCTCTCTCTCTCTCTCTCTCTCTCTCTCTCTCTCTATTAATATTTTAGTTTGTAAATAAATAGCCCCGTCTCTCTCTCTCTCTCTCTCTCTCTCTCTCTCTCTCTCTCTCTCTCTCTCTCTCTATTAATATTTTAGTTTGTAAATAAATAGCCCCGTCTCTCTCTCTCTCTCTCTCTCTCTCTCTCTCTCTCTCTCTCTCTCTCTCTCTCTATTAATATTTTAGTTTGTAAATAAATAGCCCCGTCTCTATCTCTCTCTCTCTCTCTCTCTCTCTCTCTCTCTCTCTCTCTCTCTCTCTCTCTCTCTCTCTCTCTCTCTCTCTCTATTAATATTTTAGTTTGTAAATAAATAGCCCCGTCTCTCTCTCTCTCTCTCTCTCTCTCTCTCTCTCTCTCTCTCTCTCTCTCTCTCTCTCTCTCTCTCTATTAATATTTTAGTTTGTAAATAAATAGCCCCGTCTCTCTCTCTCTCTCTCTCTCTCTCTCTCTCTCTCTCTCTCTCTCTCTCTCTCTCTCTCTCTCTCTCTCTGCGTGTGTTTCTAAAATTGAAACAAGAGGGCTCACACCTGAAAACCTGAAGAAATTGCGAAAATACGAAAATCATTTGTATTTCGAAAGTTTTCATCTATCAATATTTGATAATTAATTTCAGAGTATCCGAATAAATTTTAATTTCCACCGCCACAGCCTTTATATTAAAGCGTAATTCCATCACTCAGCCAAAGTATTCCTGACGACACTCGATAACCTCCTTCTCGAGGAAATGATGAGTCCTTTAGAAGACACCGAAAATGGAATGGAGAGAAGCAAATAAAGTTTTCCTGTTATCCTGAAAACTTACTGAGGATCAGTTTGTCCAAACAGTTCCTGTCATCACTTCTTTGGACGCCATTGCGGGGATTATCTACTCATTATAAACGTGAAGTAACACGCTCAAGTACCGTATTTAGTAGTGGCAAGTCATGCATAAGCTGAATGAAAGACCAGAAGATTCTTCAATGGAAAGAAAACGCTGAAGCTGCGAGACTTCCCGGAGAATCATAGAGCCAAGACTTTCCGAAGAATCCTGCAGCCAAGACTTCCCGAAGAATCCTGCAGCCAAGACTTCCCGAAGAATCCTGCAGCCAAGACTTTCCGATGAATCCTGCAGCCAAGACTTCCCGAAGAATCCTGCAGCCAAGACTTCTCGAAGAATCCTGCAACCAAGACTTTCCGAAGAATCCTACAACCAAGACTTTCCGAAGAATCCTGCAGCCAAGACTTCCCGAAGAATCCTGCAGCCAAGACTTCCCGAAGAATCCTGCAGCCAAGATTTCCCGAAGAATCCTGCAGCCAAGACTTCCCGAAGATTCCTGCAGCCAAGACTTCCCGAAGATTCCTGCAGTCAAGACTTCCCGGAGAATCCTGAAGCCACAAACCATATTAGCTGTTGCGGGGATTGAAACCGTTCCAGATGAAGTGGACCTATGGATCAAGTGTAAAAAACTGTGAGGGGGAATTCCGAGAAAGCCTCTCATTCTAAACTGTGCTGCACAAGCAAGTCCCACTTTGAACATCAACCCCTTCCCAACTGTGGAATCTTGAACTCCATCGGAGATTGAAGAGAAAAATCATCGACAGCCTGGACGGGGGTTGCAGAAACTTCTTCACTGAGGAGAAAACATTCGATCTTCAAGACTGTCATACGGAAAGACGCCATACCAAAAAGAATCGAATCGGAAATAGCCGCAGATCCGGACATAAACTTATGACGCGGCTAGCAAGCCTCCCAATTCGTTCTGCTTTGAACACGAGAGGCATTCCTGAAGAATCGATTTCGTTTCCGTTGCAAGAATGAAAAAGTGATTCAAAATGCTTGTCGACACCAAATAAATGGATGTATGTAATTGTAGTTTTCTTATCCTAAAAACTAACTGGAGCTCAGTATGTCCGGAGGGATTTTTGGATATTGTCTACTCTTTTGTATGTATATATATATATATATATATATATATATATATATATATATATATATATATATATATATATATATATATATAATCGATATTTCAAATATAAATTAGGAAGATAGAATCTAAAGTCGTTCGTCAGATCCCAGATGTCTTCGAGATCAAGTTTCGGTGTGAAGACATTCAGGAGACTTCAGTGAAAACTCCGTTCAGATCGATGTAGTTTTCTCATCCTAAAAACCTGCAGGATTTCATTATGTTCGAAGAGATTTTGTCTTTGATTTTTGGACCCCATTAAGATATTGTCTACTCTTGTGTGTGTATAATATATATATATATATATATATATATATATATATATATATATATATATATATATATATATATATATATATATATATATATATATATGCTCAATATTTCAAATACAAATTAGGAAAAGAAAATCTAAAATCTTTCGTCAAATGACAGATGTTGCTGGGATCCAGTTTCGTTGTGAAGACATTCAGAAGACTTCAGTGAAGACTCCGTTTTTTTAAAACTAAAGGTGGTGATGGGCAGAAAGAAGTTAGATTGAATATGGAGAGTTTTAAGGGTAATTGTTATTGTGGTGACGGTTTGGATCCTAGAATTGTTTCTAAATTGGAACAAACTCTTAAGGATCTTATTGGAGCTTCACAAGGTAAGCTTTTATGTTGTTACTATTGTTTCGTCTTAGATTCCGGAACATTTATTTCACAAGCAAGAGGAATGTCTGGGAATGAATCACAATCTTATAAGGACCAAAAGGAAGGACTCGTTATAGATTTGATGGAGGATCTTATTGGAGCTTCTCAAGGAAAGCTTTTATGTTGTCATTATTGTTCCGTCTTAGATTCCGGAACATTTATTTCACATGCAAGAGGAATGTCTGAGAATGAATCACGATCTTATAAGGCCCAAAAGGAAGAACTCGTTATAGATTTGATGAAGGATCTTATTGGAGCTTCACAAGGTAAGCTTTTATGTTGTTACTATTGTTCCGTCTTAGATTCCGGAACATTTATTTCACATGCAAGAGGAATGTCTGAGATTGAATCACGATCTTATAAGGTCCAAAAGGAAGGACTCGTTATAGATTTGGTGGATGAGAGAAACCTCTATAATAGAAACAAGACTGTTGTAAAAGGTTTAATTGAAAAATACGAATCTACTATGGAAAGCCATGAAGAAATAAGGAGGAAGGAGAGAATTGCTATACAAGGAAAAAAAGGTAAAGTAAAAAAAAGGGTTCAAGAATTCGACGAAAAAGTTAATGTTGTCGGACATCAAACTAATATGAAGAAAGTTGATGTTGAAGAATATGCATCAATGCGAGAAATTCTGATAATAGATACTAAAGACTCAGCCTTAGCTAGAATAGGAGAAATATTGGAATACGAGAGGTCACACGTGACAAGAATAGTTGAAGAGCTCGTTCGAAAGTATGAAAATATGATAGAGAGAGAAAAGGGAATATGGAAGAAGAAAACAAACCCAGTAAAGTTCAAAAAGGACAAGTAAAAGAACTTATAAGCCATTTTGAGGGAACAAGAAATACTGAAGTGAATATCAAACTAATGCGTGAGGAAGAGTATGTGGTACCAAGAGAAATTCTAAGAAAAGGTGCTAAGGACTCAGCCTTAGCTAGAATACGGGAAATACTGGAATACGAGAGGTCACACGGGACAGGAATAGTTGAAGAGCTCGTTCGAAAGTATGAAAATATGATAGAGAGAGAAAAGGGAATATGGAAGAAGAAAACAAACCCAGTAAAGTTAAAAAAGGACAAGTGAAAGAACTTATAAGCCATTTTGAGGTAACAGGTAATACTGAAGTGAATATCAAACTAATAGGTGAGGAAGAATATGTGGTACCAAGAGAAATTCTAAGAAGAGGTACTAAGGACTCAGCCCTACCTAGAATACGGGAAATATTGGAATACAAAAGGTTACACGGGACAGGAATAGTTGAAGAGCTCGTTCAAAAGTATGAAAATATGATAGAGAGAGAAAAGGGAATATGGAAGAAGAAAGCAAACCCAGTAGAAGTTCAAAAAGAACAATTGAAAGAACTTATAAGCCAGTTTGAGGGAACAGGAATTACTGAAGTGAATATCAAACTAATAGGTGAGGAAGAATATGTGGTACTAAGAGAAATTCTAAGAAGAGGTGCTAAGGACTCAGCCCTAGCTAGAATACGGGAAATACTGGAATACGAGAGGTCACACGTGACAGGAATAGTTGAAGAGCTCGTTCAAAAGTATGAAAATATGATAGAGAGAGAAAAGGGAATATGGAAGGAGAAAACAAAGCCAGTAGTAGTTCAAAAAGGCAAGTGAAAGAACTTATAAGCCATTTTGAGAGAACAGGAAATACTGAAGTGAATATCAAACTAATAGGTGAGGAAGAATATGTGGTACCAAGAGAAATTCTAAGAAGAGGTACTAAGGACTCAGCCCTAGATAGAATACGGGGAATGATGGAATACGAGAGGTCACATGTGACAGGAATAGTTGAAGAGCTCGTTCAAAAGTATGAAAATATGATAGAGAGAGAAAAGGGAATATGGAAGAAGAAAACAAACCCAGTAGAAGTTCAAAAAGGACAAGTGAAAGAACTTATAAGCCATTTTGAGAGAACAGGAAATACTGAAGTGAATATCAAACTAATAGGTGAGGAAGAATGTGAGGTACCAAGAGAAATTCTAAGAAGAGGTACTAAGGACTCAGCCCTAGCTAGAATACGGGGAATACTGGAATACGAGAGGTCACACGTGACAGGAATAGTTGAAGAGCTCGTTCAAAAGTATGAAAATATGATAGAGAGAGAAAAGGGAATATAAAAGAAGAAAAAAAGCACAGAGAAATTTCAAAAAGGCCTAGTGAAAGAATTTATAGAGCATTTTGAGGGAACAAGAAATACTGAAAATGTGAATAACATTAAACTAAAGGATGTGAAAGAATATGTGGTACTGAAAGAAATTCTAAGAAGAGATGCTAAGGAGACAGCTTTATCTAGAATACCAGAAATAAACAGGTTATTCAATGGAAAGAGTAAAAATAAAGAGAATAAAATTATATTAAAATATCAAAATATATAAAAACTAAAAGATCCATAAAACATATAAACTAACTTCCCCTCCCCCACAAAAAAAAAACAAAAAATTCAAAATATTACATGGAACTAGATGTCCAGAAGAAGAAGAAGAAGAAGAAGAAGAAGAAGAAGAAGAAGAAGAGGAAAATGGCAGCGGGGAAACAACGAAATGGTGACTGTTACCAATTTATTCTGGATAAGGAATATTCTACAGGATGGACTCCGCTGAGGAAGAAGTCTGACTTGCTCAAGTATGCTTTGTTCCTTGATGAAGATTCACTTGTACTGTTTCTTTGTCAGATGAACACATGCAGAAGAAACAAGTCTGACTTACTGTATGCTGTGTTCTAAGTAGGAGATTCCCAAAATATGGCGACTGTTCCCAATTTACTCTGGATACAAAATGGATATTCTACAAGATGTACTCAGCAGAGGGAAGTAGTCTGACTTGCTCAAGTATGCTTTGTTCCTTGATGAAAATTCACTTGTACTGTTTCCTTGTCAGGTGAACAAATGCAGAAAAACCAAGTCAGATTTCTCATTGTATGCTGTGTCCTATGTAGAAAATTCCCCAAAGCTAGAGAGAAATTACACAAAATAATATAGAACTAGAAAATACAAAAGACGAAGAAGAAGAAGAAGAAGAAGAAAAAGAAGATGGCAGCAGAGAAACAATAAAATGGCGACTGTTCCCAATCTATTCTGAACACCTAAGGGATATTCTGCAAGATCTACTCAGCAGAGGGAAGAAGTCTGGCTTACTCAAGTATGCTTTGTTCCTCTCCTGCTCATTCCCTGTACCTCCATTTCCATCACTCTCCTCCCAATATACTGTTCATCTCTTCTCATGACATGACCATACCACCTTAGTCTACTTTCTTGGATCTTATCTGATAGTTCTCTAACTCTTGTGGTATCCCTAATAACCTCATTCCGTATCTTATCTCCTCTTGTCACCCCACACATCCATCTCAACATTCTCATCTCTGCCGCATCCAATTTCTTCTATCCTGTCTTCTTTATTAACCGCGTCTCCGCTCCATACATCATTGCCAGTCTCACAACTTTTCTGTGTACTTTAATTTTCAACTTAACTCCTATTTTCCTGTCACATAGGACTCCACACACTTTTTTCCAATTCTTCCATCCTGCTTGTATTCTGTGGTTTATTTCTGCCCCCAGATCACTATCCTCTACAACTGTTGACCCTAAATACTTGAAATTTTCAACTCTTTTCATTCTCTCTCCTTGTAAACTAACTTCCTCATTCACCCCATTTTTCAATATCAAATACTCTGTCTTTTTTCCTGCTGATCTTAAATCCTCTATTTTCCATTTCTCTTCTCCACTCCTACAGTTTCTTTTCTACTACCTCTCGCCTAGTGCTAGAGAGTATAACATCGTCGTCAAAAGCATACACCAAGGAGACTGATCTCTAATATCTTGTGTTACTACATCCATGACCAGATCATATAGGTAAGGGCTCAATACAGACCTCTGATGTAGTCCCACATTCACTGGGAAACTTTCTGTTTGGTCTATATTTCTCTTAACATTTGCTTCTGCCCTCTCATACATATCTTGGGTGATTCTTACCTATTTCTCAGGGACTCCCTTTTCTCTCACACACCTCCACAGCTCCTGATGTGGTACTTCAACCATATGCCTTCTCCAGGTCAATAAAGACCTTATGTAATCCTTTCTTTTTTTTCCAATGATTTTCTATCATCTGCCTCAAAGCAAATATTGCATCTACAGTCCCTCTTCCGGCCATGAATCCAAATTATTTCTCACCAATTGTTGTTTCATCTCTGAGTGTCTTCTCAATGATCTTCTACCATATCTTCATAGTATGG
>NC_090747.1:83489495-83499495 GCF_036898095.1 Palaemon carinicauda
AAGGCTCTAACCTACTAGAAGCCTAAATAGGATACCACCCTTCCTCCACCCCCTTCCTTGTACGACCATTCCCCACCCCAAAAATAACGCCCAGCCTCCTGTGACTTTACTGCCAGCTTGGGAATATTATTGCTTTTCGATGTAATGTGAAAGAAAACACATGAAAAATTTCATCTTTTCACCCAGTAGCTATTGTAAATAAAAATTGCATGTTGCATAACAGGCAATACGAGAACATGAATCAAGATTTTGATCCTGTGTAACTATTTTCGTGAAGAAAATTCACCCTGCTTATTGGTTACAGTATATCTATATTGATTATTACGAAATATCCTCGAGCTGCTAAAGTCACATATTTCAAAAGAGCACATCATTTATAATTCAAGCAGAAAGAGAAATCGAAGTGACAGTCGTTTATCATACATATTTGGTTATAAAGACTGGTAAGAATTGATTCTGACACAACACATTTCCATTACAGTATAGCCAATTAGTAATTTTGTAATACTGCTGTTTCACAATAATCTAATAACTAACACTCATGTTTTTCACTTTTTTCTTTTTTAAATTAGCCAAAAATACTTATTAATATTGAAATCACGAATGTTTTTGACAAAATTGTCTTAAAACATCCAAGTGCCAATCGGCTATAAGTGTTACAAACTTACTAAATCAGCTTTATGGGTGGAGAGGGTTGATTTCGATTTAAAGAACAAAGCCCCAATTTGACAGGAGAATGTATGACAAAGTCATTGCCTGGCCCTCCTTGGTCCTACCTTGGGTGCTGATCATATATATGTCTCTAGGGCATTGTTCTGTTTGATAGGGCAATGTCACTGTCCCTTGCCTCTGCCATTCATGAGCGTCTTTTAAACCTTTAAACCTTTAACCAGCACTTTCCTGGTATTTCGTGCAAATATTAGATCAAATTTTTTTCATTAAATTCGTAATAAATTAAACGAACTGATAAATGTATGCACCCTGATGGACTACATATAAACCCATTTCCCCAGACATACGATAAATAAACAACTTTTCAAGAATATCAAATATTTACCTGTGTGATTTTTTCCAGCAATTTGCGAAGGTGCTTCAATAGGAACTTTCGATAGCGAATTAATATACACAAGAACAGTTGGCGTATAAGAACTCGGCTGGAATACATTGATACCACCCAATGCTGTTGAGGCCAATATGCCCACATTAATAATTCAGGCCGTTTCAATGTTTGATTGGAACGATAACAGGATAACGAACGAATTCAAAAGAAAACCGAGAGAGGGAGAGCAATCGGTCCTTCTCAGAATGTTTCGGTCATTTCTTAACTGGGTTCGGCCATTGAGAGGCAATGCACCGTGTTCTTTAGGGGGGAAAAAAAGGTTTGGGAGTAAAATTGGCTCTTCGAAAAGGCTTTTAGTATAGATGATTAGATTAACTGCTTAAAGGGAATTCCTATTCCGAGAAAGGGATCCTATCATATGCTAACTGGAGATACGGAACGCCGGATCGAGGTATGTTTATTTCAACGGCGATGGTTGTTATCGCTCTTGTTGCACGAGCGCTGGGTTTGTCTTTAGATAAAATGTTGTTCTTATGTCATTCTCACTACTGAATTTTCATAACTTTTTTTTTTTTTTTTTTTTTTTTTGCTCTTCATGTGGTGGCCTGGTGGTAGCGTCCTCGCCTAGGGATTGCCAGGCTGGGGTTCGAGTCCCGCTCAAACTTGTTAGTTCATATGGTCGCTGCAACCTCACCGTCCTTGTGAGCTAAGGATGGGGGTTTTGGGGGAGCCTACATGTTCATCTGTTGAGTCATCAGCAGCTATTGCCTGACCCTCCTTGGTCCTAGCTTGGGTGGAGAGGGGGCTTGGGTGGAGAGGGAGCTTGGAGGCTGATCATATGTAATATGGTCAGTCTCTAGGGCATTGTCCTGCTTGATAGGGCAATGTCAATGGCCCTTGCCTCTGCCATTCATGAAGTGGCCTTTAAACCTTTACTGTATATTTTCTCTAGTCGATATTGCTATAATTCTTTAATTACTACCGTTTTGGACATCACTTTCGTCGTTCTACTAATTCATCTTTATTATTACTACCATCATCATCATTATCATCATCATCACGCTGTAAATCATTTATGCTATAAATATCATGTAATTTTAAAGGTTTAAATTAAGGTCATTCATGAGTGGGGGGGGGGGAAGTGACAGATGATCAGCTCCCAAGACCCCTCTCTATCCAAGATAGGACCAGGGAGGGCCAGGTAATGGCTGCTAATGACTCAGAAGGTAGACTTCAGGTAATTCTTTACAACCACATAATCAAATGTTGATGGTAGATTTACTATAATCCATTCAATTGATATGAAACACCTTTTGATCATTTGGAGTATGTTGCTGACATCATATATAAAATCCACTCCAAGAATCCTAGGAAGCATTTGTCGATAATCGCGGCCAAAACCATCTGACAGAGGAGTCTGAGTTTCAATGTTACCAAAGATGACTGATGGTTCCAATCAATGAGCACTGCACATACGAAAATAATTCAGATTTCTGCTACCAGTGGAAAGCAATAGTCAGAGAACCGAGCAATTCTAAGGTTCACACCAAGTAGCTGTGTAGATTTGAGTTGATAAATGTCATCATCTCTCGATCAATATTTGCTAATTTCTGTCCAACTGTGAAATAAAATTATCAGTCGTTCACATAAAAGTAGAAAAAAAATAGGCAGAGGGTTCCAATCTTGAGGTGAATTTGAATGAAATACTTTAAAGGTTTAAAGGTCTCTCATGAATAGTAGAAGCAAGGAACAGGGCAATGCCCTATAGACTGGCTCCCAAGGCCCCTCTCCTTCAAGCTAGGACCAAGGAAGGCCAGGCAATGGCTGCTTATGACTCAGCAGGTAAACTCATAGGCTCCTCAAAACCTGCATCCCTGCACGAGGTTAATGTTGATTCAATGCAAACCAAAAGAATTTTGAAATATCACGAACTCAATTCGATTATTCATAATAAGATACTGAAGGTAAATATTTCCAATGGTTCTCGAAAAAAGTTTTAATAGGGTGAAATTTTTTATGAATTCCAGCGGGACCAAAAAAAATAAAGGAATATTAATGTTGGAGATTATATGACTAACTATATCATTATTGTTCAAGAGAATGACAATGAACACCACTCAATTACACAGTAATTCTTTGAATTATAAAAAGGTGGTCAATCAATGCTTTATTGCAATAGAAAGAAAACCAAAGAACCTTTTTTACATGAGAAAATGTTTCTACTCTTAAAGGATAAAACACCGTATAGTTTAATAAATCCACCATAACCTTTATTAGCAAGTTACGACCAGCAATTCAGCTATTTTTAATATTACTCAATGATGAAAAAAAAAAAAAAAAAAAAAACATTACCTTTCGCTTTAGTCTCACAATTGTTTGTTGTCAGTCTGCAAATAGAAGAGGCTTTGGCAGCTTGTAAACATAACTTAGAGACTCGGAAAACCACAGATGCAATGTAGACTCAAGATGCAGATCAAAGAAAATAAGTTCAAAAATTTGCACGAGAGGAAGAGAACATTAGCACCGCAATGATCAGATGTAAACATATTTGCACTGAAATTTAAACATGAGCACAAAAGGGAATAAATCACCAAAAACTCACCCCTACATTTTTCTTTTTTTTTTTTTAAGGATTTGGTCCCAAAGGAAGCAATAGGATTATCCACTGATTGAATAAAACCAGAGAGGCAAACTGGCTTCAATGGAGTAATTCCAAATTACAAGCCTTTAGTAAGTCGATCAACCCTTCCCACTTAATCAACTAAGAGCATAAAACAAATAAAGTCGTTCTTGTCAGGCGATGCAATCTCTCAAGCAGGGCAATTTACCGTTAAGGGACATCAAAGTCAATGCTGGTTTTATTACCGTCAATTATATTTGCTTACAAATGATCCTTGCGTCTCGATGATTGCATAATTAGGGTGTACATACAGATCCCTTTCTCATACATAGAGAGAGAGAGAGAGAGAGAGAGAGAGAGAGAGAGAGAGAGAGAGAGAGAGAGAGAGAGAGAGAGAGAGAGAGAGAGTATACCAATATTTCCCCAATCTTAACAGACAAATCACTTCTGTATGAAGATCAAGGGGCGTAACCAACCGATCAATTCAAATCATAAGTTCACCGGCGAACCTAAGCGAATGCCTGCCTCCCTTCTCTTTCCCTCCCTCGTTACCCTCCCCCATCCTCATTACTGCACACACACACGCACGCACGCACGCACACACACATACACAGGATAAAAAGAAGAAAGAAGTAAAAGCAAAAATAAAAGTGTTGCCAACGCCTTCCAGAAACAAACAACGTGGCCAAAAAGAAAGCGAACTGTTCCGTCAACAAATGGCAAAAGGCCTTGGCAAAGGAACCATCTTCAGAGGCGTACGTAAAGACACCTAAACGCGAGAACACTAAACCAACGTTGTGAACAAACAGCTTATGAACCAAATTGTAACACGGTTACTTAGCAAGTTGGTGAGGCTGTACAAGGTTGACTTTTTCACTCCCGGGGTGACTGGCGAAGAGGAAAATGGAAACCAAACAAGGTGTTTGAGAGAGAGCATTGAACTCTGCCGCTATTGGCGGTGCGCGTGGATGGTTATTGGAGGCACGGCATCATATACGTATTAGGAAGCGCTCAGGCACGTAATTATCCGTATACGAATATCGGCATGTATCAACAATTGAGTGTTTGTGATCATTCAGGAACACATATCATGACATATGATTGCGCCGCAGCTCTGTTTACAAGCGAGATTTCTTGGACCGCTCAGTATATACACTTTGGAATTCAGTATTTACATAACGTATTAACATTTGAAATGGATCCCATTGCACATGATTTGTTGCATGGAAATGCGCATTGCCTGTACATCTCCTAATATATATATATATATATATATATATATATATATATATATATATATATATATATATATATATATATATATATATATATACATAAAGAAAAAAAATTACAAATGAAATTATGTATTACTTAAAGATTTAAAGGTTTAAAGGTTGCCATGAATGGCAGAGGCAAGGGAGAGTGACACTGCCCTATCAAGCAGGACAATGCCCTAGAGACTGACCATATATACATTATGATCAGCTGATGACTCGGCATATAGACCTGTAGGCTCCCCCAAACACCCCATCCTTAGCTCACAAGGATGGCGAGGTTGCAGCGACCAAAGGAACTAACGAGTTTGAGCGGGACTCGAACCCCAGTCTGGCAATCTCCAGTCACTACAACCCTTGTGTTGTTTCTGCTGATGTAGCTGCAATGGCGCAAGGAACTAAATTTATTTACTTGTGAATTAAAGTAAACAACGATGGATATAATTCTGTATGAAGTTAAAGAATACACGAATCGCAGATATAAAACGTTACAAAAAGGGCAATATCAAGAGCTGTACGACTTTTGAAACACACAAGATATTGAATTCCCGATGAAAAAATTGTTTTACTTGAGTGATAAAAAAACGAGTAATGAAGGAAATTGAAAAACTATTTCCGCCAAAATGCACGAATCAATAAGAAAATTCAGAATCTTAACGAAAAAAGAAAAAAAAAAGGTAGGAAAACGTAAAAGGCCTAAACAATGTAAGTGATTGTAAACATATGATATACAGTAAACCAATCATAAATGCGACGAATGTGACAATGTCTTGAATATATATAGCGGCACGTACATGAATGCATTAGATTTGCAAGCTAACTTAGATGACCCTCATCTTCAGATAATCAAGTATGACCACCTGGATAGATGAGTGACCATAACAAAATGCAAGACTTCCTTAACGCATAAGTGATAATATAATAATACAATCAGCATGGGGGCGGGGGGGGGGAAGAGAATGGAACTACTAAAACTTTAATGCAATATTTACATAGTTGGGTGAAAAGGAAACATCTGAAACTACAGTAAAGCTGGTGGAAATCCTGTTTCTACATACACACACACACACACACACACGCGCACACACACACACACACACACACATATATATATATATATATATATATATATATATATATATATATATATATATGTGTGTGTGTGTGTGTATTACATTATATTATATTTTGGTCTCGTGTCCTGGGAAACACTGCCAGACACGAGACCGAAATTAAAAGAAGGTTAAGCATCAGATGGAGAACATTTGGTAAACAAAATAAGATTTTTGGTGATCAATCTTTTTGAAGAAGTGTTTTGATTCTTTCATTTTACCTTGTTTTGAATATTGTTCTCCTGTCTGGTGTTCAGCTGCTGATTCTCCTCTTAATTTGTTGGACAGAAACTTACGGTCTATTAAATTTCTTATTCCTGATCTAGTTATTAATCTTTGGCACCGTCGTTCAATTAGTTCTTTATGCATGTTGCATAAGATTTTTCATAACTCTGACCATCCTTTACATTCAGATCTCCCAGGACAATTCTATCCTGTTCGTAATACTAGGCAGGCAGCTAATTCTAATAGCCAGGCCTTTTCCATCATGAGGCTCAATACTACGCAGTATTCTAGAAGTTTTATTCCAGCTGTTACCAAGTTGTGGAATGATCTTTCTAACCGGGTAGTTGAATCACTAGAACTTCAAAAGTTCAAAGTCAGAGCAAATGTTTTTATGTTGACCAGGCAGACATGAGTCTTTTTATAGTTTATATGACTTATCTGTTTTTGATGTTGTTAATAGTTTATATAGGACATATCTGTTTTGACGCTATTGCTGTTTTTAGAATGATATATTGTTAATTTATTCTCATTATTTATTTACTTCCTTATTTCCTTTCCTCACTGGGCTATTGGAGCCCTTGGGCTTATAGCATCTTGCTTTTCCAACTAGGGTTGTAGCTTGGCTAATAATAATAATAATAATAATAATAATAATAATAATAATAATAATAATAATATGGGTAAAACAGGAGACGGAAGACCTAGGAAACGATCGAAAAGTAATACATTAAATAACCGAAAAGAGGAGTAATTTAATGGGAAAATGCATAATTTAGTCTGGTCGATATTGTGCAGCAGTAGAAAAGCAGAAAGGGAAATACTTAAGAGTGAAAGAAGAGAGACAGAATGTTAAATATCTAAAATGAAAATATGGAAGCAACCAAGGAGTTGCTTGAAATGAACATGACTCTAATCTTCATAAAAATAAAGTGTCTTAATAAAGTTATAAAAAAGAGGATCTCAAGAGAAGACTGTTTTTTTCCTATGAAAAGATTAAAGCTTTAGGATTAATTAGATAAATCAAAAAGGTTACCATAAACAACTGATGGAATATTGAAGTAATGAAGTTATGCATAAAATATTATGAAGAAGGAAAGCTATATTGACTCATGGCTCAACGACCCAGGAACAATATTGCCCGAGTATATTGCGTACCATATGAATCTGGGGAAGTCTTTATAAACGTTTTAAATTCGGTTATTGCTCTCCTATAATCACCATATATCTAAATAATATATACAATTCCATTTGCAAAACTTTAATATATTACAAAATCAATGTCTACCTGTTTTTTTTTTTTATTTCTTACACATACAAATATATACAGTATATGATATCCTGTATGATGGTCTGTGTTTGAGTATACACATGCATTAATATATATACATACATACATACACACACATATATATATTATACATATATATATATATATTTATATATATATATATATATATATATATATATACATACATATATATATATATATATATACATATATATATAAAAAGAATTTGATAAAACTCATGACACATTCACGCTATATATATATATATATATATATATATATATATATATATATATATATATATATATATATATATATATATATATATATATATATATATATATATATATATATATAAAGAATTTGATAAAACTCATGACACATCCAAGCTGGAAAAAAAATATGCCAAAAATCTTCATAGTAAAATATCGAGAGAGAGAAAAAAGGTAAAGTAAAAAATGAAGCGAGAAGCGTTCTTAAAAATCTCTCTCTCCCTCAAATAAAAAAAAAAAGAAACGAAAGAAAAAAAAAACCGGCTAACAGGCTATTGCAAAATTCAGAGGAAAATCTTGGGGATGCAACGCGAGTTGTGAGGGAACCAGCTGGGGCTAGAAAAGCTTCATGGAAAGTCCCACCCAAAATATGTGAAAGATTGGATATCGGACATTCTATCGGTTCACTTTTCGACATTCTTCCGAAATTAAGAGCGGGTTTCTGGGGAGCGAGGATCCATACTTCCTGAAACCAGAATCAATGGGCGAAGGAATGTCATCGGTATTCCTATAGTATTTGTCTCGCCAAGTTTCGCAATAGATGTCCTTAGTTCTTTTAACAGGGAGGGCGGCGATGGTGCGTCTGTTAGTGCTAACTGCGTCTTGCTGCTATTATTATTATTATTATTATTATTATTATCATTATTATTATTATTATTATTATTATTATTATTATTATTACTTGGTAATCTACAACCCTGGTTGGAGAAGCAGGATGCTATAAGCCCAGGAGCCCCAACAGGGAAAATAGCCCACTGAGGAACTGAAACTAAGGAAAAATAAAATATTTTAACGACAGTAACATTAAAATAAATATCTCCTATATAACTATAAAAACTTTAACAATACAAGATGAAGAAAAATTAGATAGAATTGTGGGCCCGAGAGTAGTTTCAAGCAAGAGAACTTGTGGCAACGTAACTGTTAGGTTCTAACAGAAAGGCGAGGTGAATGCAAGTGAAATTTGTTCAACAGATAACGAGCTTATATACAAACAGTTGAGAGCGACAAGGTCACAAAAATTCAAACAATATGAAACATGCGGTGGTAAGCTTAAGCAGGTTTTTCTATTATCAGTGCGGGAGAGAGAGCGCAATAAAAAAAAAAAACTATAGCATTACAGTGTATGAACGTGTATGGAACACGTGCGGTACGCTTAACACTGATTTACTTATTTTGAATTGCTATACTGCTTTGTAAACTTCCAGACCACGTCCTTCTCTCCCACTGTTATCCCTATATTAAGGGGTCGGTTGCCTGATGCACTCTCTCCAATGGTTTTGTGACCAGCCGAGAGAAGGTTGTGACTCAAAGACAAGATGAAAGCAACTGAGTAACTTTATTACAGAACACTCTCCTTTATATACAAAAACTCAATGCAACAGGAAATTTCCTGTTCAAACGACACCGCAACGGTTAACAGTTAACGGTGAGAAAAACATACATGTTATTTCAGGTTCTTTTTAGTGCGAGGGGAGAGCGAAGATACAAGCATAATATAAACACAAAATGAAATGTCGTTATTATGTACGATCGTGTGACACACGGTTGGTACAGTTTCTATCAAAGTCATCTTTTTTCACCAAACCTTTTCTCTCCATATCATCCTTTACCTTATCTCATCATCTAATTCTATGCCTGCCTCTCGATCTTACCCCCGGCTAACATGTTCCTCCCAAACCCTCCTTACAGATCACGTATATATACTAAAAAGTATCCAAATATAGGGTGTACGTACAAATGTATGAGGACGTTGCAAGTAAAAGGTTAAACGACAATTAAAGAAATCATCCAAAATTGTTTGCCATATTATACACCTAGTAATTATTATTATTATTATTATTATTATTATTATTATTATTATTATTATTATCATGATCAAGGGAATTATTGTTGGGTGATAAACTGGTGGTAAATAAAACCTAAACATCTTTTTATCCATACTCTATTATTTTTAAACACCCATTTTGAAAATAATTTAAATAATCATATATATATATATATATATATATATATATATATATATATATATGTATATATATATATATAAATGAAAAGAAAAAATTAAGTGACTTCTCAATAAAATATTAAATAAATAAAATAAAAACTTTTCAACTAAAGCAAAGTTAGCTTCATTTGAAATGGTTTG
>NC_090747.1:83504495-83529495 GCF_036898095.1 Palaemon carinicauda
ATAGCGAAAAAATACAAATATGGATCTAATATCCTGATCATCTATAATATCTAATGGGTTTTTCCATGACCTAAGATCTATCTGTGGTGGAAATTTCGTCAAAAACCGTAAATTTGTTTTGACGATATCTTTAAAATAGCGAAAAAATACAAATATGGATCTAATATCCTGATCATCTATAATATCTAATGGGTTTTTCCATGACCTAAGATCTATCTGTGGTGGAAATTTCGTCAAAAACCGTAAATTTGTTTTGACGATATCTTTAAAATAGCAAAAAATACAAATATGGATCTAATATCCGGATCATCTACTATATCTAATGGGTTTTTCCATGACCTAAGATCCATCCATGGTGGAAATTTCGTCAAAATCCGTAAATTTGTTTTGACGTTATCTTTAAGATAGCGAAAACTGCAAATATGAATCTAACATCCGGATCCGGATCATCTACAAAATCTAATGGGTTTTTCCATGACCTCAGATTTATTTGTGGTAGAAATTTTGTCAAAATACGTCAATTTGTTTTAAAGTTATCTTTACAATAGCGAAAAATGCAAATAAAGATCTAATATCCGGATCCGGATCACCTCCAAAATTTAATGGGTTCATCCATGACCTAAGATCTATCTGTGGTAGCAATTTCGTCAACATACGTCAGCATGTTTTGAGGTTATCTTTAAAATAAGGGAAAATGCAAATATTAATATCCGGATCCGGATCATCTCCAAAATTTGATGGGTTCGTCCATGACCTAAGATCTATCTGTGGTAGAAAAATCGTCAAAATACGTCAGCATGTTTTGAGGTTATCTTTAAAATAGGGAAAAATGCAAATACGGATCTAATATCCGGATCCGGATCATCTCCAAAATTTAATGTGTTCGTCCATGACCTAAGATCTATCTGTGGTGGAAATTTCGTCAAAATACGTCAATTTGTTTTGACGTTATCTTTAAAATAGAGAAAAATGCAAATACGGATCTAATATCCGGGTCCAGATCATCTCCAAAATTTAATGGGTTTGACCATAATCCTAAGATCTATCTATGGTAGAAATTTCGTCAAAATACATCTATTTCTTTTGTTGTTATCTTTAAAATAGCGAAAAAGGTACATACAGATTCAATATCTGGATCCGGATCATCTATAAAATCTAATGGGTTCGTTCATGAACTAAGATCTATCTGAAGGTGAAAACTTCGTTAAAATCTGTCGAGTAGTTTTGATGTAATCTTGTCCACAGATAGACAAACACACAGACAAATGAATGAATAAACCGACTCGATTTTGTAACAGAATGGCGAAGGACACTCCAAAATCAAACCATTGTTCTCTAGTCTTGGTAGTGCCATGGCCTCTGTACCATGGTATTCCACTATCTTGGGTTAGAGTTCTCTTGGGTGAGGGTACACTCAGGCACACTATTCTATCTTATTTCTCTTCCCCTTGCTTTGTTAAAGTTTTTATAGTTTATATAGGAAATATCTATTCTAATATTGTTGCTGTTCTTAGGATATTTTATTTTTCCTTTTTCCTTTCTTCACTCGGCTATTTTCCCTGTTGGGGCCCCTGGGCTTATAGCATCCTGTTTTTCCAACTAGGGTTGTGGCTTATGAAATAATAATAATAATAATAATAATAATAATAATAATAATAAATTACCAGACACGATACTTGAAAATGTAAGGTGGACAACAACACATTTTTATATTTCTAACAGAATCTAAGAGTAGATAATTGAAATTTGGGCAGAAATGGAAAATTTGTATTTCTAGAACCTTCTTTATTCCTCAATTCTGACGACTTTCAAGAGCTCACGGCTGAGTAGTTGAAGCTAATCCATATGCAAGGGGGAACATATAAATTAATTCTCTACTTATTTTAATTCAGTTCCTGAAGCTGCGTGGTTGGTGTCTCCACTGGCATTTATAATTCTCTCTCAAACATTTCTAATATTTGTTTTCATTTTAATTGTTCGATTTCTGATGCAGACTAGATTTTTCTTAGTTAAATCCTCAAATATCTCCATCTCCCTCCTCTCCAATCATGATTTCTTCACGATATTTCATTTATATTTCACTTTTGCATCCCGGCAAAGATAAAATTTTATGTTTATCGAAACTATGTCACTAAAGAAAAATTAACTGTCACACCATTTCACGGTCTTTAGTGGCTCTTCATTTGATCTTTGTGTTTATTGGTATAATTTTCAACTCTTGAACATTCTGTTACTCATTAAAACTAACCATAACTTTTTATAAACCACTGGGCTATTTTTCCCAGTTGGAGCCCTTGAGCTTATAGCATCTTGCTTTTCCAGCTAGGGTTGTAGCTTAGCTCGTAACAACAACAACAACAACAACAACAACAACAACAGTAATAATAATAATAATAATAATAAGAAGAAGAAGAAGAAGAAGAAGAAGAAGAAGAAGAAGAAGAAGAGAGGTCCAATGTGAAGTTTTTACGGACAAACCTAAAAAGGTAGCTCAAACTGACAAGGCAAGGCTGGACACCACTCAGCTGCAGGACACTGATGTTTAAATATATATAGGCCTATACACACACACACACACATATATATATATATATATATATGTATATATATATAAATTTATATATATATTGTGTAACATTTTTCTTGCAAAACAGATCAAGTGATTATGGGTTGATTTTCTTTTTCTAGTCTTTCTCTCTCTCTTACTCATAGATACACACACATTATATATATATATATATATATATATATATATATATATATATATATATATATATATATATATATATATATATATATATATATATATATACATATATACATATATATACATATATACATATATATACATATATACATACACAGTATATATATATACATACATATATATAAACAGCAATATAAGATGGTATGGTCCCCTGGTAACAAGAGAACGAAAGACGAGACAAAAGAAGTGATGATACGAGGAAGACACAAGTATGGGAGGAAATGGTACAAGACACAGGTAGCTTGAAAATACTCATTAAATTCTGTGACCCCGAGGAGGGCTGAAGCTGGGAAGAATAAGAATATATATATATATATATATATATATATGTATGTATGTATACACACACACACACACACACACTACAAGCTCCAGGGCTCCAACACTGTAAAGCAGTCCAGTGCAGAAAGGAAATATATATCGAATGAACTAAATGTGAGAAATAATGGAAAATACAAAATATATTGACATCACGAACAAAATTTAAGCAAATTAGCTATACATAAACAATTAAAAGAAAACTTACGTCAACCTGTTCAAAATAAAAGCATTTACAAGTTTGAACTTCTGAAGTTCCACCGATTCACTCACTAGATTAGGGAGATCATTCCCCAATCACGTTACGCCTAGTGTGTAGTATTGAGCCTTATGATAGAGAAGACATGGCTGTTAAAATCAACTGTATACATAGTACTTGGTACAGGATAATACAGCCTCGGAAGATCTTAATGCAGAGGATGATGAGAATGACGAAAAATCTTATGTAACATACACAAAGATCAGGGATAAAAAAAAAAAATCGATAGACGGTAAGTTTTTCTCCAACAAATTAAGATGAGAGTAAGTACCTAAAGACACTTCATCAGGCAGAAAAGCAATGTTCAAAGCATATTGTAGTTAAAGAAAACATTCCATTAGGATAGATTGATTACACAATATCTTAAAAAATTCATCAATACTCAAATTCTTGTACCATTAAAGAAGAAACAGACCGGATATCTTTCTCGAAAGTAAACGAATAGGGTGTATAGCGTTGAAAGGACATTGTCAAAGCAAATCCATTTTTGTTCCAAAACAATTACTACAACTACATCTTCCATCTCCGTTGACTTGTTGGATAATAAAGTGCCGCCAGCACCTCGCAACACCAACATGAAAAATATGTCCCTCAGTCCTATCGCAAGTCCGTAAACGAACCTCGGGTAAATATCGATATCGGAGGCCTAACACTGCTCGGGAAAATGGATAATACCTAAACGCTGAATATTGATAGCCAGTTTTTGTCTCTGTCCCTTATGAATAATGCCAACGTATTCATCTTCGAGAGATGTAATTTCCCAACTGCACATTTTCACTTTTATCATCGTTTCTTTTCCATATTTCGGAAAAAAAGATCGAATAGTATGAATTCATTTTACTTCCCAAAAAGTCCCCAAAATAAATCAGTTAACATTCTGTACATTTAGTTATTAGTATCAACAATCATACCCTACATAAAAAATGCTAAAGAATTCAAAACTATAAGAAAAACTATTTATAATGTTGTGAACATTATATATAAAAACAACTACTCTTAAATGATATTTTCCCTGATACTTTTCTTGTTCTGATATAATATACTCAAATGTTTATTCATCCAATTGTATGTGAGAAGACCAAACAGGTATTTATAATGAAAGTGAATATACAGTACAACTACCAATGAGAAAATGGTAAAGTAGTGAGTTTGTAAGGTCAAATGTTAGTTCATAGTACATAGGAGAATATAAATATATATATATATATATATATATATATATATATATATATATATATATATATATATATATATATATATATATACATATACATATATACACACACACACACACACACACACACATATATATATATATATACATATATATATATATATATATATATATATATATATATAATATATATATATATATATATATATATATATATATATATATATATATATATATATATATATATATATATATATATATATATATATATATATATATATGGTCTTCCACTATCTTGGGTTAGAGTTCTCTTGCTTGAGGGTACACTATTCTATTTAATTTCACCTCCTCATGTTTTGTGAAAGTTTCTATAGTTTACATAGGAGATATTTATTTTATTATTCTTAAAATATTTATTTTTTCCTTGTTTCTTTTCCTCACTGGGCTAATTTCCTTGTTGGAGCCCCTGAGCTTATAGCATTCTGCTTTTCCAACTAGGGTTGTAGCTTAGCAAGTAATAATAATAATAATAATAATAATAATAATAATAATAATAATAATAATAAGGATAGGAGTGGCTTAAGGCAATATGGTGGGTAGTTTTTACTTAAGATGTGATGACGGTAAGTGAATATTATAAGTAATTGAATCATTATAATAAAAAGAAACAGGAGGAAAGTAACCAGCCCAACGAGAGCTGGCAAATAAGTAAGTGAAAACAACAAAAAAGGGGAAGATGGATCAAAGTGTGCAAGAACAAAGAAATTGAAATATTTTATTTTTCCATGTTTCTTTTCCTCACTGGGCTATTTTCCCTGTTGGGGTCCTTAGGTTTATGGCCTCCTGCTTTTCCAACTAGGGTTGTAGCTTAGCAAGTAATAATAACAATAATAATAATTAGAGGGATTTTATGCATAATAGACACATAAGTAGATAGATTAATGCAAGATGAAATAAGGAAATAGCTGCAGGAAAGTACAAATGATCATCCACAGGAAACACGAGATTGCACGAGTTAGCAAGGAGCATAGCGAGACAAAAAATATGAAACAATAATTTGAAATTAATTTCCACCAGTTTAAAGGTTTAAAGGCCGCTCATGAATGGCAGAGGCAAGGAACAGTGACACTGCCCTATCAAGCAGGACAATGCCCTAGAGACTGACCATATATACGTATGATCAGCCTTCTCTCCACCCAAGCTAGGACCAATGGCTCAGCAGTTAGACCTATAGGCTCCCCCCAAAACTCCAAAATATAGGGATCGTGAGGTTGCAGCAACTAAAGAAACTAACGGGTTTGAGCGGGACTCGAACCCCAGTTTCGCGTTCACCAGTCAGGGACGTTACCACATCGGCCACCACAAGTCTGGTAAAATGATTACCAAATGGATCTTGAACTGAAAGACGCAAACGGATAAATTTTCTTATAGAAATTTAATCACATAGCAATGGAATGAATTCATTGAAAAATGCTCATAAAATCAATAGTTAGAATATAAGCTTGTCAATTAAGCAGGTCGAAGAATAGAAAGACGCCATTGAGAAATTGCGGGTGGGAGTGATGGGATAATTGATTGGATGACCTAATGGTAAGAAGTCAAGTCTGGCTGAGGGAAAGGTTACAGGGGAAAAGACGAGACCTATAGGGGTTCCTTTGAGGGTCATAATAATGATAATGTTTATTGGACAAAGAAATGTTAAATACGATTTACAATAAAGACTTAGTCCAATCCCATGTGGAGCAGAACTCTTTGGGCAATAATACAACTAAAATAATATCATTAAATAATGTAAGAACTAAAAATAAAAAATAATAATTTATATACATATCATATATAGTATATATAAATACAGGATACACACACATATGCACTTGTAAGCATATATATATATATATATATATATATATATATACACACATAAACATATATATATATATATATATATATATACACACACACATATATAATATTAGCCTAAACAAATAAAAAGGAAATATATATTTATATAATAAAGAAAAGTGGCTTATGAAACTAATGGTATATATCATTGAAAATTGTCAATATTAAGCAAAGTTGTAGTGAAAGAATTAGTCTTACAATACTTATCCCCCGGGAAACTATGACAGGTGTTCTGTTAGAAAACTGAATCAGGAAAGAATATGGACTAATTCAAATCCAGCGATGATTTAGAAAGTCAGAGGGAGGTGAGTGGATCAAACACTTGATATAAAACGATAGTGTGAGAAGCTTGCAAGTAACAGATAATAATAAAAAAAAAAAAAAAAAAAAAAGCATGTGGCATAAAAATGAGGTCTCAATGATGAACGGTGAACTGGCAAAGAAAAAACTTATAGTAGGATACATGAAGGGGATCGATGTTGATTCAGTGTAAAATTATGTGGGAATTCATAGTGTTATAATTCTGTTTCTCTCGTGTATTTATGGATGAAGTTTTGATGACTATAAAAAATGTCACAGATTAACGTAACTGGTCAGAAAAATAGTATATTAACTATTATGATGACGTAGAGATGGATGTAAACGTTTAACTGGGCTCCAGTCGGAGATGATGAGTGGAGAAGTATTGAATTAAAAGCTCATGATAGAGACAACTGGCGAAATCTAACCCAGGCCCTTGGCATCAATAGGCGTTGGAGGAGATAATGATGATGATGATGATGATGATAAAAGATGGAAGTGACAGATTCCTGTCTGTATATGAAATGGAATGTATAGAATGGCAATGGAACATGAGATGACGTAAGCCACAGAACAATTGAAAGGGAGAATGTTGCTATATCTCTGCAACAGGTTTATATGAGAGGATGCATGCGTGTGCTTCACTTTTTATTTCCCCTTGCTCATCATCCCCACTTTCATATAAAAAAAGTTCATTCTGCAATATTTTCTCTTGAGTCTGTAATATTGTTTTCCCTGGAGGTTTTGCATTACCAAGTATTATTAATCTCATCTTCTGGCACTGAATGACTAACAGCAGTTGGTAATTTCTAGTGCAAACGCACGCAAGCTCTCTCTCTCTCTCTCTCTCTCTCTCTCTCTCTCTCTTTATATATATATACACATGCACGTGTATATATATATATATATATATACACACACATGTATATATATATATATGTATATATATAAATAATATATATATTTATATATACATATATGTGTTTATATATACATATATATATATATATATATATATACATACATATATATATATATATATACTGTACATACATGTATATTAACACACACACACACACCACATATATATATATATATATACTGTACATACATGTATATTAAACACACACACACACACACATATATATATATATATACTGTACATACATGTATATTAACACACACACATAAATACATATACACATATATATATACATATATATATATATATATAATATATATATACAAATTAATAATAACCAAATAATTGTAACATATGCACATTATGAATAATACTGGCCAATATACAAAGAACGTAGCCTTTAATTTCGAATTATAGGTTCTCAACGACAAATAAACAAACAAGTATTCCATCACAGCAAAATAATTTCTTAACTCACACAACAGTTGAGAGAGTGAAAAGCGAATCATATATTTATGTTTACATAAATACAAAAAATCTATTATTAAAAAAAAAAAAAAAAAAAAAAAAAAAAAAAAAAACAGTTTTTGAATTAACGACAAAGTTGACTATGCAATGTTGAATAGTAAAACATAATCATTATATTGAGTCCATTCATTTTGTTTTCCGGAGAAGTCTTTCACGCCACATTCCAATTATATCGTCTGATCCTGTGATAAGAAGCAACGCTCGCATTTCATGTCGCCCCCGTGTTGTTTGTTGTTGTCCTTTTTTTTTAAACTTAATGAGTTTCCACTCATTCCTATTTTCTCGAAAATTGGAAAATATTTGTTATTCGTCGGGGGGGGTTGGGGGAGTGACCCATTATCTCGACACAATGGATCTTTTTGTACATCGAGGGAGACCATGTTTACCAATGCTTAGGCGTCGCGTCTCTTGGCTTTTCTTCTCTCTACAGAGACATTCGCCTCGCCTCTTTATTATTTAACAGATGGACTTTTTTTTCCCCGACGTGGCTCCTTCTCATTAAAAACCCTCCCAATGTTAACACAACCAGACACCGAACACTGATGCTGCTTCCTGCTGCTGATGTTACACGGCATCATCATCATCATCCTCATATTCATCACCATCATCATCATCATCGTCATCGTCCTCTCAGGTAAAGCATCATTCTATGATTGAAGGGTAAACAGGAGGAACTTTTGTGCTTAATATTTGGATTTCATTTGCTCCTCTCCTCAGTCCTCCATGTCGCTTCCTTCCTAACAGTCAGGCTCTGATCCTTTCTCTTTCCTCCCTGCCTAACTTACCTCCTCCCTCTGAAACCCCCTCCCTGTGCGATTGAAGGGAGAGGAAGAAGGTGGCTATTCAAAACTTCAATAAATAATCCAATGACATTGCACTCACTGTTGTCAATAGAGGCGCCCCCTTTTCTCGGTGTTTGGATTTAGCACGTTTCTCATTTTTACTCTCTATCAAGAGGGATGCGGCGGGAGGGGTAAGGAGGAGGAGGAGAGGATGAAGGGGGGGGGGGGGAGGAGGAGAAATGGTGCAAGAGAATGGGGAGACAACCTCCCTGTCCCCTCTTTTATTCGTCGGATACTGGGCTTTTGCTAATAAGCAAATAAACTTGCCTTCGAGTGGCTCGTTGTCCTTTCTTTTCTTTGAAAGCGATATAAGATCTTTACAGGATAGGACTTGCGGAGAGGGGGAGAGAGGGAGGGAGAGGGAAATCAAAAGAATACACCACACACGATTACGGCTGTGCAAACTATGGACCTACCACACAATATGGTACGAAAGGGAAATTGGTCAAGTTATAATCTTCTAGTAAAAAAGAATCAGAATGCAAAATTTGATCCCCCTATAGCTTCAAATTTGGTCCTTAGACCATAATCCCATGAGTCTCACTACACCATCCTATTCATGGCAATCCATCTATTGACAAATAAAACCTGAGGGCTAAGCAAACTCGAGTTGAAGAGCTTTCCCTGGGCCGATCCATATTTCCAGCCGTATGTTCCGAATTAATTCCCTGACGTATAAAGAAGTATGGGCGTCTTCGCACATTACGAATATTACTGGATGGATAAAGATCAGGCTCAAAATGCTAAACTGAATTCTAGCCAGAACCTGAGTAAACAACGTTCGGTGATTTGTTGGATATCCTTCAAAACCCTCAACTCAAAACTTGTGTGAACAATCTTCGGTGATTTGTTGGCCCGTCTTCAAAATTCTCAACTCAAAACTTGGTGTGAACAATCTTCGGTGATTTGTTGGCCAGTTTTTAGAAAACTTGAACTCAAAACTTGGGTGAACAATCTTCGGTGATTTGTTGGCCAGTTTTAGAAAACCTGGAACTCAAAACTTGGGTGAACAATCTTCGGTGATTTGTTGGCCCGTCTTCAAATTCTCAACTCAAAACTTGGGTGAACAATCTTCGGTGATTTGTTGGCCAGTTTTAGAAAACTTGAACTCAAAACTTGGGTGAACAATCTTCGGTGATTTGTTGGCCAGTTTTAGAAAACTTGAACTCAAAACTTGGGTGAACAATCTTCGGTGATTTGTTGGCCAGTTTTAGAAAACCTGAAACTCAAAAACTTGGGTGAACAATCTTCGGTGATTTGTTGGCCAGGCTTCAAAACCCTCAACTCAAAACTTGGGTGAAAAATCTTTGGTGATTTGCTGGCCAGTTTTAAAACCCTCAACTCAAAAATTAGGTGAACAATCTTCGGTGGTTTTTTTGGACAGTTTAAGAAAACCTGAACTAAAAACTTGGGTGAACAATCTTCGGTGATTTGTTGGCCAGTCTTCAAAATCCTCAACTCGAAACTTGAGTGACCCATCTTCGGTGATTTGTTGGTAAGTCTTCAAAAACCCTCAACTCAAAACTTGAGTGACCCATCTTCGGTGATTTGTTGGTCAGGTCTTCAAAAACCCTCAACTCAAAACTTGAGTGACCCAATCTTCGGTGATTTGTTGGTCAGTCTTCAAAACCCTCAACACAAAACTTGAGTGACCCATCTTCGGTGATTTGTTGGTCAGTCTTCAAAATCCTCAACTCAAAACTTGAGTGACCCATCTTCGGTGATTTGTTGGTCAGTCTTCAAAACCCTCAACTCAAAACTTGAGTGACCCATCTTCGGTGATTTGTTGGTCAGTCTTCAAAACCCTCAACTCAAAACTTGAGTGAACAATCTTCGGTGATATGTTGGCAAAGTCTTCAAAATCCTTAAATCAAAAATTAGGTTAACAATCTTCGGTGATTTGTTGGCCAGTCTTCAAAACATTCAACTCACAAATTGGGTGAACAATCTTCGGTGATTTGTTGCCAGTTTTAAAAAAACCTTAACTCAAAACTTGGGTGAACAATCTTCGGTGATTTGTTGGCTAGTTTAAAAAAAAAACCTGAACTCAAAAGTTGGGTGAACAATCTTCGATGATTTGTTGACCAGTTTTAAAAAACTTAAACTCAAAACTTGGGTGAACAATCTTCGGTGATTTGTTGACCAGTTTTAAAAAACCTGAACTCAAAACTTGGGTGAACAATCTTCGGTGATTTGTTGACCAGTTTTAAAAAACCTGAACTCAAAACTTGGGTGAACAATCTTCGATGATTTGTTGACCAGTTTTAAAAAACCTGAACTCAAAACTTGGGTGAACAATCTTCGGTGATTTGTTGGCCAGTTTTAGAAAACTTGAACTCAAAACTTGGGTGAACAATCTTCGGTGATTTGTTGGCCAGTTTTAGAAAACCTGAACTCAAAACTTGGGTGAACAATCTTCGGTGATTTGTTGGCCAGGCTTCAAAACCCTCAACGCAAAACTTGGGTGAAAAATCTTTGGTGATTTGCTGGCCAGTTTTAAAACCCTCAACTCAAAAATTAGGTGAACAATCTTCGGTGGTTTTTTGGACAGTTTAAGAAAACCTGAACTAAAAACTTGGGTGAACAATCTTCGGTGATTTGTTGGCCAGTCTTCAAAATCCTCAACTCGAAACTTGAGTGACCCATCTTCGGTGATTTGTTGGTCAGTCTTCAAAACCCTCAACTCAAAACTTGAGTGACCCATCTTCGGTGATTTGTTGGTCAGTCTTCAAAACCCTCAACTCAAAACTTGAGTGACCCATCTTCGGTGATTTGTTGGTCAGTCTTCAAAACCCTCAACTCAAAACTTGAGTGACCCATCTTCGGTGATTTGTTGGTCAGTCTTCAAAACCCTCAACTCAAAACTTGAGTGACCCATCTTCGGTGATTTGTTGGTCAGTCTTCAAAACCCTCAACTCAAAACTTGAGTGAACAATCTTCGGTGATATGTTGGCAAAGTCTTCAAAATCCTTAAATCAAAAATTAGGTTAACAATCTTCGGTGATTTGTTAGCCAGTCTTCAAAACATTCAACTCACAAATTGGGTGAACAATCTTCGGTGATTTGTTGCCAGTTTTAAAAAATCCTTAACTCAAAACTTGGGTGAACAATCTTCGGTGATTTGTTGGCTAGTTTAAAAAAAAACCTGAACTCAAAAGTTGGGTGAACAATCTTCGATGATTTGTTGACCAGTTTTAAAAAACTTAAACTCAAAACTTGGGTGAACAATCTTCGGTGATTTGTTGACCAGTTTTAAAAAACCTGAACTCAAAACTTGGGTGAACAATCTTCGATGATTTGTTGACCAGTTTTAAAAAACCTGAACTCAAAACTTGGGTGAACAATCTTCGGTGATTTGTTGACCAGTTTTAAAAAACCTGAACTCAAAACTTGGGTGAACAATCTTCGGTGATTTGTTGACCAGTTTTAAAAAACCTGAACTCAAAACTTGGGTGAACAATCTTCGGTGATTTGTTGACCAGTTTTAAAAAACCTGAACTCAAAACTTGGGTGAACAATCTTCGATGATTTGTTGACCAGTTTTAAAAAACCTGAACTCAAAACTTGGGTGAACAATCTTCGGTGATTTGTTGACCAGTTTTAAAAAACCTGAACTCAAAACTTGGGTGAACAATCTTCGGTGATTTGTTGACCAGTTTTAAAAAACCTGAACTCAAAACTTGGGTGAACAATCTTCGGTGATTTGTTGACCAGTTTTAAAAAACCTGAACTCAAAACTTGGGTGAACAATCTTCGATGATTTGTTGACCAGTTTTAAAAAACCTGAACTCAAAACTTGGGTGAACAATCTTCGGTGATTTGTTGACCAGTTTTAAAAAACCTGAACTCAAAACTTGGGTGAACAATCTTCGATGATTTGTTGACCAGTTTTAAAAAACCTGAACTCAAAACTTGGGTGAACAATCTTCGATGATTTGTTGACCAGTTTTAAAAAACCTGAACTCAAAACTTGGGTGAACAATCTTCGATGATTTGTTGACCAGTTTTAAAAAACCTGAACTCAAAACTTGGGTGAACAATCTTCGGTGATTTGTTGACCAGTTTTAAAAAACCTGAACTCAAAACTTGGGTGAACAATCTTCGATGATTTGTTGACCAGTTTTAAAAAAACCTGAACTCAAAACTTGGGTGAACAATCTTCGGTGATTTGTTGGCCAGTTTTAAAAAACCTGAAACCAAAACTTGGGTGAACAATCTTTGGTGATTTGTAGGTCAGTCTTCAAAACCCTCACCTTAAATCTTTGGTGAACAATCTTCTGTGATTTGTTGGCCAGTTAAAAAAAACTCCACTCAAAACTTAGGTGAACAATCTTCGGTGATTTACTGGCCAGTCAAAAGAATTGTTAAAATCTACTTTCAAATATGTGTATTAATTTCCTCTCAAGACAACTAAAAAAATTAATTAAAGGAAAATCTAATGTAAACATAGTTTTCATGAAATAGATATTGTATGCATCCAATTCAGATTTATAAACTATGCGTGTGCGAAAAATTAAAAAACTAACTGCATAAAAATATATTTTTGATGTAACATGCAATTTAATTTTTCTATCGGCAAATTAAACATACGCATGTATTCATAATTTACATTAAAAAAGACAAAGCCCAAACACACGGGGGAGAGAAGACTCCAACAAGCCATTTTCTTTTAAGAGACAAAACATATATAAAGAAAATTAACACTGCCGGAATATAAAAGAAATTGTGAACAATTTCAAGATTTTGTTCGCAGCAGAGCTTAAAATCTTAACATCTGATGCTAACAGCAAGCAAGGCTTCTTTCAAAAACAAGTAGGCCTAGTTATGAGCTCTTCTAAATTTGGATAATGTATGCAATTAGATAAAAGGGTATACAAACTAATACCTATTCGTACACACATCCACAAACACTCATGCATGAGTGTATATATATATATATATATATATATGATATATATATATATATATATATATGATATATATATATATATATACTGTAATTTTTTCTCACATCGTTTATTTATTTCCTTATTTCCTTTCCTCACTGGGCTATTTTCCCCAATTGGAGCCCTTGGGCTTATAGAATATTGCTTTTTCCACCTAGGGTTGTAGTTTAGCTGCTAATAATATATATATATATATATATATGTATATATATATATATATATATATATATTTATATATAAAGTATATATATATATACATATATATATATATATATATATATATTTACATTAATAGCGAATTCAGCAGTTTCTAGTCCACTGTACGACAAAGCACTCATACATGTCCTTATTCATGTCTGGGGTTTGGGCAATTTTCATCACCACGCTGTCCTCTGCGGACTGGCGATGGCGGGTTGGTGATGGTGGGAGACCTTATCTGATCGCTCACAAAAAAACCAGCCTAGTATGGGTGGCCTTAACTAGTACGGCTTTGCTGATCATGCCAAAAGAGAAACCCTTTCACCACGTTCAGTTATTCCAATTCTAAAAGGGTTATATATATGTATATATATATATATATATATATACGCATATATATGTATACATATATATATATATATATATATAAATGTGTGTATACTGTGGCTAAAATGTCCCAATATATAATGTCTTTTACTGCAGGGTGAACAAGGTTAGAGAGAAATTACTTTTATTTTTATTATCATTATTACTTGCTAAGCTACAACCCTTGTTGGAAAACCAGGATGCTATAGGCGCACGGATCCCAACAGGGAAAATAGCTCAGTGAGGAAAGGAAACAAGGAACAATAAAATATTTTAAGTACAGTAACAACATTAAAATAAACATAGCCTATATAAACTATAAAAAAACTTAAAAACAAAACAAAAGGAAGAGAAATTAGATAGAAAAGTGTGCCAGAGTGTACCCTCAAGCAAGAGAACTCTAATCCAAGACAGTGGAAGACCATAGTACAGAGGCTATGGCACTACCCAAGACTAGAGAACAATGGCTTGATTTTGGAGTGTCCTTCTCCTAGAGGTGCTGCTTACCATAGCTAAAAAGTCTCTTCTACCCTTACCAATAGGAAAGTAGCCACTGAACAATTACAGTGCAGTGATTAACCCCTTGAGAGGAAAAGAATTGTTTGGTATTCTCAGTGTTGTCAAGTATATGAGGACAGAGGAGAATCTGTAAATAATATGCCAGACTATTCGGTGTATGTGTAGGCAAAGGGAAAGTGAACCGTAACCAGACAGAAGGATCCAATGTAGACTGTCTGGCCAGTCACAAGTTACAACCCTAGTTGGAAAAGCAAGATACTATAAGCTCAATGGCCCCAACCGGGAAAAAATAGCCCAGTGATAAAAGGAAATAAGGAAATAATAGAAGACTTTTGCTCACGCACGAGCACATAGGTTATTTTTTCCTTTAGACAGGATGGTGCCTAAAGGATACTGGATATTGGTTTCTCAGCAACCTGCCTTGACCCTAATGGGCTCTCTAATACCTATTTGTAACACGGTGGACTGACGGCTACTACTGCCAGGAGCGCTCCCCAAACCTATCAAAAATGAGCAGAGGGCTGCATCGTTCAGCCATCGTGACCTTTTAGGCCTATAGCCCCTTGTAGGTGATGAGGTTGCCTTATACTCAAAAGCTTAAGGCTAAATACCTATCGCAAGGTCTTCTAATTTGATCACATAAGCGTTTTCCATTCTTCACAAGTTTGCCAAGGAAAAAATTAATAACCCAATTTACAAGTTCCATATAAACATGCTGTCATGTTGAATAATAACGATTATAAATCAGTTTCTCTACTTACCTTCCTATCCATTTATTCGTTCTTCATATACGTCACGGCGCCTTTTAGCTCAACCGGAGAACGTGAGCAGAGACTAAAAACAAGTACAGTCGTCTTCCTTCGAGCAGCCTGAAAAGAAATATATAGGAAATTGGTTTTCACAGGTGGTGAGGACGTTAACTAATGATGAGCCGATAGTAGCCATACATTATTCAGTTCGTTTGCATTACCAGAATTGAGAAAGAAGTTACAAAGCACCGTTTTAGAGAGAGAGAGAGAGAGAGAGAGAGAGAGAGAGAGAGAGAGAGAGAGAGAAGAGAAAAAAAATCCTCAGTAATAAGGTGGATTATTGCAGAATGCAATTTCGGCATTAAACATCTTTCCAAAAAGGAAATTCATAGAAAAAAATATATAAAATTGGCAACGTCTCAATATATCAGGAACTCAGGCAGATAATCAAGTTTTACAAACCCAGCGCTTTCGACGTCAAGCCTTAATACCATGAAGACTGAAAGCATTTCCGTTTGTCACAAAAAAGGTCTTCCTTTTGATTCATGAAGCAGGAAACATTTGAAAAAAAATTCATGAAAATAACATATCTAATTAAAGATTCAGATAAAAAGAAGATTGTCTCAGGTTCACAAATATAGATATCTTTTGAGATACTTAAATAAGATTAAAATTCTTCATATACTTCAGACTTATATACGATAGGCATTATTGATATACTTTCAGACACTTATATATGATTATAATTCTTGATATACTTTCAGATACTTTCATAAGATTACAATTCTTATATACTTTCAAACACTTATATACGATTACAATTCTTGATATACTTTCAAACACTTATATACAATTACAATTCTTGATATACTTTCAGATACTTTCATAAGAGTACAATTATTGATATACTTTCAGACACTTTCATAAGATTACAATTCTTGATATTTTCAGACACATACAAAAATTTCTACATACTTTCAGACACTTATATCAGGTTAGAATTCTTGATATACTTTCAAACACTTATATGCGATTACAATTATTGATATACTTTCATACACTTTCATAAGATAACAATTCTTGATATAATTTCAAACATTTAAAATTACAATTCTTTATAAACTTTCAAACACAGAAGATTTTTAATCTTTTATCATTCGGCTTATGTCAATGCAGTTATTGCATTGCTATACTGGAAAATAGGAAAAGCATCAAAAGCAACTTTCTAATTCTAATTTAATGATCCATTACTGAACAGGAAGAAACGAAACAAAGAGATTGAGTACAGAAAATGCCAATGGATTAAAACCTGTCCCTAAAACCAAAAATAAATTAGAATTTTGTTTTCTTTGGTTTTAAACGATTCACTAGAAAAAAAAATGCCTGAAAATGAAATTCTGTGTCAATTAGAATTCAAGGAGAAAACCATTTCTCAAAAATTTCAGATACTTGTCTGAATATGTTTTTTTGAGTGGACGTGCAGTACATACACATTTTCCAACGTACACATATCTATATGTATATATATATATATATACATATACATACGTATATACATGTGTATATAATATATGTATAAACATGAACATATGAGACACACACACACACACATATATATATATATACATACAATATATATATATAAATATATATATATATATATATATACATATATATATATACAATATATATATATATATATATATAAATATATATATATATATATATATACACGCAGTACATATACAATATATATAAATCTGTATATACATGAATACAATGCTATTACATTTATAGTATACATATATACACACAGTATATATGGAATAAAAAATACAAATGCGCATGAGACATAAATACCAGATTGTGAGGAAGAGGAAGAGAGAGAGGGGTATGGGGGAGGGGGGGGGGGGAGGTTATGAGGTAGAAGAGGAGGAAGAAGCGCTTTCGTGGCATCCAATATCTTCAAAAAATTCAGTTTATAATACATGTCGTCTCGGTAACTGACAATTTAAACAACTTTATCGCAAAGGCAACGCACGCGGAATATTTCGGTCAGCTGCCATCGCAAAATGACAGCCTGACAACCTTTTCATTGGATGGGCCAGGTTTTATATTAAAATGTAAATGTCTCATGTCAAACACACACTCACACACACACACAGATGCACACGCGCGCGCACGCACACGCAGTTCTTCCAGTCGACGGGGTCATGGACACAGAAGAGGGGAAGAAAGAACCGACAAGGAGGGGAGAGTGAAAGAAAGAGGGAAAGAGGGGAAATGGGATACAAAGGACCGGAGAGAGAGAGAGAGAGAGAGAGAGAGAGAGAGAGAGAGAGAGAGAGAGGATAATATTTGTCAATTTTTTTACTTGAAGGCCTGACATGAATAAGATTCTTTTTCATTTTACCTTTGCCACATGAATTGGAATGTGTAGGGCGTTGATATACAATAGACTTTTGCCTCTTCAGATTATCCCATTTTGATTGTCCGTTTCTTGAAATACTTTATACAGAGCTCAAACACTTTTTTTTTTTTATGCCAAGATTCCGCAAAACGATTCGCTTTCCTGGACGCAACTCCACTACACGCTTTATTGTGAAGGAATCTAAAAATAAAATGGGGTTGCTCTTTTTAAAATATTGTATTTCAGGTCCTGAAATAATATTTCTATGCAACCTATCCTTTAAATCTCTCTCTCTCTCTCTCTCTCTCTCTCTCTCTCTCTCTCACACACACACACAAACACACACACACACACACAAACACATACAGTAAAAGAAAATCTGAATCTAAAAAAGACATTCCTTACTAAATCATTTCAAGTAATATGACATTAAATCTGTTTGTAGGTGAAAAGGTACGAAATGAAAGCATCTATTTTCTTAAAAGTATATTGAGAGTTTGCTCTTCAAAAACATATCCTACTTCTAATACATACCATAAACAACATAAATCAAGCTGAGGGTTTCCAATGATGTGGGAGTAATAATCGCAAGTCTATGTACCAATCAAAGCAAATAATATTGGACACCCCGCCAGGGTTTAAACTTGATCATGTGGCCCTTATCTACTTAGATGCTGCTGCTTTTTACCTTAGATTACCTTAAACTTTTCCGATGTCATTAAATTTGAAGATAGTAAAACAGAAATTACCTTACAAAGTTTTCTTGAACCCATGCAAATTACTTCAAAATATGGTAATTACCTTAAAAGCTTACACCCTGCACCCAACCAATATTTCTGGTTCTCATTGCTATGCACCAAAATTTAATATACTTGAGATTCAGCCTACTTTCGAACCTTTCATTTACTTCCAAATAATTTCTTGCTGTTTTGAGTGTCGAATCTACCTCCTCGTTTCCGTCATTTTAACATTCCCCTTAAACGACTACTTCCACATATTACAACTTTTGTAACATTGACAATTCCTTAAATTAAAGGGCCAAAGAGCCTTTCTCCTATTTTCAAAATGGGAGGTGTTTGCTTCACTGCGGGAAAGACTTAATTCATGAGAAATTTATGATCCCTACTCTCTTGTAACATTTTGCTTTTCAAACCCTTGAATTTTTTTTACTTTCTAGGAGAGAGAGAGAGAGAGAGAGAGAGAGAGAGAGAGAGAGAGAAAGAGAGAGAGAGAGAGAGAGAGAGAGAGAGAGAGAGAGGACTGGGTTATTTCTAACCTCTCACGCTGCTATTCAAACAACTTACATATAGTTTATTACGAAACTAGACACTATAATTGTTAAAAAATAAAAAAGGTTTTTGTCACTGTGATGAAATTTGATGTACAATTTCGTTTCCAATTCCAAAGAATTACAAACATGTGTCAATGAAATTCTCAGCAAAATCAAATATAAGGTAATTTCTTTGTCCTGAATTATCTCCACTCATATGGAATCCTTCATAATCTCAGCTCAAGTCCGTAGGATGCTTTAGACCCCTCTCACTAGAATAGATACAAAGGCTCCACGAACGACATCTTTCTTGTGTTCTGCCGCCTTTTTTTCAAAAAGTGGTATTTCGTACGCGATTGAAAGCAAACATTTATTCAATCTATCCTTAATAAAAGCAATTACACAAACATTCACATCAACTTTCTATTAATTTAATTTCTTATATAATGTGAGGTATTTTAGATTTAACTAATCTGTTTCTTTCTCAACTTTGAATCCGACCTTTTCCTTACAGAAAAAAAAAAACTCTCTTTCCTGCCTTACTTATGTTTAGAAATCGTCTTTATAGGATTTTATACATACATACATATACCAAAGGCACTTCCCCCAATTTTGGGGGGTAGCCGACATCAACAAATGAAACAAAACAAAAAAGGGGACCTCTACTCTCTACGTTCCTCCAGCCTAACCAGGGACTCAACCGAGTTCAGCTGGTACTGCTAGGGTGCCTCAGCCCAACCTCCCACATTATCCACCACAGATGAAGCTTCATAATGCTGAATCCCCTACTGCTGCTACCTCCGCAGTCATATAAGGCACCGGAGGAAGCAGCAGGGCCTACCGGAACTGCGTCACAATCGCTCGCCATTCATTCCTATTTCTAGCACGCTCTCTTGCCTCTCTCACATCTATCCTCCTATCTCCCAGAGCTTTCTTCACACCATCCATCCACCCAAACCTTGGCCTTCCTCGTGTACTTCTCCCATCAACTCTTGCATTCATCACCTTCTTTAGCAGACAGCCATTTTCCATTCTCTCAACATGGCCAAACCACCTCAACACATTCATATCCACTCTAGCTGCTAACTCATTTCTTACACCCGTTCTCACCCTCACCACTTCGTTCCTAACCCTATCTACTCGAGATACACCAGCCATACTCCTTAGACACTTCATCTCAAACACATTTAATTTCTTTCTCTCCATCACTTTCATTCCCCACAACTCCGATCCATACATCACAGTTGGTACAATCACTTTCTCATACAGAACTCTCTTTACATTCATGCCCAACCCTCTATTTTTTACTACTCCCTTAACTGCCCCCAACACTTTGCAACCTTCATTCACTCTCTGACGTACATCTGCTTCCACTCCACCATTTGCTGCAACAACAGACCCCAAGTACTTAAACTGATCCACCTCCTCAAGTAACTCTCCATTCAACATGACATTCAACCTTGCACCACCTTCCCTTCTCGTACATCTCATAACCTTACTCTTACCCACATTAACTCTCAACTTCCTTCTCTCACACACCCTTCCAAATTCTGTCACTAGTCGGTCAAGCTTCTCTTCTGTGTCTGCTACCAGTACAGTATCATCTGCAAACAACAACTGATTTACCTCCCATTCATGGTCATTCTCGCCTACCAGTTTTAATCCTCGTCCAAGCACTCGAGCATTCACCTCTCTCACCACTCCATCAACATACAAGTTAAACAACCACGGCGACATCACACATCCCTGTCTCAGCCGGAAACCAATCACTCACTTCATTTCCTATTCTAACACATGCTTTACTACCTTTGTAGAAACTTTTCACTGCTTGCAACAACCTTCCACCAACTCCATATAACCTCATCACATTCCACATTGCTTCCCTATCAACTCTATCATATGCTTTCTCCAGATCCATAAACGCAACATACACCTCCTTACCTTTTGCTAAATATTTCTCGCATATCTGCCTAACTGTAAAAATCTGATTCATACAACCCCTACCTCTTCTAAAACCACCCTGTACTTCCAAGATTGCATTCTCTGTTTTATCCTTAATCCTATTAATCATTACTCTACCATACACTTTTCCAACTACACTCAACAAACTAATACCTCTTGAATTACAACACTCATGCACATCTCCCTTACCCTTATATAGTGGTACAATACATGCACAAACCCAATCTACTGGTACCATTGACAACACAAAACACATATTAAACAATCTCACCAACCATTCAAGTACAGTCACACCCCTTTCCTTCAACATCTCAGCTTTCACACCATCCATACCAGATGCTTTTCCTACTCTCGTTTCATCTAGTGCTCTCCTCACTTCCTCTATTGTAATCTCTCTCTCATTCTCATCTCCCATCACTGGCACCTCAACACCTGGAACAGCAATCATATCTGCCTCCCTATTATCCTCAACATTCAGCAAACTTTCAAAATATTCCGGCCACCTCTTCCTTGCCTCCTCTCCTTTTAACAACCTTCCATTTCCATCTTTCACTGTCTCTTCAATTCTTGCGCCAGCCTTCCTTACTCTCTTCACTTCTTTCCAAAACTTCTTCTTATTCTCTTCATATGACTGACCCAGTCCCTGACCCCACCTCAGGTCAGCTGCCCTCTTTGCCTCACGTACCTTGCGCTTTACTTCCACATTTTTCTCTATATTTTTCATACTTCTCTATACTATTACTCTGCAGCCATTCTTCAAAAGCCCTCTTTTTCTCTTCCACTTCTACCTTCACTCCTTCATTCCACCATTCACTGCACTTCCTCATGCTGCCTCCAACAACCTTCTTGCCACATACATCACTTGCAATCCCAACAAAATTTTCTTTTGCTAACTTCCACTCCTCCTCTAAATTACCAGTTTCTCTTACTCTCACCTCGTCATATGCCATTTTCAACCTTTCCTGATATTTACCATTTACCCCCGGTTTTATTAGCTCTTCAACCCTCACTAGCTCCCTTTTACATCCACCTACTCTATTCCCCCACTCTTTTGCTACAACTAATTTTCCTTCCACCAAAAATGATCAGACATACCGTTAGCCATACCCCTAAACACGTGCACGTCTTTCAATCTTCCAAACATTCTTTTAGTTATCAACACATAATCCATTAATGCCCTTTCTACTACTCTTCCATTTGCCACTCTTACCCATGTATAATTATTTTTATCTTTCTTTTTAAAAAAGCTAGCACTTATTACCATCTCTTGTTCAACACACATATCTACCAGTCTCTCGCCACTCTCATTTTCACCTGGTACGCCATACTTCCCAATGACACCTTCTACCTCTCCAGCGCCCACTCTAGCATTTAAGTCACCCATGACAACTACATAATTCCTTCTACCCAGTCCTTCTACACACCTAGTTAATTCATTCCAGAACTCATTCCGCTCTTCTTCACTTTTCTCACTACCTGGCCCATACGCACTGACAAACACCCAACATTCCCTACCCAACCTAACCCTTACCCACATTAACCTAGATGATATCTCCTTCCATTCCACTACTTTACCTGTCATCCATTCACTCAGCAATAAAGCCACACCCTCTCTCGCTCTTCCCCTTTCAATCCCAGACACTCTACCAGACATTTCACCAAACATCACTTCACCCTTTCCTTTCATCTTTGTCTCACACAAGGCTAATACATCCATCCTTCTACTTCTAAACATACTTCCAATCTCACATCTTTTGCTCTCTATCGTACTATATCCACGCACATTCAAACACCCCAAAACTAGAGTGCGGGGAGCAGTCACTCTCCCCCCAGCTCCATCTCTTTGTCGATGCCTCGTAGGATTTTTATACAGGAGAGGGAGTTCCCAGCCCCCTCATCCCGTCCCTTTTAGTCGCCTTTTACGACACGCAGGGATAACGTTGGCGCTATTCTAATTGTTTTTATGCCCCCGCGGCCACAGGGGGCATAGGATTTTATAAAATCTTTAATATCGCACTTGACCTCTCTAAATTAATCAGTATAGTTTGATTTAAGACTTTCGGCTTATCTTTTATCTCCTCTCAACGAACTCAATGTTGCATTTTTTTTTTAAGTTGCTCTACTTTTTATTGTTCTTGATGACTAAACACTTGACACTGCTCATCAGATGATTTTTTTTCCTTCTTCACAAATATTTCCTTCCTTTGTACCTTCAATATATTCGAGTCTAATACTAATCTTGGGTTGTTGTTGCCTGATTGGTAACGTCTCTGCCTGGTGTTAGCTAGTCGGGGGATTCGAGTCCCCCTCAGTCTCGTTAGTGCCATTAGTGTCTGCAACCTTACCATCCTTGTGAGCTAAGGTTGGGGCGTTTGGGGAAGCCTATAGGTATATCCATTGAGTCATCAGCAGACATTGCCTGGCCCTCCCTGGTCCTAGCTTGGGTGGAGAGGGGGCTTGGGTGCTGATATATGATATATGGTCAGTCTCTGGGGTATTGTCCTGCTTGAGAGGGCAATGTCACTGTCCCTTGCCTCTGCCATTCATGAGCGGCCTTTAAACCTTGAACCTTCATGCAATGCAACTGTATATGATTCAGCTGTTCACGTTTCATCATGCATTGCTTCCAAGCCGTCATTTGTCATTTGGACCTATTTACGATCTGCTTCTCTCTATTGATCGATTTTGATTCAGATTGCCAACCTAGATGGGACTCCTATATCTCATGTTAAGTAAAAGGACTCCAAAAAGTAGTTGCTATGTATTTTGTTTTTTTCTTGTGCTAATTCTATTATGCAACGTGCCACGAATTACAAAGTACTCTTTTGAAGGGGAATTGCGGTCCAGAATATTGTTTGACATTTTCTGAAATAAATGCTATCTTCATCATGAAATAATAGTGCACTGTAGCTCTTTTACGTCTGATAATGTCTTAAATCGCATATATGAAATAAAAATTAACATTTCATCTCGTCTACAAAATTTACATTTCACCTCGTCTACAAAATTTACATTTCCCCTCGTCTACAAGAAATATCGTTTCACTTCGTCTACAAATTTAACATTTCACGGCGTCTACATTATTATTATTATTATTATTATTATTATTATTATTATTATTATTATTACTAGCTAAGCTACAACCGAACTGTCCAGGAAGATCTGAGTGTAAAAAATTAACATTTCACTTTGTCTACAAAAAAAAACATTTCCCCTCATCTACAAAAATTATCATTTCTCATTGTCTACAAAAATTAATATTTCCCGTCGTCGACAAAAATTAACATTTCACGTCGTCTAAAAACATTAACATTTCAACTTGTCTACAAAAATTAACATTTCACCTCGTCTACAAAAATTAACATTTCACCTCGTCTACAAACATTAACATATCACATCATCAACAAAAATTAACATTTCACCTCTTCAAAAAACATTAACATTTAACGTCGTCTACAAAAATCAACATTTTACCTAGTCAGCAAAAATTAACATTTCACGCCGTCTACAAAAATCAATATTTCACCTCGTCAACAAAAATTAACATTTCACGCCGTCTACATAATTC
>NC_090747.1:83531995-83554495 GCF_036898095.1 Palaemon carinicauda
TCATTTAATAACAGTATCCTTCTTTTATCCTTTAGTTTTATTTTTACTAACGCTAAGTGTCAGTTTAAAGGTTTTAAGGCCGCTCCTGAATGGCAGAGGCAAGGGACAGTGGCATTGCCCTATCGAGTAGGACAATGCCCTAGAGACTGATAATATATACATATGATCAGAGCAAAAGACCCTCTCCACCCAAGCTAGGACCAAGGAGGGCCAGACAATGGCTGTTGATGACTCAGCAGATAGACCTGTAGGCTCCCCCATAGTCCCGCTCCTTAGCTCACAAGGATGGTGAGGTTATAGCGACCAAAGAAACTAACGAATTTGAGGGGGACTCAAACTGTGTCTGTCGTTTACCAGTTAGGGACGTTACCACATATACTGTAGGCCACCACAACCTTGTGCTGGATCTATCCTTAAGGAGCTATTTTGGACTTTGGTTGGTTGGGCTAAAGTAGACATTTGTACTATCAGGGCCAAGACCTACAGAAAGGTCTTGATCAGGACACTGCATAATATCATTTGATATCTCCGGCCAACTTGTAAGCATCGACCGCGTTATCCCGCTCACTGCTACTTCAGTGAAAACGAATATCCTCGGATAATTTATTTCAGAAAGCTTTGGATATCTCTCCTACTTTACGCTTTCCGTCTTACTTTTTGTTTGGTTTTGGTGACCAATATCTTATTAAAGGCTGATCTATCGCTTCCTCAGAAGATAAGGAAGATAAAAAAATTTTATCTTGTTTTTATCGAGTAGTTTTACATCAAATGAAGATATTCTGTTTGTGTATGAGAAGAAAGTAAAAAAAAAAAAAAAAGAATAAATTTATTTTGTAAGCCATAATCACCTCCTTTTCCCCATTTTTATTCGACACACACACACACACACACACACACACACACACACACACACACACCAAGAAAAAACACACACTTTGTGTTACTTGCACGAAATATTCGACCTATCTTAATTTGAATTAGAAATAGTTCATAAATGTTTCAGATCACAGAACTATTTTAATAACCATTTAACCAAAATGTTAGTGTTTTCCACATGACATTTAACAGTATATATATATATATATATATATATATATATATATATATATATATATATATATATATATATATATATATATATATATATATATATATATTTCTGTAGTCTTTCTAAAAACTAACTGCAGGACGATCTGTCCGAGGAGAGGCTGTCTATGATTTTTGGACGCCGCTGAGACGTTGTCTATTCATTATAAACGTATGTAACTACTAAGTACCATACATATAAATATACACATATATATACATACATATATATATATATATATATATATATATATATATATATATATGTATATATATATATACATATATATATATATATATATATATATATATATATATATATATAATCTATATATATGCACACGTCTATACAAACATACGCGCGTTATATGAAACTGAGCGAGAATAAGAAAAAGCTAATATGTACGACGTCCCCTTCCTATTCACTGGCCAAGAATAATTCCTTCATTAATATCACGGGCTATACATTTTCGCCAGATGATGTAGAACGAAGAGAGAGAGAGAGAGAGAGAGAGAGAGAGAGAGAGAGAGAGAGAGAGAGAGAGAGAGAGAGAGAGAGAGAGAGAAGAAAAAAATCGACGCAGGGCATAGAAGGATCCATGAATGAATTCTCTTTCGGAACAATGGACTTAACTCGTAACAGAAATTATTTCCGAGTGAGTAATGTCCTCCCTTCGCTTTCCATCGCCAGATAAGATGATGGCGGGGATGATAAAATGAGGATTGAAAGAAAGAAAAGAAAAAAAAGAAGAAGAAATGAGGAGAACCATCATGAGAAGAGGAAGAAGCGGAGGACGGGGGAAGTGATTAGCAAATGGCAAGCAAAGCGCAATATAAGTATATGCTTATTCAGAGTATTCGAAGAGACATATTCACATCTTTCTTTGTCTTAAATAGTTTGAAAAGAGCGACGAAGGGAGGGAGGGAGGGAGGGGGAGAGAGTAAGGGAAGGGGAGGGGTAGATAACTGCTGTAGGGACCAAGAGCTATTTCGAGAGCTGTAATACATCAGGTGCTTCACCCAGACACCATTTCATTAAGGAGTATATAAATCTTTCTATTTGGCTTGATGGAAAATCTCAATTTTTTTTTTCTAATGAATGGACATTGTAATGGTTTCTGAATGGGTTTTTTACTAATAGGATGGGAGGCGCTAAAACAATTTGACGGAGTGCGTTCTCAAGCTGCACCTGACGTGTTTATTTTGTTAAGCATAATAACGGACTTATGCAATATAACGTTTAGCGTGGACCAACAATGCACTCAGGGGTTTATCTAATGGCACTGCCATTCTTTGCATTGCTTTTTTTTCTATGACTACATGTGTGAAATATATAAGAATCTTTCAGTATCTTTAATGGGATTTTTTACAACAGTAATAACAACAATCTAATGTTGATACTGTTTTTAAAATATTTTATTTTGACTGTTCACTGCTTGCCTTGTAGTTTATTTACTGCCTTGTTTCCTTTCCTCATTGGGCTATCTTTTAATTGCTGGAGCCCTTGGACTTATAGCATCTTGCTTTTCCAACTAGGGTTATAACTTAGCTTGTGTTAATAATAATAATAATAATAATAATAATAATAATAATAATAATAATAATAATATTAACAACAACAACAACAACAACAATAATAATAATAATAATAATAATAATAATAATAATAATAATAATAATAATAATAATGTAACGCATTCGTGAATATAGAAGGTAGGATAAATTTAAAAATGATATTAAATATATGATTAAGATGAAATAACTAAGAGAACCACAAGAAATGTAATGAATGACCGCTTATGAATAAAAGGCAAAATTACACACACAACATTACTGTATCTTAATATGATGTGAAACACAACAATAATCAGGTAGACATCACCTTTCAGAAACTTCCATTGAAAAATGAATGTTGAACAGGAAAGAATAGGCTAAGAATTATTTACAACCATTTCCTTTTTTTTCATAAAAACATCGAGAAAAAAATAAGGTAAATATAGTAAGAGGTGAAGTCCAATTCATAAGCATAAGATTTTGTGCCAACTTCAAATATGATTTGATAATATATTTCTACATTGGCAATTTGCTAATTGATTAATCGTAAAATATTAATGTAATTTACTTGAGATTTCGGTGAAACGGATCGGAAAAAACACAATAAGCTGAAACTTTTGCTGAAGACGAACAGAATCCTACGAGCCCGAATGTAAAAGATAAGGCTAGGGGACTTTGTCTGAGATACTATGGCCTTGTAATAAGAAGACAGAAGGTGGACCTAATCAGGGGGGCTACGAATATGCAATTTATGGGGAGGAGGCGTTTGGGGGTGTCACGGGGTCAGATGGATGGATGTTGCAAGGAGAAATATGGGTTTGATTGGAAGGGGAGAAGATGTAACGAAAAGAAATAGATGAAGAAAGTTGAATAGAGGCACTGACCCTGCTATACAGTTAGACTAATAAGGTCAAAATTAAAAGAAAAATTAAGGGTTAACATCAGTTATATAACAAGTAATTTCTAATGCAGTAGAAAAGAGGCGAGGTGATGCTAAATGTAGCTGTGAAGACTTTGGGACAGGCCGGATTAGCGGACACGTCTATTTAATTTAGCATCTCCCTTAAAGATTGGTGTGAATTTTGTTTTATTCCGGCCGTTTTATGACAAACTTGAATGATCTATCATCCAAACCAAGTATAACTGAGCCGAGCTTCCAGACTCGTATTCAGAGGCTGAAGAATTGATTATGTAGTTTTTCATTTCATTGCAATGCAAGAAAATATTGTTAAGGCTGGTAACCCAAGCAAGTTAGAAACACGAAAAATTTGAAAAAGTGATATCCCTTTTCTTCAGACTAAGAAACCTTGAAAAATGATGAAAAGACAAATGGATTGTAAATACTAATAATGGAGTTAAAGCATAATCAGGAATATGAAACAAAGAATTAGTTGTTAATATCAAGATCATGAATTTTAGAGGTTGTGGCCAGGTGTGAAGGGATATCGATTTTGGAACTATGACGTTTGAAATACTGTAGGAATTAACTTAATTCAAAACAGCATGGCCGGATAATAGTTGAAAAGGCAATTCTAGAAAAAAATAATGAGTATTTGTAATTTTTGCTAATCTGAATAAATTTATGAGGATGGGTCAACCGAAATAGATCGACGATTGGTTTTCTCCCCTTGTTAATTTGACACTGCAATTTAGTCATAAAAAATAATCCGGTGGATGAGTTATGTTATGATTTTGAAGGATTCTTTGGGGGAGAGAGAGAGAGAGAGAGAGAGAGAGAGAGAGAGAGAGAGAGAGAGAGAGAGAGAGAGAGAGAGAGAGAGAGAGAGAGAGTAAATTAATTTAAGACAAGAACAGTCAAGGAGAAAACTGACCAAACCTTCACTATATGGGAAAGAATGCATCTGTCAACAGACAAAATGTAAACAAAAGACGGTACCGTAAACATCGTCCAAACTTTTTTTTCATCAAAAACACTAAACAAAAATATCTTAATCTAGATTCACTTGATGTAAATAACAGTGGGAACGATACCCAAACCCGATCGGTAAAAAAATCCTCAAAAGATTTCCTTGTACAAACCACGGGAGCAAACTAGTAAAGAATGAACGGAAGAAAGAAAAGAGGAAAAGAGAAAGAAAGGCCCCTCAGCCCAGCCCATCCATCCGAGAAGTGTTCAAAGCCTCTCTTTTTTTTCCTTCTCCAAACAAGTCTTTCTTTTCATGATTTTGCAAGTCTTGTTTTCATCAGCGAAATCCATCTACTGGAGGAGCCTGGGCTAACCCTTCAGCCCTCAAAAAGTTTACCAGCAAGAACTATAGCTCTTTTATTTTTCCGAAATTGGATAATCCTCGAGGGAGTCGGCGGTAATCGGCGACCCGTTGTTGGTCTTGTGTTCCCTTTTGATTCTTAGCACAACTTCTTGCGTTTGTTCCATATGATCCGAGAGCAATTGAAACGGGGTCGGACCTAGAGGGAGGGATCTCGTCCCTTGACCGCATAGAGGCCACGATACCATCTATTAACCATAGGGTTTCAGACCTTGCAGCCTCCATAATGATATCCTTGTATGCCCCTCCCTTCCATCCCCCCCGACAGATATTTACCCTTGATCTTAAACCGGAGAAAGGTGTGCACCTCGAAGCGCCCTCGAGTAACCCAGCGCGCCAGCACCTGAATCAAAATTAATATTGAGAAAATGTATGGTAAACGAAAGCTGCAGGATCTGGATTTCTCAAAAGGACTTTCCCTAAAAAGCACCGGGAATCATCGTACACCGGCCGAGTTCCGGTTCTTTCAGAACCGTGGAGCTCCGAAAGGGTTGATGCTATATTGAAGAAAATGAAACATCGAACGCCTTTGTTTGCTCTCCGTCCCAGGAGATATCGCTCCCCGTTGTTCAAGACATCCGTTATGTTGCTATTTTCAACGATCGACGATGCCCTAGTGATGGTGGTGGGAGGGAAGCAAGTGCAGTGGAATCAAACTGAATTGAGGAAGGGAAGATGGAAATGGAAGCAGACATTATTGTTAATCCTGTACACTCGAGTGCCATATGCGGATGAGATCATGATGAGGGGCAGATGGAGATGGTTTGATCATGCTCTCCGTACTCCCCAAGAGAGATTAGTTCACCAAACTTTCAGCTGGGCTCCACAAGGCACCAGAAGAGTTGGAAGACCCAGGCCTATATGGCTGAGGACTATGAAGCGCAAAGTAGATGATGATGAATGGAGAAGTATTGAATTAAAAGCTGAAGATAGAGACGACTGGCGGAATCTAACCGAGGCCCTTTGCGTCAATAGGCGTAGGAGGAGATGATGATGTTCTGGTAAAATCAAATGTTGTTAAAATCAATATAATGAATAAAACTTCCGTGTAATTTCAATTAATTCCCTATATACACATCACCTTCTATCACCCTCATGGAAGGCTGGATGACAATAAAATAATATTGACTAAGGATAGAGCATTTATGTTGATTAGAAATCTTGATAATGTTATCCCAATTAGAGTTATAAGGATCGTAAAATTATAATCCTGTATTCAATATGATGAACACGATATATCACACCTTAATCAAATACACATAATAAACGCAAGTCTTCGATAAATGATCTCCCCTATATAATAAAGAGCGTCTGGTCATATATATATAAACATACACACACACACACACATATATATATATATATATATATATATATATATATACATACACATATATATATATATATATATATATATATATATATATATATATATATATATATATATATATTTCCCGTGACCTTCAGCGGCATTGCCAGATATATCACTACTCAGTCTCTCCCAGTCCTCTAGTAGGGGGTGAGGCAGTTGTCATACCCTGGTGAAAGGGGGCACCCCGAGAAGAAAAGGGGGGTGGGGTGGGAAGTGCCGAATTTGTGTGCGTATGTGCATATCTATCTAAATATTTAGCCTTCATTATTGACGGGTCACGTACACTACTTGGAAATAATTCTCATATAGAGCAATGATATGTTCACAAACCGTACCGATATTCTTCTACAATCTACATAATAGCTGATTTTAGGCAAATATCCATCCTGCTTTTCCAACTAGGGTTGTAGCTTATCAAATAATAATAATAATAATAATAATAATAATAATAATAATAATAATAATAATAATATAAAATGGGTTCGGTTATTGATATATATTAGCCTGGAACAGTGAAAAACAGAAAGGAAATATCTTGTGCTTAACCACTGTGTTAAGCGAAATTGAAAGAACCAATCGAAAATAGTGTTTAAAAATTATCAAACATTTTCTAATTGATAATGAAAAAACCCGAATAAGGTTATTCTATTTGATATATATGTGTATATTTATAAATACTTTTATCTATACACACGCACACGCAAACACACAAATATATATATATATATATATATATATATATATATATATATATATATATATATATATATACTGTATATATATATATAACTATATACTGTGGCAAATATTATAATTCTCATATATATATATATATATATATATATATATATATATATATATATATATATATATATATATATTGCGGCAAATATTATAATTATCATTACTATTGTTAACATAATGATGATTAGTATCATCATTGAAAACAAACGAACCTACCTATGAAACTATATTAAAATTCTATTAAATAACTTATTAGGCTACATTCTAGTACGTAAATAAAGGTAGTCTAACTATAAACTAATAGGCTATCTTGAATAGGTCAATCGGTGCATGACACTTCAAAGAACCATTACAGCCTCTTTTAAATGATTTTGCATCAACATCAATACTAATCGCAGGAAGACCATAGACTTGTAGAAAGAGGAATGAAAGACACCTGGTATTTCCTAACAGAATGCAGATGATGTTGCTCTCTAAAGCGACTGCACAGACAAATTTTATAACGCAGACATTACAGACGGTAGCGATACTGTACTTTCTGCTTGTACGGGAACTTACGAAAGACTGTCAAACGTGATAGCTTTCAGAGATAATCTGTATACAAATATCTTGGTTAGATAAAGGAAAACCTTCAATAAAGACATTTTTTTAAATAGGAAAAACCTGGTTATCAAAGTCACACGAGATAACAGACTTAAAATAATGTTTATACAAGAAACGATCTAAATCTCTTGGCATTGATATTAGCATTTTAATTGTTCATTGGATGATGAAATTTCCAAAAAAAAAAAAAAAAATTAAATTTTTAAATTTTAGACCGAGTGTTATTGAGTCCTCCGAAGTAAATCACGAAATGGAATAGAGGTTAAAATATAATCTGACTAATATAGTCTGAAATTTTGCTAGAGCACTGCTTCACTCCGCTAACAGAACTATAGATCCAGTCTATATCTCATTAAAGACTAGTAGCCACTTAATTTCACACAATCTTTTCTACAGTTTAATTTCCAAGAACAACCATCATGTTACCAGTGAAAAAAAAATACAACAATAGTTTGGAGCACTAGCCTATAAGGTACACCGGACATTTGAAAATTGAAAAAAAACATGAATGATTTCTCTAACAAACCAAATGAATGATGTTCATGCAAGAATCCTACGGTTAAGCAAATTAAATAACATTTTAAATCCATGTTAACTAATAGACATCCTTATCCGATGGCATTTCGTTTTTTACATTTAGCCTAAAATGAAAATAGAAGTACGATTATTTATTCGCATACCAATACAGATTACTAAAGGTTCAAATATTGCTCATGAACGGCAAAAGCAAAGGATAGTTCATTGTCTTGTCTCTTTGCCCAAGCGACTGGTCATATACATAATTGATGCGTGCCCAAGCTGGGACTAGGACTAGGAAGTGCCAGACAATAGCTAAGGGTGACTAGGCAGCTAGACCTATAGCCATCTCAAAACCCCAATTCATGGCTCGGAAGGATAATAAGGTTGAAGACCATGTTGCAGACACTATCAGCCAGTGTGCAGGGCTGTTAGTCTTCACTCACGTTCGTTCTTTAGAATGCCTAAGGCCATATATGGTGCCTCATGTGGTAAACCCACGGGCGAGTCGTTTCTACTAGACTACCAAAACCACAAGCACTTCTTAGACTTAGAGAGCACACAAATTTATTTACTTTTGAAAATGTATTTATAAACATAGATATATCTATGCACATATATACATATAGTAAGCCAGCCAGGGCAAAAGCCACCCGTTGAGATACTACCACTAGAGAGTTATGGGGTCCATTGACTGGATCCTTCTCTCCGGTTAAGGTTCACTTTCCCTTTGCCTACACTTACACCGAATAGTCTGGCCTATTCTTTACAGATTCTCCTGTCCTCATACACCTGACACTTAGATTACCAAACAATTCTTCTTCGCTCAAGGGGTTAACTACTGCACTGTAATTGTTCAGTAGCCACTTTCCTCTTGGTAAGAGTAGAAGAGACTCCTTAGATATGGCAAGCAGCTCTTCTAGGAGAAGGACACTCAAAAATCAAACCATTGTTCTCTAGTCTTGGGTAGTGCCACAGCATCTGTACCATGGTCTTCCACTGTCTTGGGTTAAGAGTTCTCTTGCTTGAAGGTACACTCGGGCACACTATTCTATCTTATTTATCTTCCTCTTGTTTTGTTAACTTTTTATGGTTTATATAGAAAATATATATTTCAATGTTACTGTTCTTAAAATATCTTATTTTTCCTTATTTCCTGTCCTCACTGGACTATTTTCCCTATTGGGGCTCCTAGGCTTATAGCGTCCTGCTTTTCCAAATATGGTTGTATCTTAGCAAGTAATAATAATAATAATAATAATAATAATAATAATAATAATAATAATAATAATAATAATAATAATTTTATTACTAACACGCAAGCTTTTCATTTATTTAAGGTAAGCCACAAATACCCTTTCATTTCAAATTCGCTCTGCTACGGGATCACAGACCCATAGGGATATTCCATTCTAAAGGGCATACCATACTTTTAGCGGTGCCGTTTCTCCTTAATCTATGATTTCTTAGAATGTGATTCCAAACGTTAAAACATAATGCAAATACGTTACAAGATTGGAAGATACGGGTTCATGCCGCTTGCATATTATTGGCCAACAAAAGATGGTAAATTCCTTTTCCTTGGGAAAGGTATAACTCTTAGAGTCAGTTCTGGCTATCGAAACCAAGTCCAAGACATAATGCTTTATATGCTAATGTAGGTATAGATGTTTTCAATTGCCTTTATACGTTATTTAGATAAATAGTTTTATCATTTCTTAACAACTATATATATAAACCATTTCTTAAACGTCGCAAATGTTCAACCGTATCTTAAAGATAATATGCGATTCTTATGATTATGCGAGGAGAATTTTATAAAAATGTTAATAATTGGACGTCAAACTTTACTATTGCTAGGCTTTGATCATACGCAACATTGCAGATTCGCATGTAAACTTATCATAACCCAAAAAATTCTAAATTGGCATGCCTTGAATATTCCATTAAAAAAAAAAAATTATCAAACGCCAAAAATATGAAAACATAATCACATTCAAAACATATATCAAAGAGATCCAGATGTTCCGGGTAACAAGGGCAATACAATAATAGACCACATAACGATAATTGCCTGCTCATTCTGGTATCCATAATTAAAAGAGAAAGTCACCTTAAGACGGAATTACAATTGGACATCTTAATAGTGAACATTAGCCCGAGGCAATGAGTATTCATATGTAACCATGCAATTACCAGTGTACAGCTGAGGGACCGATATATATATATATATATATATATATATATATATATATATATATATATATATATATATATGTGTGTGTGTGTGTGTATATATATATATATATATATATATATATATATATATATATATATATATATATATATATATTTATATATTTGTATCTGTATATATATATATATATATATACATACATATATATATATATATATATATATATATATATATATATATATATATATATATATATATATATATTTCTTCTTTTTTACCGTACACCTCTATTACCTTTAGTATGGGATGGGGCTAGAAGTGTACATCCACATTATAATAATAATAATAACAATAATAATAATAGTAATAAATATTATTAATATTATTATCATTACAATTTGTACTGAAGTTATAACGCTAGTAATACATGGTCCAAGGTTCCAAAGCGTAAAAATAACGGAAAAGGAAAGATAAAAATTGAAAAGAAAATCGTAAAAAATTAAGCAAATAAAGAGAAAGAACAATTATTAATAAATAACAGATATTGAATGAAACAAGACTTATGTCAGCTTCCTAAAAAATAAAGCATTAAGACCAAGTCTATATAAGTGAGGTTCTTCCGATTCAACCATTTAATTAGGAAAATTATCCCTTATTTTGTAACAGCTGAAATAAAAATAAAATAAAAACTGTGTAGTACTAAGTCTTGCGATCGAAAATGTAAGGCTTAGAATTAACAGCATGCCCAGTAACAAGTGGAGAATGGTGTCGTCTGGAAAGATCTAAATACCAAGGAAAGTCCGAATTATCTATATTCTCTTACATATACATGCACACTAATATGCACTCATTCATAAACACACAAATATGTATGTATGTATGTATGTATGTATGTATATATATATATATATATATATATATATATATATATATATATATATATATATATATATATCATACAAAAATAACAAAGTAGATGAAAAAATAATTTAATTCATCAACTATACATCCTACAATACATTCACTGCGCGACAATCAGGTAGCTATAGGTTTTCTAGACAGGTCTTTTTTTCCATTGCGTTTCGTAGTGGAACATATATAACATTATTATTATTGTTATTATTACTTGCTAAGCTTCAACCCTAGTTGGAAAGGAAACAGGAAAAATAAAACATTCTAAGAAAAGTAACAACATTAAAATAATTATTTTCTATATAAACTATAAAAACTTTAACAAAACAAGTGGAAGAGAAATAAGACAAAATAGTGTACCCTCAAGCAAGAGAACTCTAACCCAAGAGAGTGGAAGACCATGGTACAGAGGCTATGGCACTACCTAAGACTAGAGAACAATGATTTAATTTTGGAGTGTCCTTCTCCTAGAAGAGCTGCTTACCATAGCTAAAGAGTCTTTTCTACCCTTACCAAGAAGAAAGTGGCCACTAAACACTTACACAGCAGTGGTTAACCCCTTGATAGAAGAATTAATTGGTAATTTCAGTGTTGTCAGATGTATGAGGTCAGAGGAGAATATGTAAAGAATAGGCCAGACTATTCGGTGTATGTGTAGGCAAAGGGAAAATGAATCGTAACCAGAGAGAAGGATCCAATGAAGCACTGTCTGGCCAGTCAAAGGACCCAATTACTCTAGCGGTAGTATCTCAACAAATAATCATCAATGCATAAACAAATTCTAAGGAAAAATGTGCATAACACTTGTTTCTAAACCTGTTATTCATATTATTGGCAAGATAAATATGATAAATAAAATAATTAAATAATTGGGTCTAAAAAACTGAACGGTGTACTGTAAGGGGAAAGAGATAAACTATTCATAGTTTCTGTATGGTTGATTCAAGCAACGTGGTTTGGGAAGCACCATAACATTAGTAATATATCTATATATATAATATATATATATATATATATATATATATATATATATATATATATATATATATATATATATATACTGTATATATCTGTTCATATATACTACAAGGAAAAGTGATTCTAGTCAGTGAATCCTGACTAGATTCGTCTCTACAATATCATTCTTGCCATTTGCTGTCCTAAAGACAAAAATAGTCAGAATTCGCTAATTATTTTTACTTTCCTATTGGTTTATTGCATTTGAGTATCCCATGTTCCTGTGAGTTTTACACACACACACACACACACACACACACACACACACACACACACACACACACACATATATATATATATATATATATATATATATATATATATATATATATATATACTGTATATATAATGTGTCAATAAATATCTAAACATGTATAAATTGTTTTCATTTCAAGCTGTATTCCCTAATAGGGTGCTTCAAGACAGAAATGACAACTGATGAATTGTGAATGAACACAATGACAATAAACTTCCACAATGTTAGACCTTTTAGGCACCTGCATGAGATCTTCAGCAGTATTAGGTCCCTATAAACCAACTATGATGCACGCACTCTTGCATTTCCTACTATCGAGACATTCCCTTTTCAATATGTATTACATCACCACATATCTAGTATATGGATGTGGCGACCACAAAGTCCAATGTATCAAAAAAGGTTGCTACGTTCGATGACCATAACTATTTTCACGCCAGTTTATTCAAAATCTGTCACGTTCACTAGATCTGTTCATCATTGCTGGGTAGAGGATTAGGGTAAACAGCACTTCCAGGAGGACAATCCATTATTAAACCATTATTCTCTAGTCTTGGGTAGTGCCATAGCCTCTGTACCATGCTCTTCCATTATCTTGGGTTAGAGTTCTCTTGCTTCAGAGGCTACACTAAGACACACTATTCTATCTGTTTCCTTATTTCCTTTACTCATTAGGCTATTTTTACTGTTGGAGCCCTTGGGCTTATAACATCCTTCTTTTCCAACTAGGGTCGTAGCTTAGCTAGAAATAATAATAATAATACCATAAAATTAAAGAAAAAGGACACGAGACAGTTGACCCTCTCTCTGAGAAAAGAAAGAGCTGTACTTTACAGGCACCACTCCTGAAAGGAGTTTATACATATAAGTATATTACACATACACACATACACACACATACACATATATATATATACACACACACACACACACATATATATATATATATATATATATATATATATATATATATATATATATATATATATATATATATCATATACATTATTCAGCAAATTAACCTGAAATATTTGCTGCAATACCCCCCACGAGGACGCGATCCCTCTTTCTGCCTGTCAAAGTAAGCTATGTTGCATGGGATTTAGCTAAACAGCTTATTACCAGCAGCTTCATAAGCCTCCCTACTGCGATAGTAATATCGGTAATCAGCGTTTATTTATTAGTCATCTTTGTAATTTGAAACTGAATCCAATTAATGATAATCATGTGAAATAGCGCTCGTTCAATTAATATGCAAATTAGGTATGATAATTAGGTCAACATGAGGGCCCCAGGGGTAAAGCTAAACATATTCAAATCCCGCTATATAACAACAGCACGTCGGACCATTGCGAAATGTTTTATGGCCGGACATGCTCTGAACTGTAGATCAGTTTGCCTTTGGCAATAGCTGTTGTAAATGAATTTCGAATCTCAATGAAGTCCAGCTTTTTATAAGCAGTGTTCCAATCTGAAGTCTTGTGTATATGAAAGCTTAAATGATTATTATGATGATGCTTTTAAAAATAGAAACAATAGTACGGATTCTGTAAAAACGTATTTAGTCCCTAAATGGGTAAGCATGGAGAGGTATACTACATTTTACAAAACATAACTTACTTGGATTTTTCTCTGTTTTCACTTCGACAAGGGACCAGTGGAACGTCCTCTGCGCAAAGTGTCTCAATAATAATAAATTAAAGAGTAACTGCAAGAGGAGTTAATGACAAACAAACATATCAACTGACTCTAATCAAATCAAGCTAACCTTCTTAATTATAATGGACATTGTAAAACCAGCCCTAACAAACCTGAACATTTCCTTTCCGTAATCCTGAAAGACTATAAGCGAACCAAGTGTGTTCATAATCATGTTTTGCAGTTCACAGAAAATGAATTCATTTCAAAGGAACACTATAAGCCACCAAAAGGACGTGGCGCTTGTACGACAACCTTCTTCAGAAGAACCTCCCCCAAAACTGAATCATTTCAAGTTCTCTGTTAAGATTTCCGTCTCTAGTAGATTTTCAGAACAATCTCTCTTTGTATTTTGTCACGTGGAATGAAACAATATACCTTGAGCTGTGGAGAATACTCAAAACAGAATACACATGCACCGTCACAAAAACACTTACACATCACACACACACACACACATATATATATATATATATATATATATATATATATATATATATATATATATATATATATATATATATATATATATATATATACAATATATATATATATATATACAGTATATATATATATAGCTTTGAACCACCCTGGTTTAAAAATACATCAGTCATATCATGTCAACACACAGAAGTTTCGTTAGCTACTTAGTCAACCCCCTTTCACCTTAAATTCAAATCACTTACGCTTCTTATCATATAATGTGTAACGACCCATTTGGCCAATAGACACACGCTCTCTCTCTCTCTCTCTCTCTCTCTCTCTCTCTCTCTCTCTCTCTCTCTCTCTCTCTCTCTCTCTCTCTCTTTTAGACATTCTTAAGTATGAAGGTCTTATGCAGCCTAACAACCTCCTTCTCTCGTGTGACCCCAGTCGAATATTCTCCCTTATCACAGAGTAACCACAGCCTAACATCCTTCTCTCAGTGTGAACATAGCCCAACATCCCTCCTTTCAGCATTACCACAGCCTAACATGCTCACTTCTCTTGTTGTGAGCACTCCCTAAAATCCTCTCTCTTCTCAGAACAACTACAGCCTAATATCCTCCATTCTCTCACTGATCATAGCCTAATATCCTTTTTTTCATCAGATAGACTATAGCCTAACATCCTCCCTTCTCTCAGTGTGAACATTGCCCAAAATAACCCCCTTCTCTCAACATCACAACAGCCTAACATCCATCCTTCTCTCAGCATGACAAAAGCATAACATCATCCCTTTTCTTAGTATGACCACAGTCTAACATCCTTATTTCTCTCATTGTGAACATAGCCTAACAACCTTCCTCCTATTAGTGTGACCACAGCTTAACATCCTTCTTTTTCTCAAGTGTGACTAAAGCATAATATCCTCTCTTCTCTTAGCGTGACCACAGTAACATCCACCCTTCTCTCAGCGTGACTAAAACATAACTTCCACCTTTCTTTCAGAATGACCACACCCTAAGATCCCCCTTTCTCTCAGTGTGAACAAGCCTTAACCTCCACCTTTCTCTCAGTGTGACCACATCCTAACATCCACCCTACTCTGAACGTGACTAATGCAAAACATCCACCTTTCTTTCAGCGTGACCACGCCCTAACCTCCCCCTTTCTATCAGTGTGACCATACCCTAAGATCCACCTTTCTCTCAGTGTGACCACACACTAAGATCCACCTTTCTCTCAGTGTGACCACACCTTAACCTCCACCTTTCTTTCAGTGTGACCACACCCTAACATCTACCTTGCAATCAGTGTGACCACACCCTAACCTCTACCTTTCTATCAGGTGACCTCATCCTAGCATCCACCTTTCTATCAGTGTGACCACACCCTAACATCCACCTTTCTATCAGTGTGACCACACCCCAACATCCACCCTTCTATCAGTGTGACCGCACCCTAAGATCCCCCTTGCAATCAGTGTGACCACACGCTAACCTCTACATTTCTATCAGTGTGACTACACCCTAACCTCCACCTTTCTATCAGTGTGACCAAACCGTAACATCCACCTTTCTCTCAGTGTGTCCACACCTTAAAATCCCCCTTTCTATCAGTGTGACCAAACCCTAACATCCACCTTTCTATCAGTGTGACCGTACCCTAACATCCATCTTTTTATCAGTGTGACCACACCCTAACATCCACCTTTCTATCAGCGTGTCCACACGCTAACATCCACCTTTCTCTCAGTGTGACTACACCCAAACATCCACTTTTCTATCAGTGTGACCACACCCTAACATTCACCTTTTTATCAGTGTGACCACACCCTAACATCCACCTTTCTCTCAGTGTGACTACACCCCAACATCCACCTCTCTATCACTGTGACCACACCCAATCATCCACCTTTCTATCAGTGTGACCACATCCTAACATCCACCTTTTTATCAGTGTGACCACACCCTAACCTCTATCTTTCTATCAGGTGACCACACCCTAACATCCACCTTTCTCACAGTGTGACCAAACCCTAATATCCACCTTTCTATCCGTGTGACCACACCCTAACATCCACGTTTTTCTCAGTGTGAACACACTAACATCCTCCCTCTTCTCAGTGTGACCAGAGCCTAACATCATCCCTTCTTTCAGTATAAACAAATTAACATGAATACTCTGATCCTTCTTTTCACTTACACTAACTTTAATACTAAATGTGTTGGCAATACTTTTTCTCGTCTTTTCAGCCATTTTTAATTGACAACTACCAAACAGTAAATTTCATAACCATATTCACACCTTTTTCTCTTATGTCTGTTCAACACATATTTCATTAAAAAAAATAAATAACAGCATACTGTACTTCAACTTTCATCTCTCTTTCGATGTTTCAATAGGGATTCTTGCAATATACCTTATATCTTGTTCAAGAAATACATTCTCTTATTATGCAATAATCATACTAATTATTTTTTGCATTTATACTCTTGCTGACATTTAGTTTCAATTTTATCTTTTGCAGGTCTTGCAACTCATTCAACAGTCCCTGGAACTTCTCTTCCCTGTCACCGAGTAATGCTACTTTACTGGCAAACATCAGTCACTCCAGACATCACACCGCGCATGGCACCGTTCTCTGATCACATATACTTACACTTACAGTCTTATTTTAATTAGCGAATTTGTTCAATTGTATTTAAGTGATGATGTGTTTATGATTCTACCTTCTAATAACTTCCTTCAGTTTTCTATAATTCTAACTTAGACAATTTTCAAATAATATTACATATACAATGCAAATGTATATATATATGTATTCACAGTATATATGATATAATATATAATATATATATATATATATATATGTATGTATATATATATATATATATATATATATATATATATATATATATATATATATAAACACACACAGATAGGGGGCTTGTAAGAATGATGTTCATGGAGGTAGTGAAGACACACCACAGAGACAAGGTATCAATCTCTAGAGGTATGAAGGAAAGGAGTGATCTTCGCCAGTTTAGTCCTTCCTGGTGGAGTAAAGGGGACTACAAGGACTAAATATCTTTCTAACCGAAGTGGAGAATAGGGAATTAACAGTACAATTACACTTTAAAAAAGATGTGTGGATGTTTAAATGCAAATTAATGAAGAAAATCTAAGACTGTGGACAGAAATTTAGTGCAACAACAATTCCCACATTGAACCCCCCCCCCAAAAAAAAGGAGAGATATTAATGTATATATAAATATTGGTAGTTTATTGGAATGCCTAGTCGTGCAGAAGGCGAAAAGACTGATGGCAATTATCAATGATTGTATCATGTATATATATATATATATATATATATATATATATATATATATATATATATATATATATATATATATATATGCATATATAATATATATCATATATAATTACGTATATATAATATATATATGTATACGTGTGTATATATATATATATATATATATATATATATATATATATATATATATATATATATATATATATATATACATATTGGTTACATAGAGAGAAAGAGAAACGACAAGAACGATAGTGGCAGCATATCTTGAAAGAAGGAAGTCTTCAGAGTAAAAGAGAAGTTCCTTGATAAGCGTTGAAGGTAGTTTGGTCAGGGCACCAGTCACCCTTTGAGAACTCCCGCTAGAAAGTTTTTGGGTCCTTTGACTGGCCAAACAGTACTACATTGGATCCTTCTCTCTAGTTATGGTTCCCTTTCCCTTTGCCTATTCATAAAACGAATAATCTGGCCTATTTTTTTACAGATTCTATCATCTGTCATACACCTGACAACACTGAGGTTACCATACAATTCTTCTTCACCCAAGGGGTTAACTACTGCACTGTAATTGTTCAGTGGCCGCTTTACTCTTGTTAAGGGTACAAGAGACTCTGCAGCTGTGGTAAGCAGCTCTTCTAGGAGAAGGACACTCCAAAATCAAACCATTGTTCTCTAGTCTTAGGTAGTGCCATAGCCTCTGTATCCTGGCCTTTTACTGTTTTGGGTTCGAGTTCTCTTGCTTAGGGGAATACTCGGGCACACTATTCTATCTAATTTCTCTTCCACTTGTTTTGTTATTTTTTATAGCTTACATAGTAAATATTTATTCTAATGTTGTTACTGTTATTGAAATATTTAATGTTTCCCCGTTTCCTTTCCTCACTGGCCTATTTTCCCTGTTGGGGCCCCTCGGAAGTATCCTGATTTTTCAACTAGGGTTGTAGCTGAGCAAGAAATAACGATAATAATACAGCTTACGATACAGTTCTCTCTGCAGTGAATGAAAAGTCCAGCAAAGTATCTTAATTTTTGTTATAAAAAAAATATTAAACTCTAAGACGCCTGCAGTACAGAATCTGTGAGACGTTGTAATTCCAATACCACAACTAATTGACTTGATATCAAATACCAACTTTATTCTTTTACAAGTGATCCAAAAATCAGCAACAACTAGACACCGGCCCACAAATATTATTTGCAATGTGACCTGTATGCAGCTGTTTTGTGCCCACATTTTAAGAACGTTAAATCTAAGTTGACAATTTTTACACTTGTGTCAACATGCAGATCCTTAACAGTTTTTCATTGTTGAAATAGGAAATAATAATTTAAGGTGAAATGCTATTTTCTTTTTTTTCTACAGCACAAACCTATATGGAAAATAAGATTTTCAATAAGAGTGATGCATTTTTTTACAGTTATATCATCAAACCTTAGATGTACTTTATTTTTATAAGAGCATACATTCCTGAAATTAATAGATTTTTTTTCAATTGAATAGGATCACAGCGTAGCTGCAAAATATTAAAAATATAGGACTCTATCAACAAACTAATTATGTGGAGGTTGCCATTAATATTTTGCACTCTATGCAAAAATAATCTCAAAAGAAATTATTTTCTAATGAAAAACACTAAAAATCGCAATTTTGAACACAATTAAAAACCGAAAAAAACGAGATTTTTATTTCGATTATTACTGAAATGTAACTTATTATTCTGAAATATTTATAATTTTTATATTTTTTTTTTTATTTATGATTTTTATCATTTTTTTTTCATTAAAGTTCAATATGAATACATTATGTGCACAAAGTCTGGTCCCACCCCCACCCTCACGCCCACAACAACCCCACCCCCATCTTTCTTTCTTTTTGTAACAGTCTCGCCTAATTAATGTCGCCGTTGTTCGCATATCCTCTTCTCTCCTTTTCCTCCTTATTATTCCTTCATTCCGCTCTTCCCACAATCCTCCACCTGTCCGCCATCTTTCTTTTTTCCCTCCGCTCTCGTTACTATTGAGAAATTGATACCCCTTGGATAAACTGTTTATATAATTAGGCAGATCCTTTCTTTTTTCAAGCTATTCAAAGCCAGACTTGAAATCTTCCTTTTGAGTGTGCGTGTGTTGCAAGAGGTACGATAAGCTTTATTTTTTTTATTTTCTATTTTTTTTCTGGGTCCCCACCACAAACTGGAATTTCCTGTCGTCTTCAGAGACTTCATATAAAATTAGCGGATTTTAAACAGAAGCAGTTTTTTCTCCTTTTATTTTTTTATTTTTTTTTCTTATTCGACCGTTTTTTTCGGCTTGAGAATTCAATATTATAATGTCTTCTTAGTGGATCGAATTGAGACATATAGATATATGCACAGAGAGAGAGAGAGAGAGAGAGAGAGAGAGAGAGAGAGAGAGAGAGAGAGAGAGAGAGAGAGAGAGAGAGAGAGAGAGAGAGAAAATGGTGACACTGGTATTCCAAAAATCCTATCCCCACTTGCTCCCACCTATTCAGAGCGTAGTGCTTCGCCCGTGGGCATTATTCCTCCTGTATTGAAAGGCTGCACTAAGGTCCAATACCCTGTGACTGCCACTTGTCTCACTGACCCTTACGTCGGCGTTATCCAAAGGCCATATTAGCACGGCCCACTCTAATACACTCCAGTCAACAGACCCGGCTGAATGACTGGATATACAAACTGCTTTTGATTGAGTTAGAAACATCTTTTGAATGGAAGAAAGCTTGTGAAATATGTACCATGTTTGTCCTGTCATTTTGCTATTGAGGAAATATGAGAATGACGATAATGTGTGACAAAGTATCGTTCAGCTGCCGGCTTTAAGACTAATAATGACTGTGTCCATTTATTTATGTTAAGTGTTATTTACCCAAGAGGAGATTTACAATTTATAGCCACTGGGGGATGAACACAAAGCATATCCGGAGGAATGCACCCGAGAGAAAATACTAAAGGCGAGTAAACATGAAAGACAGCAAATGAGAAATGCATCTGGTAAGAAGACGATGCATTTTGGGAACGTGTCAACAGCCTCTGAAAAAACGAACGGGGGGTCTAGCCAAGCCGCTAATTATTTATAAGGAATCAAACGAGAAACAAACAAGAAGGAAAAATATTTTGCACTTAGGGGACAGCGCCCGACGCATATTCATACACTTTCCTAAGAATCACAAATTGGGCCGCTTTGAAACGTACTCATTAGTGGAGACCAAAACGGAAATGCTTAAGAAGTGGCGAAAGGCGACGGTATATAACATTGTCGAGTGAATAGCCGTGCGGCTTTGCTTAGCTCGAGTGACATACGCACGCACAAACACGTACACATCTCGTTATATTCCAAAGACGAAAATGAAGGAAAACAGACAATTTCTTATTCTTCGAGGACGGAATACTGAAGGTATCGTTCACGCTCCGGGTAGAAAGATGATTATATTCTTTTCATAATGAAAGAGAAGGTGTTGCTTTGGACTTATTTGCTATTGTTCATTAAGGCTCATTCAGGGAAGGGTAATAGAAACTAAATATTTTTCATAATTTAAAATGATTACTGGAGTTAGTATTAAAATCTCGAGTTGGTATTATAATCCCTTTGATAAATTCACACAATTAAGGAGAAATTTCTTTGGCTGAAATGATTTACGTCACTACAACTTAGCTGAATTCATTACAATTTTTATAAAAACAGCTAGTTTTCCTAGTGAACCAAACTGAAGAAGATAGATCAAACTTTAATGCTTCAAAGTAAAAATATTTTTTTCAGGAAAACTATGCATCGTTTAAAAATGAAACAACAGTGCCATGGTCTTTATAACCAATGGATTCAAGCGTCTAATTTAAATTATCTCTCTCTCTCTCTCTCTCTCTCTCTCTCTCTCTCTCTCTCTCTCTCTCTCTCTCTCTCTCTCTCTCTCTCTGCTTCACGTATCTTGTTAAGATTTGCTTTGATATCACTCAAGTTCCCTCGGTATAAAAATCGTACGTAGTAACCTCGAAAGTGTCCTGAACCCAGGTCAAGTTCAATCTGTTGGGTTCTCGACCCACGATATGAACCCAACCCTTAACAACAGACTCCTAGGTTCTGTTGCAAGATTACGTCCCACATAGTTAAATCTTGGAGAGGCTAATTATACATTTCATACAGCAATGAACAAAAGATTAGAAATATTACGTTTTGTAACACCAGTTGAATGATCCAACACATCTCTGAAGATATGTTTTGTGTTCAACTTAACGAAATTAACTATTACTTTCTTTTCTTTTTCCTTTAAATTCTAAAGCCATTCCCTTTATCAGGTCTTGGTTATGCAAGGGAAAACTGCACATAGATTACACTCAAAATTTAATATCTGGAAAACGTGGATTAACCTTCTGATCATCATGAGGCTTAATACTACACAGTATTCTAGAAGTTTTACTCCAGGTGTGACCAAGTTGTGGAATGATCTTCCCAGCCTGGTAGTTGAATCAGTAGAACTTCAAA
>NC_090747.1:83561995-83576995 GCF_036898095.1 Palaemon carinicauda
TAAGTAGATATTCTCGATTTAAACCTACGACAAAGAAATTCATGCAATTTAAAGAACAGAACAGTATTCATCAATTTGATATTTCAATGATTAGCCTATGTCCGCCATTTTCTTTGATAAATTTAAAAGTTAAATAGAATGTATCCGAAATTAAGCTTATATAACTTATCTAGGTTACAGCTGTCATTCAATTTAAAGTTACCAAAACTATACTTCAAAATCTCTTTATTCATTAGTATCGTTAATGATTATTATTATTATTATTATTATTATTATTATTATTATTATTATTATTACTTGCTAAGCTACAACCCTAGTTGGAAAAACAGGATGCCATAAGCCCAAGGGCTCCAACAGGGTAAATAGCCCAGTGAGGAAAGGAAATAAGGAAAATCTACTCGATAAGTTTAAGATCAATAATAACACTAAAATAATCTCTTATATATCAACTATAAAAACTTGAAAATAACAAGAGGATAAAAACTTCAAAATAAAGAGAGGAAGAGAAACAAGATATAATAGTGTGCCCAAGTGTATCCTCAAGCAAGAGATCTCTAACCCAGGACAGTGGTTAGTAAATAAGCTTCTATTCACATAACCAGGCATTTTTTTTTCTCTTAAATCTAACAATATTATTCAGGCATATTGTAGTCAGACAATCAACGCGTTCCTAATTCATTGCATCTGTCAGCCGGATCTCGATTAAGAAAAAGAAAAAGGTTCAAGATTTTTTCAACTCGTGGGATCGATCCCGGGTCTCTTCTGGTGATGGTTTATTTGATTAGATGGAAAGATGGTGTACAGGACTGGCAACGACAAAGATTGATCGTGTCTGGGATGGTTGAAAGAAAGTAGATCTAAAAGAAGGGGGGGGGGGGGGTTGTTATAGTAGTGCTTTTAGTTTCGAGATTATATCAGAATAGGTATGTTTCTATACATTGGTTTCACAGCCAAAGTCATTGACTATGGGTTAAAATACTTTTTATAAAATTCAGTTTCTTCATTAAGACTAAATTGTATTACTAGTTTACAAATAATTTCCTCTCAATGCATCATAGAAATAATGGTTACTATTTGTTCAGGCATTGTGTGTGTAAACGTACTCTTAATTTTCTAAGATTGAGGTATTTGACTATGTGTGTATGTGCATTAGTATTTCTGTGTGTATATGCACATGCGTGTGTGCATAAATGTGTAATCATTTGCGAAAAAACAATTTCTTTCAATCCACTAGGATATGGCTTGTGTAAATCTCGACGCATACACTGCTAGTCGCAACCCTAACAAAATATTTTCAATTTACTTTATCTATTACGGTCGATTTTATTGTTTTATTGTTGATTACATTTTATCTAATTCTGTTAAGAGTTCATGATTTTTATGACGTAAGAACAAAACCCAGCTTTGGATATTGGGAATTAAATGACAGGACAGGAGTAGAAATGAAACTATAAGAGAGATTACTCGAGTGCCATATGTGGATGAGATCATGATGAGGGGTAGATGGAGATGGTTTGGGCTTGCTCTTCGCAATCCCCAAGAGGGATTAGTTCATCAAACGTTGAGCTGGGCTCCACAAGGCAATAGAAGAGTAGGAAGACCCAGACCTACATGGCTGAGGACTATGAAGCACGAAGTAGGTGGTGATTAATGGAGGAGTACTGAATGAAAAGCTTAAGATAGAGACGACAGGCGGAATCTAACCGAGGCCCTTTGCGTCAATAGGCGTAGGAGGAGATAATGATAATGATGACTATTTCTAACCATGAAAAATATCTTGAGATCACAGTTGAATTAATAAAAATATTTATATTTAATTTTTATCCATCTCTGATGAAAGAGTGAGTAGGTACCTTCACCTATTTCTAAAGATCACAGGTCGTTTCACTAATCATTATCTTTTTTAAAGATTTCAACCAAAATTGTTAGCTAAGTACTTGATGTAAGACGATTACATTGTCCCATTATTTACCTTTTACATAATTTATAGTATCGCAGACTATTTAAAACTCCAGAAGACTAATCTTTTTTAATCTCAGAAAGAGGTTGTTATCAAATCCTTGTTATGATGTATAATAATCATGATCTGAGGTTGTAAAGACAACATTTGGCGGTTACTGCAGTTCACAATTTCAATAAGCTAACACTTTATCATCAAGCACTAATAAAACCCTAGTTTCTACAGTGATATCAATAAGTTTTAACTTTCCTTATTATCATGACAGGCAAATTCTTCAGAATAACCCATGCTATTTTAACAGAAAATACTTATATTATAATGATAACATTCAGTTGCATCATAATTAAGAAATGTCTATTAAATTTCTTATTCCTAATCTCCTTACCATCGTTCAATTAGTTCGTTATGCATGTTGCATAAGATTTCTTATAATCCTGACGATTCTTTACATTCAGATCTTTCCGGACAGTATCACCCTGTTCGTAATACTAGGTATGCAATTAACTCTAATAGTCGAGCCTTCTACATCACGAGGCTCAATACTAAACAGTATTCTAGAAGTTTTATTCCAGCTGTGACCAAGTTGTGGAATGATCTTCCTGATCGGGTAGTTGAATCGGTAGAACCTCAAAAGTTCAAATTTGCAGCATGTTTTTATGTTGAACAGGCAAACATGAGTCTTTTCATAGTTAATATATGAAATATCTGTTTTAATATGTGCTAAAAAAATTTCATTTTAATTGTTTATTAATTTTCATGTAATTTATTTATTTCCTTATTTCCCTTCCTCACAGAGCTATTTTTCCTTGTTGGAGCCCTCGGGCTTATAGCATCCAACTTTTCCAACTAGGGTTGTAGCTTAGCTATCAATAATAATAATAATAATAATAATAATAATAATAATAATAATAATATAAATAATAATAATAATAATAATAATAACAATGACGATGATGATGATGATTATTATTATTAATAATAATAATAATAATAATAATAATAATAATAATGATAATAATAATAATAATAATACTGGTGTAAAATGTCCAGCAAAAATACTGTTTACATCTGGCCATCGTTTTTTCTCATACTTATTAAATTTATTGGAGGAAAAGAACATAAAACTCTAATCACATTTTAATCCAAGTTCAGTGAAAAATCTGTGAAAAGATCCTATAGAATTTGTGACAACCATACATCTGCTGATTAAATCCAGGAAGATCCCATTGAAATCCTTCTTAGAAACCCAACAAATCAGCGAAAATTAATCCTTACCCCTTTGAAGGGGATGTTTCATTACAAGTAACAATTATTCGCCTATTCATGAAGAGCCAGTGGATTTACCAGCTAAAGATCTTATTGCATAAGTATTCCCTTAATAACACATATTCAGTTTCAAGCAAAGTTTGTATACAGGCAGAAATTTTGGTTTCTCAGTAACTCTATTATATTGTATGAGATTTAAATGGACTCACACGAGGCTTGATATACACTTTAAAAAAAATCATAAACACTCTGCAACACAGAATAATTTAAATAATACAAACACTCTGAACCACAGAATGCTTTAAAAATACAAACACTTTGCAACACAGAATGCTTTGAAAATACAAACACTGAAACACAGCATGCTTTAAAAATACAAACACTATGCAACACATAATGCTTTATAAATACAAACACTCTGCAACACAAAATGCTTTAAAAACACAAACACTTTGCAACACAGAATGCTTTTTAAATATAAACACTCTGCAACATAGAATGCTTTAAAAATACAAACACTCTGCAACAAAGAATGCTTTAAAAATAGAAACACTCTGCAACTCAGAATGCTTTAAAAATTACAAACACTCTGCAACACAGAATGCTTGAAAATACAAACATACACTGCAACACAGGATTCTTTAAAGATGTTTGCAAAAAAAGATGCTTTAAAATAACAAACACTGCAACACAGAATGCCTTTAAAAATGTTTACAAAAATACTCTGCAACACAGGAAATTTTCCCTCTTCTCTCTTCCAGTTTCTCGATCACTTTCTTATTCATCAAAGATATTGTATTCTGGTCTTTTCTATTTCCTTTTCTTGAGCATTAATTAATATTCCCCCTCGGCACCTTCCACCAAGTTTGAAGAATTGAGCGTAAAAATTCCGAGGCGGTTTTCAATTTCCCCACATCGGCGAGCGCTTCATTAAGCGCCTGGCTAACCTATTGTAATCCAGTTTTTCACTGTTTTTCATTCCTCTTCGTCACTTTCAGATCTCTCTCTCTCTCTCTCTCTCTCTCTCTCTCTCTCTCTCTCTCTCTCTCTCTCTCTCTCTCTCTCTCTCTCCTCAACTTCATCTCGAGGGATATTAAATGGATTTTTTCTTCCTCGTTATGGATAGGTACGATTTTATGACGAATAGGATTTTTCATGCTCTCGGTACTGAAGAATCTCTCTCTCTCTCTCTCTCTCTCTCTCTCTCTCTCTCTCTCTCTCTCTCTCTCTCTCTCTCCAGCAAAAGTAACACGAGTAATTTTCTCTTGAAGAAGGCTTGGCAAGATAAGAATAAAGTCGAGGAGAAGTGGGAGGAAGAAGAAGAGGAGGAAGCCTCTCCCTCTCGCAGCTCCCTCCCTCAGACTTCCTTGGCGAGACCTCAACGGTGGCGCCTCTCCAGAGAACGAGATGGGGGAGGCTAGGAGGGGGAGGGGTAGGGTTGAGGGGAGGGGACAGATGGTAGTGGGAGGGAAGGAGGGAGAAACATGCATATTCATACAGCTTAATTAAGATTCCATCACTAGCCTTAAGTTCAATACCTCTTGATCCACGCCGTCACTATTACTGCCACAGTCCCCCCATCACCGCCGCCATCCTTCACAGAAAATGGGAGGGAGATACGGACCCCTTCTCAAGATAGATGTAAGAATGAATTTGTTCACTAAAGGATGCATATTTTCTTTTAATATATTTCGTTTATAATAGAATACGATGATTCCACCGCCAATTCTATGGGAGAAAAGATGAAGTTTTACTATGATTCAACAGCCAATTCTATAGGAGAAAAGATGATGTTTGAATATAAGTACAGTTTCAGTGTACATCGTTTTTACTGAGGCTATCTGACAATACTATTCTGAAAGTGAACAGAAAATATTGCTCTGAAAAAGATGATTCTATGAATCTCATATCAAAATCAGAACCATTCTCATTTCCTAGTTGCATGGCATTTTTTTTATGAAATCCAAAAATCTTACATGAAAATAAGACTTCAGGAGTAAAGTGTGTCACACAAGTGACATTTACGTGTTTCCTTTACAGTCACGAATATATACGCATTCATCTATGTGTCTATTAATATACTGCAATCTTAACAATATCCGACCTTTCGGTTCATAGGGAACTTCAGTAGGAAAAATAATTGTTAAAAGAAGAGTTATTCCTTCTACTTGTGTCTATCCTAGTGCTTTAACTATTACAAGTAAACTCCTAGTAGGATGTAAGAAGTGTCAAAATATTTTTTTCTATGAAGTCTTATATATATATATATATATATATATATATATATATATATATATATATGTATATATATATACACACACACTTATATATATGTATATATATATATATATATATATATATATATATATATATATATATATATATATATGTATGTATATATATATTCAAATAAGCGTAAGATAATCCAGATATTAATGTATCAAAATATATGGCTTATTTGAATGAAAAACACATCTAAATGTGCAAAATTTATAATATATATATACACACACCCACACGCAAATATATGTGTGTAGTTCAAGAATTGTATGGGAAAGATTGCGTAGGAGAAAGAATTCTAATAATGAAATCATATGACCCGAGATTGATAAAGTATGATTTTAAGAGAGTATCTAAGAAAATCGATTCTGTGTCTTGCTTGGTTAAGGGATTACGAAAAGATAGTTGCGTTTGGTAATCAATAAGCAGATGTAAGCGTCAAAGACCCAGATGGCCCTGCTGGTAGGAAAGAAGGTCCTGAAGTAATTACGAATGGAAAAGTATTTGAAACAGAGTTAGATTAAAAATAAACTGTTTCCACAGAAAAAAAAATATTCATAATTAAAAAAATGGGATATACAATATGGTAAGAAAAATAGTTTGGCTAGAAGAGACTCTTTAGCAATGCTAAGCAGCTCTTTTAGTAGGGCACTCCAAAATCAAACCATTGTTCTCTAGTCTTGGGTAGTGCCATAGCCTCTGTACCATGGTCTTCCACTGTCTTGGGTTAGAGTTCTCTTGCTTGAGGGTACACTCGAGCACACTATTCTATCTAATTTCTCTTCCTCTTGTTTTGTTAAGGTATTTATAGTTTATATAGGAAACATTTATTTTAATGTTGTTACTGTCCTTAAAATATTTTATTTTTCCTTGATTCCTTTCCTCACTGGGCTATTTTCCATGTTGGGGTCCCTGAGCTTATAGCATCCTGCTTTTCCAACTAAGGTTGTAGCTTAGCAATTAATAATAACAATAATAATAACAATAATAATAATAATAATAATAATAATAATAATAATAATAACAATAATAATTCTGTAAAGTGATTGGAAAAGCAAACTGGATGTAATAGTGAAACTAAAATTGGCTGTTGCATGTTTGTATCTTATTTAACCGAAGAGAAAGCAAATATAGATAGAAGTTCAAGCTGGCGAGAAGAGGGGAAAACGTGGCTACAAATTAATTTCCTTTTAAAGACTTTTTAAATCATGATTATATAAAATCTCTGGATGATGTCTTAGTGATAGCATGGAGTGTAAGTCGATACAGGATGGTGGGAAGAAGTTATAAAAAACAATAAATTGTTGGATATGAAAATTGGAGATTCAGTGAAGGAAAAAACATGTTTGAGACAGTGACACGCTGGAAAAGGTCATGCACATGTAAAACGGAGGATGGATGAAGTAAAAAAGAAAGCGAGAGAGGAAATGAAGGAAAGAATAGTAATGAAACCAGAGGGGTCGAACATAAGCAGTTATTTAAGGACATGGAAGTAAACAGAGAAAGATTTGTGAGATATATAAGGAGAGATACTGTCTGAAACCAGAGGAGCGCAATGAGTAATTTGTATATTTTTTTGAGTAATTTGTAGATTTTCTCTTTTTTTTTGTGGATAAAAATCTGTAAGATAAAAGTGATTCAGTACTGATCATTACAAGAGGAAAGGGAGCTAGTCTAGGACTGAAAAAGCTTGTGGAAATGACTATGAAGACTTTAATAGGCCAAAAATATCAGGATTTTTTGGGATTGCAAGTAAATTATGTTACTGAATGGGTGACTAAATTCCGGGATCTAGTTTTAGGATCGGGTCAAAAGGAATGAGTGGGACGAATAATTATTACTTTAAGGGTAAAGGAGATAGACCGTACGAATTTTTCATATCCAAGGGCAGGAGTCTGGTTTTGACTGAGAAAGTAAGACAGATCACAGAAGGATTGATAGAGGATACAAGGTGGTTTTAGACAGGGAAGAGGGTGTGGACCATGTATTTGCTATAAGACTGAAAAAAAAAATTTTGAGAGTAAATGGATATATTTTAGTGAAATACATGGACGTAGGAAAATCTTATTTTATGAAAGAATTGATACATAAACAATACGAAAGGTGTTGCCAGTACTTTGTATAGATGTGGACAATAGTTAAACTTGTTATGGTGAAAGAAAAGTGTTTCGAATTCATAAAATGGAGATTGATAAGTCTAAATATAAGTGGTAGTTGTTCCATGTCTGTTTGGTATCTTTATGGATGAAGTGATGTGAAAAGTCAGAGATGGGACATCAGATATATATGCATAATCTGAGAATAGATAAATTTAACCACGGAAAGTGTGTAAAATGGCTGATGCTTAGCGGAGAGATAAATTCAACCACGAAAGGGGAGTGAAATGGCTGATGCTTGCAAATTTAAAAGTGAGGATTGGGAAGATAAAAAAAAATAAGAAATCAGTGCAACAGTTTGATATCATATGAAAAAGATAAGAGAGTCGGGAGTAAATCACAGGTGGAGTATAGGTTAAGAGGGTAACCCCAAAAATTATGAAACATTATTTGTAATTATGGATGGTGATGAAAGGGGATCAGTTTATTCACGTAGGTATTTAAGTACAAATATAACAGTTGCTAAAGTTCCACAAAAACTAAAGCAAGAAAGGTGAAAAGACCAATGCATAGGGCTGGAAGAGATTTGGAGTTACGGAATGCCATATTTTAATGCATGTAAGGATCGTTGGTCAACTCACCTTAAAGAAAATGGAGTGCTGTCCAGTGCAGGTAAACGTTTGAATAAGAGTGCCTTGAGGTGGTTCGCTTATGTGGAAAGAATGGAAGAAAACATGATGGTGAATAACATTCATATTTTGGAAGTTTGATAAGGAAAGAGGAAAAAAATACCAAGATGGTGCATGGTAAATTGATTGGAAGATGTATTACAGACCAAGTATCTTTACATCTATAATGAAAAGTATACGAAAGACAGCAGTGAGTGAAGCATTAATTGTAGGGGATTTAATACCCTACTGATAAGTCTTTTATTTAGCTATGAAGAAGCTAATGTGGTTTATTTAGCAGTTGAATAATGAATGCGGTTGTCACCTCCGTCTTATATATAAGAACCTCCATTACTTAGCGATTCTCTTTTTCCTCCTTTTTTATATTGCCTGGCCCTTTTGGCCAGACATGGGGTCTGATTGTGACTTTTTCTTGCTACACAGAGCAAGAGACTAGGGTTCATCTCAGAAAGGGGTAATGACTTCGAGCAATTTTTCTAAAAAAATCAATGTATCCGTTGACCAAAGTTGCTGATTAATATTATTCTGACTGTAAAGTCAGCGGTAAGTCGCAAACACAGTAAGAAAGAGCTAGAGGACACCGAATTCGTAAAAAAAAAAAAAAAAAAAAAAAAAAAAAAAAAAAACTGCTGAGCACCTTTGTGTGAACAACTCTAGAAACACACCTTTTCAAGTGAAAGAAAAAATACTTATATACATTTGCGTGTAAATATTCCTTTCAGAGTACGGATACCTTATCCTGGTGAAATGGTTTGCGTATCGCCATGATCAGCAAAGGTGTTATAGTCATGGCCACCCATACTAGGTTGGTTTGCTGAGAGCGATCAGAGGAAAATCTCCAACTATACCCTAAGCGCAATGGACAGTGTGGTGATGAAAACTGGCCAAACCCCATACTTGAATAAAGACATGTCTGAGACCTTTGTCCTGCAGTAGACTAAAGCCGACTGCATTTGTTGTTGTGTGTATATATACAGTGCTATATGTGTGTGTGTAAAGAGAGAGAGAGAGAGAGAGAGGGAGAGAGAGAGAGAGAGAGAGAGAGAGGAGAGAAACTTGATTTAGCATCAACCACGATGGAAAACATCACACTAGGCACAACTCCAATTGAACATGACTCTTTGGGAGTAACGAAACAGATCCTTTACTCGAGGAAAAATAAAGTATTTCCACGCTAACGTTAACTCCCGCAATACTTCAGAGATGAAACGGTCTTGGAAAGGAGAGAAAATATGAAAGAAACTGAAAGGAAAAAGGCAATTCCAGGATTTGCATTCAATACCAGACTAGTGAGAAAGATATGCCTCGAAGGAGTGCCTGTCAGTTAAAGCAGATGTTGATGACATTCACTCTAAAAATATATGTTGAATATCCCGGGTCTTGCAAGAACTAGCTTGATAGACAGACGAAGAGAGAGAGAGAGAGAGAGAGAGAGAGAGAGAGAGAGAGAATGAATGACATTTAACCTTTAAGGTGAAATTGGATAGAGGATGAAGATAAAATTCTTCGGTCAAAATCGAATTACCTCGCTTATGATTATTTGTTGCAAACGGTTGCTTTGCAAATGAACTATTTGTACAGGTGGAAAAATTTGTGTGAATATATACAATATATTCTTAAGTTTCATCAAAACACAGTGTAACGCGAGTTTAATGAATAAAGCAAATGAAATACATAATATAAATAATCTATGAAAATATAATTTTTTTTCACAATAGATATTTAGTGATTTTTCTAAGTTAACAAAAACCCAAGTCTTCTGATAAATCCAATACGGTCACGAGACAATTACATATAACTCCTTATAAAAATACATTTAGCAGAAGCGTATTATTTAGTTCTATATTTTCCTTTATTTGAATTGATCCTATAGTTAATTATAGTTACAATCGTACAAGCAGCCATATATCATATTCAGTTCATTTGTTTCTGTATGCTTGATCACGTTTAAATAAAAAATATATAAGAAAAGAACACAAGTTAATTCAACTAACTTTATTTACTTCCCAGTATTCAGATGACTCTCAGAATGAGTTTGAAGTATTCTGGCAAAGCTTTCAAAACTGGTCAGGTCTTCCCTTCTGTGTTATCTATAACGGAATATACTGTATATTGATATATATATATATATATATATATACATATATATATATATATGTATATATATAAATATATACATATATATATATATATTTATATATATATATATATATATATATAATGTGCATATATATGTGTAAATATATATGTGTGTGTGGGTATATATATATATATATATATATATGCAGAAGAACCACAGGGAAAATGAAAATACGAAATATACGCTTAAGTCCTGACTAGTTTCGTGATACTTCTTCAGAGGACTGAAGAAGTATCACGAAACTAGTCAGGACTTAAGCGTATATTTCGTATTTTCATTTTCCCTGTGGTTCTTCTGCATCTGAGCATCACGTTTTCCTGTGATTTTCACGAATATATATATATATATATATATATATATATATATAACAGTGTACGCCACCAGTCAAAAATGAAGGCTAAATATTTAAATATTATGTATACACCACATTCATGAACAGGGTAGAGATTATACTAATTGCCTTTATAGTGGGTTACTAAGATTCATTTCACACGCGCAATCAAATATTCAACCCTTCTCATCCCCTCCCCTTTCCTTTCTACAACGTCTCTCATCAGGGTATGACTACTCCCTCTCCCCCGACCTGAGGGACGGGGAGACCATGCCGCTGAGCGTGATCGGATATATCATCATCATCATCTCCTTCTACGCTTATTGACGCAAATGGACTCGGTTAGATTTCGCCAGTCGTCTCTATCGAAAGATTTTAATTTAATACTTCTCTATTCATCATCTCCTACTTCGCGTTTCATAGTCCTCATTCATGTAGGCCTGAGTCCTCCTTCCAACTCTTCTAGTGCCTTATTGAGCCCAGTTGAACGTTTGGTGAACTAATCCCTCTTGGGGAGTGCGAAGAGCATACCCAAACCATCTCCATCTACCCCTCACCATGATCTCGTCCACATATGACACTCTAGTAATTTATCTTATAGTTTCATTTCTAATCCTGTCCTGCCATTTTACTCCCAATATCTTTCTGAAGGCTTTGTTTTCAAATCTACTAAATCTATTGGAGATTGTTTCATTGTTATACCATGACTCATGTCCATAGAGTAACACCGATCTCATTAAACTGATATATAGTCTGATTTTTATATGTAATATCAGACGATTTGATTTCCAAATTTTACTTAACCAAGCCATTGTATTATTTGCTTTATTCAATCTTTCACTATATATATATATATATATATATACACACACATATATATATATATACATATATATATATGTATATGTATATATATAGAACTATGATAATTTTTTACTTTACTTCTAAAGACGAAATGATGAATGGCGAAGTATTGAATTAAAAGCTCAAGATAGAGACGACTGGCGAAATCTAACCGAGGACTTTTGCGTCAATAGACGTGGGAGGACATGATGATGATGATAATTTTACCACTAACACAAGAGATTTTCAATTTTGTAAATACCCTTTAATATTGAATTCGCTCAGGCATGGGATCTCGGACCACAAGGAAATCCCTTTAATGATGAAACATTTCTGCCCCGCCAAGGACTTGAACCTGTAACCAATAGAAATATGACTAAACATTTTCAAATATTTCTATGCCTATCAGTAATTCTTCACGCTAGAAAATCTCAAAGTTATCAGTGAGCGAAATTCTTTGCAAAAAAGCCAGTTTTGATTTTCCTATTGTGTAATAATCTTGTCATTATGTTAAACCGAATAATTATAACACATTTTAATATGATTTCACATTTCTATTCTACTTGTAAATTTGGATAACATTACAATGTGCTTTGAAAGATTAAGTTTAAAAAAAAGTACATATAAGAACATAAAAATAAAGTTTTTTTTTATAGATTCTAAATACTTTGCCAATCCATGATTGAGAGAATTAAAATATATATGCAGCAATAAAACGTATAAAACCTCTTTACACAAATTTCTTTTATATAATACATAAAACGGCGGAGCGTTTTTAAAAGTTCTCGCAAATTTATTCCGGAATATTTCATAATAAAATTTCTTAAACCTGCTCAGAAAAAAATTCATTTATTGGAACCAACCATAGATCTTAAGATAGTAAATTTTACCAAAGATCTTAAGATAGTATATTTTTTAATAGATCTTTTTGATATGATATTTTCATTAGAATTGTCATACATAAGCAGCTTTTTAATATAGGTACATACGACTAGGAATTCTGACCATAAATCAGTTCATTAAACAAAGCAGACACAGGAACCTTATTCGAGAAAATAAAATGTATATTTTTTCCTATGTCAGGTGGAACTGTGACCTACTTAATCATTAACGAGGCTGGAAAAGTGAGATAATGACATTATCATGTGCTCCAATCTACCCGATACCGATAGGAATAAATGATTCACATTTGCCCTTTATGCGGAAGCATTCTCGATAGTTATTCCAGGATTTGTCATGAAATATTAGTGGAGAGAGAGAGAGAGAGAGAGAGAGAGAGAGAGAGAGAGAGAGAGCTGAAAATTATCCGTGGATGTTTTTGAGAGAGAGAGAGAGAGAGAGAGAGAGAGAGAGAGAGAGAGAGAGCGAGCTGAAAATTATCCGTGGACATTTTTGAGAGAGAGAGAGAGAGAGAGAGAGAGAGAGAGAGAGAGAGCGAGCTGAAAATTATCCGTGGAAATTTTTGAGAGAGAGAGAGAGAGAGGAGAGAGAGAGAGAGAGAGAGAGAGAACGAGAGAGAGAGAGAGAGAGAGAGAGAGAGAATGCTCGTATATATACTGAAAATTATCAGCGGAAAAATTTTGAGAGAGAGAGAGAGAGAGAGAGAGAGAGAGAGAGAATGCTAATGGTGAAAATGATCAGGGGAAATTTTGAGAGAGAGAGAGAGAGGAGAGAGAGAGAGAGAGAGAGAGAAGCTCATATATACTGAAAATTATACGAGGAAAATTTTGAGAGAGAGAGAGAGAGAGAGAGAGAGAGAGAATGCTAATGGTGAAAATGATCAGGGGAAATTTTGAGAGAGAGAGAGAGAGAGAGAGATGAGAGAGAGAGAGAGAGAGAGAAGCTCATATATACTGAAAATTATACGAGGAAAATTTTGAGAGAGAGAGAGAGAGAGAGAGAGAGAGAGAGAGAGAGAGAGAAGCTCTTAAATACTGAAAATTATATTATGAAAATTTTGAGAGAGAGAGAAGCTCTTAAATACTAAAAATTATATTATGAAAATTTTGAGAGAGAGAGAGAGAGAGAGAGAGGAGAGAGAGAGAGAAGCTTGTATATACTGAAATTTATATGAGAAAAATTTTGAGAGAGAGAGAGAGAGAGAGAGAGAGAGAGAGAGAGAGAGAGAGAATGCTAATGCTGAAAATTATCCGGGGGAAAATTAGGGAAAGAATTTGACCGCAGCGGCGTTTGTCAAAATATTTTCATCCGCTTATCATATCAACGCTTAATTGGTTAATTGTGCCAGATTAATGAATAAAGGCTCAAAATGGGGGGCAAATGATCAAAACATAAACACGTCAGTGGGACGTAACAGAAGCACAGTGACGAACATGTTCTGATCATACAGCATTTACAACCAGGAAGCATTACGAACCTAAACGGCAATGCTTATAAGGGTTTAAACTCACATATGAATAGCAAGAACTTTAAGCCCTCATGATTCTCGCATTCTATCGATATGAACGAGCTTGGTCATGAATCAGGTAAACATTTCCTATGGAAATTGTTCTCATTCCTATACACTCTTCATAATCGCATATTTTGGAATATATCATCATTCTTCAATAAACATTATACAATATTGTTCTTTGAAAACAAAATTAGGAATATTATAACACTCAATATAGTACAACTATTTTTGCTTTATCAAAGAAATTGGAATGTTACTTTTCGCTACCAAAATTCGCCAAAGAAATGGTTTTGCCCCCCCCCCCAACTCAAAAACATTCTAGAAAATAGTATAAAAAGAAATGATGATTTCTTGCACACATGAAGAACTCGATAATGATATATTTTATTAATTCCTTGATTTTCAGGAAAGGTTATTACAATGGTGTGAGAGGAATTTCGAATATGTTTACATTATAAGTAATTTCAAATTCCAGTCTCAGAATTTGAATCTTCATTATATTCAATGAGACAAAAATTTTACCATAGATCTTTAGATAGTAAATCGTAAATTTTACCATAGATCTTAAGATCATAAATTTTACCATAGATCTTAGATAGTGAATTTTACCATAGATCTTAGGATGGTAAATTTTACCATAGATCTTAAGATGGTAAATTTTACCATAGATCTTAAGATAATCAATTTTACCACAGTTCCTAAGATCGTAAATATTACCATAGATCTTAAGATAGTGAATTTTACCATAGATTTGAAATCGCGGTAATAATTTCACGGTCTGGCTATCTCGGGTCGATGCTGGAGTTAATGGACATGGGGCCTAATGTTGCCAGCTATATTGAAGTAATAATAAAAAAAACGAACAAATATCCTTCACAAGTGAAGATTTGATGACTCTAAAACGTCTATCAATACTAATTCAAGAACCAATAACTTGTGATTCAATAATACTAATTTGATAACTATTCTAGTTACTTAATTT
>NC_090747.1:83594495-83619495 GCF_036898095.1 Palaemon carinicauda
GGTTACTTTTTAAGACTAAGTAAGTTTTAATGGTTTAAAGACGAATATAAACGCAAAAGTACCTAAGTATTTACGCAAATACTGATAATGAATGAAATACGGGAGAGAGTATAATCAATTAGGGTAAAAATAAGACAAATAACAAAACTTGTGAAATATGCCATATACAGAATTGGGCCTTCATCCAATAATTCTTAGGTCTTCTGATATATTTCTTTTCTACATTTGTGAAAAATAATTTGGAATCTTCAAGTATTCTAGCTATGATATCCATACAGGATTCGTACATCCAATGTAATATCACTTAAAAATAAATCTTACCAATCACGCAAATCCAATAATCAAAAAATATGAAAGGCATAAAGCAAAATGAGGTGATAAACAAACACATATGAGCAATATTTCATAACCATAATTTAGAAATAAATAACAATAAAGGAGATGCAAGCTCTTTGGCATCTATATACCATTATATCTCCAAGATAAACAACTTTCTCAGTATTAAACGCCAAGGTTCAAAATGCAACATAATACAACATAATATAACATAAACCTTCATATATCCGAACAAATGATACATCTTACTGATGCAATGTTGGAAAAAAAAAATGGAAATCCCGCGACCATGTTTGAAGCTAATGGTTACCTTAGCATTCCCCCTTGTGAGCTTCCGGTACAAATAGAAATGTCTCCCAGCCATTAAGTAAATGAAGTGCGTTCAGGCATGAGTGGAGCGATATAGGTGTCGCGAAGCCACATTACATAACAGCACATTGCAAATGCCTGGATGTTTGTGAATATGGACCGGCTTAAGGCTTAAACCTTCGAATTACGGTAACAAACAATTGGATGGAATTATTCATGGCGTATCAAAATAAAATATTTTTTTTTTTTTTTAAATAATATCAAACTATAATGTGTATATATAGTTTTAGTTTATGTGGAAATACCTGACAACGCTATATCATTTATTGCATTACAGTAAGAAATTACAAGACACTTAAACATAAAGACAAATAAACTAGACATCTCAGCGTTACATAACACAAATAAACATTTCTTTGTAACAAAGTTTGCACAGGTATAAGAAAATAAGTAATATTCATCATAACAACTGGCGCCTATTTTTAATCAACATAACTATAGGGTAAAGGTGAAGGACAATGGATATTTCTACTTCTCAATGTCTCATTTATACCGTTACTTTTTATAAGAGGAAAATGCCTCACAATTTACTTGAGACTTAAATATGTAAATACAATGTATGGCAACATTAAAAACATAGGATTTTTTTTTTACTCTGAGGTTAAACGTGAAAATTCACTTCCCCTTTCACTTGTTCCAATAAATAATAATAATAATAATAATAATAATAATAATAATAATAATAATAATAATAATAATAATAATAATAATAATAATTCAACTACACAACTCGCAGAAACATAAACTATTCGAAATATAGGCTTTCCTTATCTCGTATCATCCTTCCTATGTTAATAAGAAAAACGTAATTGCTTACTATTTTCATTACTGAAGCAAATTGTCTTTAGAGTCTTTTTACATATTTTTTTTTAATGGAATAAGTATCTTGACGAAAATGTTTTCAATAATTTCATCATGTAGATAAATTTACAATCCTACATAGTCAGTAAACGATGTATTAAAATGACACCAGTAGCTGTAAAAAGAGAAGTTTTTTTTTTTTTTTTTTTTTTAAAGATTTACAATATTCAATGTTGATATTCGTAGTTGAAGGTCCATACAAAACAATTGTTTCTGGGCCATAGTTTTTTTTCGAAATACATTTATCATTAGAATCAGTCTATGACCAATATATTTCCACTTCTTCAGCGACTTAACAATTCATATATATATATATATATATATATATATATATATATATATATATATATATATATATATATATATATATATATATATATATATATATATATATATAAAGAACGCTTTGAAACTTGAGTAGCAAAAGTAAATTCATCTATATGATTGAATTACCTTAGAAAATATAACTCAAAAAGCTTACTTTGGGTTAGCTTTTATTACCTGCGGAGAGATATGTAGTTTTGTTAATCTAATATGGCTGATGCTTTTTCAAACTACAAAACTATTCGTCGGTGGGTGTTCTCTCTCTCTCTCTCTCTCTCTCTCTCTCTCTCTCTCTCTCTCTCTCTCTCTCTCTCTCTCTTTCTCTCTCTCTCTCTCATTAGGATTGTTTGTACGATAATTCGAAGATTTTGTAAAGAGGATAAGATGGTTTTTGTTCTAATTGAGCAGTTAAATCTAGGCACAATAAGGATAATTTTGGATCTCTTGGTCAAAACTTTTATTTATATTTATATATATATATATATATATATATATATATATATATATATATATATATATATATATATATATATATATATACATATATATATATATATACACACATACACATATATATATGTACATATATATACATATGTATACATATATATATATATATATATATATATATATATATATATATATATATATATATATATATATATATATATATAGACACTTTCAAGTTTTCCAGTCTCAAGGTAAACACAGATACATAAGGATAAAACGGAGGCCGACAAACGGGTAATTTTGAACGACGAAAAAAAAAATCCCTGAACGTTAAAACATCTCAATCTCGGACCATTACCGTAAAGGGCAAAAACGAGGGATGAGAACGCTGAAGTTAAAGAAGCTAAAAATTCAGAAGTGGGATAAGACTCTATATTGGGCAAAAAAGGTCGGGCTAATCTTTATTGCCAAAATGATTTTTTGCGTCGCTTTAGTTTACACGCGCCAACGTAAACAATCTCAGAGAGAGAGAGAGAGAGAGAGAGAGAGAGAGAGAGAGAGAGAGAGAGAGAGAGAGAGAGAGAGAATGATTCCACAGGAGACGCTGGTCGTATTTTTGCGATTATCTTGTTTCATTGGGGGATCATTACCATATTTGTCACTTTCTCCAAAAATGCTAAGAGCCTCGTAACTCGGCTAAGATCTTCGGGAGAATAAGGGGTGGGAGGCCTGCGAGGGGTTTGGAAGGTAAGGGGAGGGAAGGGGAGAGAGGGGGGAGAGAGAGGTAAATGGGGGGGATTGGGAGGGTAAGGGGACCAATTTGCATAATGCCTTGTTTATACTTGCTTTATGACAGCTCCACGTAATGTGCATTTTCGCTTTAATTGTCTCGCCAAATGGGCAGATTTAGGCAAAGTAATCAGAGATATACGCGGACCATTTAGTTAGGGTTTCTTCCAAAGCACACGGCGAAGAAGAGGAAGAAGAAGAAGAAGAAGAACAAGACGTCCTCAGCATCTTCTTAGACTTAGAGGAAAAGAAATGAGAAGAAAGAGAGGGGGGGGGGGTCAGGGAGGAGTTGGTGTGGGAGGAAATGTTTTGGATATTAGGCATGCAACGATGGAAGTGGAGGAATAAAAGGAGGTATCGAGTAGGATACATGGGAGTTGATAAGTAATGAAAAGAGGAAGTAAAAACATATTTTGAATGACAGTGCAAAAAAAAAAAAAAAAAAAAAAAAAAACAACAACGTATCTTCAAACCTGAAGTGAAGGTATACAAACACCAGGCATTTCCTCTGTGAAAGATAAGAAAAAATGAATTATGCAAAAAAAAAAAAAAAAAAAAATCGAGATATTCATGAATATATATAATCAAATAAACACATGTATATAAATGTATCATGTGTGTACAGTATATCTGTATATGAACCGAAGTAAACTAATATATTACTTAAAAAATATGAAACATGTGCTATTAACAGTTACATTTTCTAGTATTCTGCACAAGCAAAGCACTTACAAATTCTCAATGCAGTAGTTTCAAACTTCTATGTAAGCACAAACTTAAAATTAAAAACCGTACGATCAAATGCATCGAGATAATGTGAAAATTCATCATGTATGAGTAAAAAAAAGTATTCTTCACATATACAATGAAAACAAAAATATTTGTGCTATAAAATTAAATTAAAACGTCAGTTAAACTCTTAAATTGTTAATGAAAGTTTTATTATCAGGGAGAAAATATGAAACAATATTGCTTAAGGTTTTTATAATAATTCCCTTTAATTCTCAAACCCTTCCATTTTCATTTCTTATGGTGATTTCTTGTAAGAAAATCACAATTGTCATTAACCTTTGGACCGTTTTTACAAAATTTAATTAGACTAGTGTACGCTACCCGTCAAAAACTACAGCTAAATATTTAAATGGATACGCACACAAATGCACAGGCACCCCCTCTCACTGGGTATATACAGTATATATATATGTGTGTGTGCGTGTGTGTGTTTGTATATGTAAATACATACATACATATATATACATGTATATATATACATATATATATATATATATATATATATATATATATATATATATATATATATATATATATATATATATATCCACACTCTTACTCTTTATTATATAGGGAGTATACTACTTTTGGACTACTCCAGAAAGTTACAGAAGACAGTCCTTGCATTTTATATATATATATATATATATATATATATATATATATATATATATATATATATATATATATATCTATATACATATATATATATATATATATATATATATATATATATATATATATATCCAGTCTTACTCTTTATTATACAGAGTCCTTGCAATACTAATAATCTTCCCTAACTTCACTATATTCAATCCACTATGTTACAGAATTGATATATCACCGAGGAAATAAAAAATGTAGGTTGTGTTTCCATATAATTTTACATGCAGTATAATTTCAATATTGTTCCAAAACTGGTGCCCACTATCATGTCACTTGCGTTTAGGATACAATCTTAATTCAACCGCTGTCAGGATGTAAAAGTATCGGGGTTGGGATATATTACAAAGTCACTTTTGGCTGATCCAGTAACTGCTACCTAACCTGTGACGTCTGGACATGTAATGGGCATTATCCTGTCGCAATAGCATGTCCACTCATTGCCGTCCAATGTTTTTCATCTTGACTGCCAGTATCAAGAGTAAAATCATTATTATTCATTAATTACCTAATCCATTTCAAAATCGTTTATCATGATAACAAGGCCAGAACCCTCCAAAACCAGATGAAAATGCCTTGTCGATGGACGTTTCATTGCGTCCTTTAGAATTAAGAGTAGTGAACCCATGTATCGCCCTGAGATGCTATACTGCAGCAAAAACAGATGGATCAACAAAGAAAAAGATTAAAGTACCCTGACCATTTTTAAAGAACAGGCTATTTTTCATTTATGCAAAAGAACGAGGAAGTTAGTTCTCATTATTACTCATCTCAGTATGTACTGAGACAGCTTTGACAGCCATGGTGTGCGCTATCCTAAACAATGTAATGAATGGCATCCAATTAATCGTCGTATCTGGAGCATACTCCTTATTGGTGGAATACAAATGTGTCATTGCACAATGTGTTATCCTTATCTACATGGATTTCCTTAGAAACGTATATTTTTTTTCGCCATGTACTTAATCCCTTGTCCTTCCCTCTTTTTCATTCTGAATAATTGTTTGTGTTTGGTAAGTTTCAAAAGAATCTTATTTGCAATGCAAAAAGGCAGAGAACGGCCATCTCAATTTTCTTCATATAACTTGCTGTAAAAAAGTTACGCAAAAATATTTCATTTACTACTCTCCTGTCTGGTCAAGGCCGAAAACGTTCTGAAAGACGTCCGGGCGTACATAATAGATGTCTAAAAAAAAAAAAAAGAAAAAAAAATCATTGGTATTATTTAACTGCCGGACGTTCAACAGCATGTCGAATTTACAAACTTTGCCTCTCAATTCTATCTTGGATGAACTCTCGTGTTTGCTTAAGGTTTTTATAATAATTCTCTTTAACTCTCAGACCCTCCACTTTTCATTTCTCATGGGGATTTCTTGAAAGAAAACCACAATTGTCATTAACCTTTGGACCATTTTACAAAATTTACCTACACTAGTGTGCGCTACCCGTCAAAAATGACTGCTAAATGTTTAAATAGATACGCACTCACAAGCATAGGCACCCCCTCTCTCTGGGTATGACTACTTACTGGACGGGGAGAGCTCAGCGTGACCGGATATACATACTCACACATTATCACAAGACCTAACTTTCCTAACACCTCTTCTTAATCTTTATCTACTAAAGACCTTTTTGGGGCTTCGGCTTCTACTTAATCTTATCAACACGTCCAAATAATATAACATTCAAACCAATCCACTTTATTACATCATCTCTATCTGACCAAACCATTTCACAGTACTGGCTCATATTTTCATGTATATAATTTAGCATAATTAAGCCATATTTCTAAAGAGCAGGCCAGTCAATCTCTACTAGATTATTACTCCGAGATGATAAGCGTACTAAGTGGGTTTATGAAGGAAGTACCAACCAATGGAATATTAAAGAAACGGGCTCCAAAGCATAGAAACTTCTTGTGACCAGTAATGGACCCATTAGACAAAGGACATCAACTCTAAATGGAGGATCAACATATTATTTTGCGTGTAACGTGGATGACTCTTGCCTTATTGAAAGAGGAAAGTGGATCAGCAGAATACTTGCAAATATACGTCGTTGAAATCATTAGCTGTCTATAAATCATTATGAATATACGGTAAGGAATTTGCATCACAATTTGAGAAAAAAAAAAATAAGATTAGCGACTCGACTGAATAAAAAAAAAAAATCCTAGTGTATACTTGAAACTTGCCTCTCTTCTAAACCCAACGGGTTAAAAAGATAATTTGTAGATTGCAAAAATGGTTGCAAAAGTAATTTCATCAGAAAAATTTATGATTATATTGCCTAAAAATCAAGTGCTCTTACGGCAAAAAAATTGCAATACCTTTGCTCATCTTAAAAATTAGGAATCCACAACAGGACAAAGGCCTCAGACATGCCCTTCCTCATGCATCGTTTATAGCCTTTCAATGACAGTCTATACTTGCAAATTTTCTTAGCTCGTCAATATAAGCTCAACAAAATTCGGCTGGTGAAATCTTTTTAGAAAACCTGAAGCGTCTTTCAGCGGACGTGTGTCATATGATATAACTGAATAGAATATAATAAGATATATTACATTAAATAATGTACAGGCCTCTTTGAATTTCTGGTGGTTGGGTTCAGAAGGAATAATTATTCCGGTGCAAGACCTTATATTTGGAAATAACGCAGCTGAACACCTCTCAGATACACTGTTAAATGTTTAGGTCAACATTTATTACTATTATTATTATTATTATTATTATTATTATTATTATTATTATATTCGCTACATATGCTAGGGGGAAAGACGCTGGGACTGGTACAATACATGAACATACGCTACCCAGGGTCTAAGCGATGTCAGGCAGGGCAGCCGATCGGGACTACGGTCTACCCAAAAGCCAAAGCAAAGTCCTTTCAAATGAAGGCAACCGTGCTCACCACATATATATATATAAAAAAAGAAAAAAAAAAAAAAAAAAAAAAAAAACGTTAATAGAAGACGAAGAAAAGTGACGAAGCAGGGCCTTTTCCATGGAACTTGTACCGATGTTCGTTCGTATATGTGTATTTAAACATTGTACGATTATATTTTTATTTCATCCTCAATGATACGTTTACAATCACAAAAGTAGAGCTTATGGTAAAAGATATTGGGCAACAAATAAAATATAAAGAATATATCTACCAACTCATTAGGAAAACAAATATATATCTATATCACCAGTAACTGAACTAAATGTCAAAGTCCATTTGGGAAACAACGAAAAAGACTACTATCGCGTTGAATGAAAACCTGAATAAACTAATAAAAATCCTTTGGCATCAAGGCAATTATACATTATATGAATTAAACAAACTAGACTGAAGTGTCCTGTCTTTGTAGTCTTCTTTATTCTCCTTGACTTTTATTCCCAATTCAGTCCCTTGGTAAAATAGTGATTTAGAACGTATCCTCTACGATTTGGTGACATTTGTGTATAAACGAGGAAAATATCATGTTAATAATTTCCATTTCTAGTGCAGCATTGAAAGAACTTTTGATAAAATCACAGGAAGCTAAACATACGCTCTTTCTATGTGATTCATTTCTAACAAATTGTTGATATACTTCTTCCTGCTTTCAGGAGTTAACATTAGACAAACAATTTAGAAGGAACAAGTAAAATTTTAATCTGACTCTGATCCTGGTTCTCAATAAAGACCTAAACCTACAATAGATAATAACAAAAAGAAAAAATCTTTCTTCCATCAATCGGAACTCAAAGCAGAAGCTAGAATTAGTCAGTGAGCTTCAAAGTTTTTTCTCTCGAGTGAAGACCTTCGATACTTGAACTATAAAGTTATGGCTTATTGTAAAAATTAACGTTTCAAGATTTTTTACTGTAATTGCTATAAATTTTTTAAAACCGGTGTATTTTCGCAAGCAACGCAAATCTGCGCAACATTAATTGCATCTATAATAACGTACACACCACAGAGATAACTATGAAACCTAACCTAAGAAATGTGACAATCGAAAAAAAAAAGAAAAATCATTCACTATACGTCTAATTTCTTTGCAGAAATTAATAATTCACCCTTCAACTCCAACATAAGAATTATGATACTACTACTTTTACTACTTCTACTACGAATAATAATAATAATAATAATAATAATAATAATAATAATAATAATAATAATAATAATAATAATAATAATAATACTGAAAGTAGCAGCCCAATTCTATTCTCAAGAAAGTTTCTTCTCAGCGTTAAGTAAAAGGTTTCCTGAAGAGACGTCTTCGAATGGAGGTGGCAAAAGACAATTGATGACATATCAAAGGGAGCCGTCGGGGGATGACAAGAAGCAAAGGAATAACATGAGAATAAGCCGGAAAAAAAGAAAACAGATTGAGGAAGGGAGGGGAGGGGTGTAAGAAGAAAGTCTGGAAGGAGGGAGGTAGACAGAAGGAAAAAAATAAAAAGATTTTGGGGTGATAGTTGAAAAAAGAGGGAGAAATATAACACGAATACAGGGAGTAGGGAGGGAAGAGGCGGATGGAGAAAAACGAGGATGGGGTGGTTAGAGAGAGAGAGAGAGAGAGAGAGAGAGAGAGAGAGAGAGAGAGAGAGAGAGAGAGAGAGAGAGAGAGAGAGAGAGAGTGCTAATGCATCCCTCCCCCCAACTGGTCTCTCGTGACATTTGCGTCGTCATAAATACGAGAGCGGATTCCCTCCCCTCAAATGAGAGAAAAAAATAGTATTTAATGCCTACGACTAAGACAAAGCGTCGACAATAAAGGAAGATGAACACTCTCATAATCCAAAGATACGTGCCCCATCATTCCACGGTAAAAATGAAATTATGACTTCTTCTGACCTCCTTTGGGGCCACAACGGCTGATCCTCGCCTTTTATTGGCTCCATCATGACCCTTGCAGCGCCCGCGCGCAGGGGTCATATTCGGGGCCGGCCGCGCATGACCCGACCTTCGGCCTTACGGCGCGGGGAAAGAAGAGCGTTTTTCAGACGGGGGCATTTTTTCCCGGGAGTTCCCATTGGCTCCGTAATTTGATATTATGGATAGGCATATCGCGCATTCTTGAAATTGCACCTCTCCGTTATGATATTCCATTGGGCTCATCTTGCTTTTATTGTGACATTACATCCCGGTGCCATTAATTATAAAAGCTTCTTATTGTTCTTTTAATTTGAGGCTCGCGTCCACTAAGTAGTTAATATCTTAATATATTACAAAGGGAATCCGCTTACCGTGATCAATGTCGCCAATTACATCCGTGGCCACGCCCACCCTCGCGCCCCCGTGGGCTGCAAAGGGCAGCGCCAGTAGTGAGGATACTTTTTCCCCCGCCTATGGGGGAGCGACCGAAGGTGGGCGGGGGCTGTTCTTCAAGAGGAAAAAAAATTGAAATAAAGAAAAAAATCTTTGAGCTAAATCATGCAAAAGAGTAGAAGAGGTTTCTCAGCAAGTCTATTTCTTATAGTTAGAATACGTAGGAGGGGGGTAAGTGAGAAGGGGGGGGGGGAGTAGGAGGTTCTAGGATAAATGGCTACTCACGTCGACAGGGCTTGAAGGATTCATCAGAGAACGAATTATTTATATACCAATTCAACTAAACTCATCTTAATCATACTATCATCGTCCTTATCATTCGTCAAAGTGATCTCATTCATCGTATTCATAACTACAAATCCTCATTATCATAATCATCATCGTTGATGTTACAAGTATCATTAAAAACCTTATATTAAATATTAATTTTACTATCATCATACCTAATATTTTTATTAATATTGTTGTTAATATCATTTAAAATTACCACATAATAAGTTTCATTTCTCCTTAGATATATGAAAAGTCATCAACCGAATTACTGAATATCTATGACACTTATAAAAAGGAATACTGAATGGGGAAAAATTAACCATATGATGTTTTTGAATTTTGTAAGCTATTAATGACAATTTATAGCAAATGTGATAAATGGAAAGAAGATAAATAACAAATAACTTACGATCCAAAGGATAAAATTATTTATCAATTATAGAAAACTTAAAGATTATTTCCAACAATCTTCGAAAGACGTAACAATATCGAACACAACATTAAAAACTTTGTGATGGTTTAGTACAAAGGAAAAAAAACTCAACAACGTAATTATAACATTATTCCGAGTTCAATCGGTAAAATTGTCCCTTAAGTAAATTGTTATTCCTACGATATGAAACTAAGAAATCGTTAACCTATTTCAGTTATTTTCCTTTAAATAACTTTAAAAAAAAATAAGAGTTAAAATGTATTTTATAATAATAATAATAATAATTATTTTTATTATTATTATTATAATCATCTTAGTAGTAGTAGTAGTAGTAGTAGTAGTAGTAGTAGTAGTAGTAATGAAATCCTGCGAAATTTGTGAAACTTTTTGTTTTGTGTTGCTAAAATTCTAAGCGAGCAGACAGGCGATAACGATTAGTTTTGTGCAGTAAACTGGAGAATTCTAAAATCTATAAGAGTAATATTACATTTTATACCATGAGGAATATCAATACATAAACACAAGCAAAATTATATAGTATACAATATCATACTCATTCAACGCTAAAACTTCATAATTTTCACCATAATCATAATCCTTGCTTTCTTTGACAAGAAGGGAGTTTTCGGTGTGTTTTAATCATCATCATCATCATCATCTCCTACGCTTATTGACGCATTGGGCCTCAGTTAGATTTCACCAATCATTTCTATCTTAATCTTTTAAATCAACGCTTCTTCATTCATCATCTCCTACTTCATACTTCATAGTACTCAGCCATATAGGCCTGGGTCTTCCAACTCTTCTAGTGCCCTGTGAAGCCCAGTTGAAAGTTTGGTGAACTACTGTAATCTCTTTTGGGGAGTGTGGAGAGCATGCTTGTTTTAATACTCGTTTGTTGTTTGTTTGTGAACTAGATTATTCACAAAGGTATCTTTGGACTGCTACGGAAATTTTACCAATGGTGGACATTAAGACTAGCAACAAGTGATTAGATTTAGGGAGGGATATCAATTGCATTTTTTTTTTTTTCTTTTTAAGAAGACATCTAAAGTGGGAGAGATTGCTCAGCCTTGGTTTAACTATTAAAGCTTTTATAGTTAAAAATGTTAGTTCAAATGAAGTCAGAAGGCTACAATAAAAACAAAAATATATATATCAGGAATAATATGCGAGTTTTCACATAATAATGAACATATACCGAAAGAATGACATACTAAACACCCAAAATTAAAGAATACAAATTAGAGATTGGAAATATAAAAGTACCAATAAAAACTGCGTGACATATCTATTAAAAACATACGTTTATTCATCTGGAAGACTCGTGAGTGCTTCCGAGTTTTGCCATGATCTAACTGTCGTAGTTAAGAAATGCCCAAACAGAATATAAAATTAATAAAAAATATAAAAAAAAATCTTTGCACTTCAGGATAATAGGACTTGATTCACACGAAGGGAATCGTGACAATTCCGTGAAAAATGGAATTTGAATAAAACTTATATTGGAATGAAGCCATCTATAAAACAGAACTTAAATCAAACATAGATAGGTATGGAACCTTCAAAGCACAACTTGGATCAAACACAGAGAATTTGAAAATATTTTAGAGAAATTTAATACGATTCAGGGAAATGTAATCTGAATTAAGCAGGCAATTGTGAAACCTCAAAGAAAATTTAGTATGAATCACGCAATAAACATTTATTTATCTTCCTGAAACACCGAACCCTGAATAAAAAAAATTCAGGTAAGCAAGTTCCTATAAAACTGAAACGGAATTAGTCAAGTGATTAGATTTCAAGACAATGTAACACAAAACAAATAGAAGTAGGAATAATACCCTTATGAAATTGAATTGAAATGAAACAAAACTATTTATGTATGAGTATGAGAAAGTATGAACATCCAAAGACAAAAAATGGTATCAAAATTAACAGGTAAAAAAATCAAGAAAGGGGAATTTGAATAAAAAAAGACATTTATGAAACTTCCAGGAAAATTAAAACTTACCTTATACAAGTATGGAACTTATAGAAGAGTATATTTAGTCAAACTGTAACACGAATGAAACTTACAGGAATGTGGAAATATACTACTATATTTTCTATAATTCTTACATGCAACATAAGAGAAGATTATTAACATTCGACACAGATAACAAGGTCCGTATTGAAACAAAAGACTTGTCTATTACAATAAATCTTTGTACTTTGAAGGAATGATATAAAACAATGTTTTATTCATAAAAGTGATACTTAATTATGCAGAGCAGGAAAATTTAAAAATAAACTTTTAATATAAAAAGTTGACTAGTTTGACGTACGAGGCGTAGTGGCATTTTTACGCGTTCAAGTTGTATATATATATATATATATATATATATATATATATATATATGTGTGTGTGTGTGTGTGTGTGTGTGTATCTATCTATCTATATATATATATATATATATATATATATATATATATACATAATAATATATATATATATATATATGTATATATATATGTATATATATATAAAACCAGCTCATATTGGTGATAGTGAGAATATTACATTCCCCTTCCCAAATCTCTCTCTCTCTCTCTCTCTCTCTCTCTCTCTCTCTCTCTCTCTCTCTCTCTCTCTCTCTCTCTCCGTAAGATTTGATCGTTGTTGTATCCGTAAATTTGGGAAATAAATTGATCGAAACAAGAAATGCTCGAATGTTGAATGCAGTGCCTTGAAGGCATTAGGAGATGGTCTTCATTAGTAGAGTAACTCTTTCCATCACATCAGTGGGTAATAATAATAATAATAATAATAATAATAATAATAATAATAATAATAATAATAATAATAATAATAATAATAATAATAATAATAATAATAATAATAATATCATTATTACAAACTAAGCAGTAACCTTATTCCTTGACCTTCCAAAATTTAATCATTTCCAGCTTTTTATGTAACAGTTAATCAAAGCAAGTTTATTTACAATGTGATTAAAATTGTGGCCAGGAAGCTGTTTACAAACAAACAAACAAACACACACAAACAGGGAGTAAAACATAACCTCCTTCCAACTTCGTTGCCGGAGGTAAACATAAGTACTTTAACTTGCAGCATACAATTTATGAAACCGAAATGAAATTTGTGACCTTCTAAGCATTAAATCATTTTAGAAATTAGAGTTTTGTGATACCTCCAAAAATAGTATTAATGTCACCTAAACAACCAATGGTAGACGTAAACAGCCTGAATTAGAATATTAGCAAGGAATATTTAGAGATGCAGTAGTCTATACGAGTTAAATAATTAAGATTCAATAATCTGAAGCTTTTTCATAACATGCTGGGTTTAGGCGCTAACTCGGTCATACCAGCTCAAGTTCTAGCTCATTCAAGATTTTGTGATTTTTAGTTAGATATACTGGCTTTAAAACTGGTTACGAAATTCAAATAGCTGGAAATTTTTAGATAATAATCGTATCTCTAGGTCTGACTACAAGGAATTATAACAACGGCATAATGTGCTTCTGTATTCAAAGATTACTAAATGTAACATCGAAAAATTTTGAATATTTTCTTTAGCGGATTTGAGTTGAATAGAGCTAACTCTTGTCCAATTACTGTTCATCGTGAAAGACAGGACCTGTCTTTTCTTATATGTAATAAATTCATCATATTTGGGTAATTTTATATTACCAAGAATTTCTTTCACTTCAATTGGCAGGCAATGTTAATAATCTGTTTTTCTTTAATGGGATTACTTTTAAAACTTTAGAAGTATTTACTGACGCGGTTAGTAGAGACGTTTTGACGCGGTTAGAGTAGACATGTAAGCTGCGCTATCTCTCTCTCTCTCTCTCTCTCTCTCTCTCTCTCTCTCTCTCTCTCTCTCTCTCTCTCTCTCTCTCTCTCTCTCTCTCATGAATTTCGGTTATTTTCGTAGCCAGGATGTACAGCTCAAATGGAGGGAAAACAAGGGTAAATTAAGCAACATCATGACAAGAACTTATCCCTATGTAGATCTGAGGATGAGGAGGTAAAGAAAATACTATTTGCTTGTCCTGGTTGTTTAAGCGAAATTACACTCGTAAGTGAATAATAGAAAGATACGGAAACGCAAATCTCAGAACAGGGAATAGAGCTTCAGCTGGAAACAATGTCATTGGAGAACATGAAGCAAGAATTGCGCCAAATTGGGAGAGTGGGCGAGGACTCGGCGAATTCTGCCCCGGCTACTGAGCCAAAAGTAAATAGTCTCACAATAAAACTTGATACCTAGCAAAGAATTTTGAATTGATTAAGATGACACTACAAACATTGGCATCTCAAAAATTGGGAGAATTGCCTAGTGAGAAAGTGAAGGTAAAGAATCTATTGATTATAAGAGTAATAAGATCAACACAAGATTCAGCTAAAATAATTGAGAAGGATTTGGGTTGAAAAAGCACTCAAATATATACCAATTATTGTTATAAGATATACAGATATACTTCGAATGGACAAGCATATTTCGCAGATGGGACGATAAGAGACGAGGCAGTAGATAAAATAGAGAACATGGCTGCTGAAACTAGGACGAGAAAGAATGGAAAACTGAAACCAGAAATAATAATAAAGTATACAGCGGTGAACACGTTGTTGTTATCGCTTTAATTAATAGAAAAAAAATATTCATATTAAATCAATTTAAAATATAAAGAAGATAAGTTTGTTATTCAAAAACCCAGCGCTGGTGGGACTGATCATTTCAACTTCAAACTTGAGTCTATAATTCAAAAGGCATAAGTGATAAATACCGCGCAATCGCCTGCTTCAAAGGTATGGACATCTTGAAAAGGACTGTAAGTTGAAGACTCATGATAAAGCCTGTAGAAAATGCGCAGGGAAATGCAACTCTCATGAAGCAATATGTATAAATTGACTATATTTTACAACCTATCTAAAGTATAAGTTAAATTAAAAACATAATAAATAGAGGAGTAAGATTTATGTCCACTTTGTGCTCCAGAGCCTTTAAATATGCGGCCCCGAGATTATATAACAAGCTCCCACGAAACATTCGAATGATTGAAGACATTAAGGCTTTCAAGAGGAAACTGAAGACTTTCTTATTTCCTGAGTCTTTTGACAGTGACGATTTAACATTAAATGAACAATACGTGATCTGAAAAGATAAATACTCTGAACGAACGGGGTTAAACGGCAGTGGAGGTCCTGTAGAGAGTGGGGTTCCCCTGCTGTATGGGACCGGAAAAGAAGCCATCAAAGTAAGTAAAATAAGTAAAAGGAAACGGGATTAACTATATTGTTATCAGAATTAATTACTGCAACTCTATTACAACCAACCAATAGTATAAGTAAAAAATTTACAAAACATAATAAAAGAGGGGAGCAAGATTAAAAAATGTGTTCCTCATCGAGAGTATTCCCTCTCTACTGACTGAACTACCCTGACTGCCTATCAAAGCTACAATAAACTATAGTCCATTTCTTTTATCGAGGCAGATTTGCACGGACTCGCAGCGGTGCCCTTTTAGCTCGGAAAAGTTTCCTGATCGCTGATTGGTTAGAATTATCTCGTCCAGCCAATCAGCGATCAGGAAACTTTTCCGAGCTAAAAGGGCACCGCTGCGAGTCCGTGCAAATCTGCATCGCTAAAAGAAATTGACTATAAAAGATATGTGCAATGAGTCATCCAGTTATTGTGACGCCAACAAACTATGTAGACACGAAAAGAGCAAAGGATAGTATCAAGTTATTGGAGTCAAAATGCACCTAGACTTTGGGTTCTAGGGCTTTCAAATATGCTGCTCTAAGATTGTATAACAAGCTCCCTGTTCACATCAGACTATCAAGACGTTGAAAAACTATTTTTTTTCATGAAATGTTATGATAGCGTGGATCTGACAATCATCTTGGATTACTGTATATGATTCTCTAAATATTCAAAGGATATATACAACAAACTAATCTTGTACGTCCTGCATGGTACAGGCATTTTTCATGTCTGACGGGAAAAGGAAAAATGCCCTAAGTAAAGTTGAAACAAAACAGGAAAATAGCTGATGTACTTATTTTACCCCAAGATATAATGATGGCAGTTCTATATTTGACATTTGGATAATGACAATTAGCTTAAATGACCTATGTTGCTGTAAGGTGACTGTGTAATATGCGGAAACTTTCCTTGCTAACCTACACCAATCACAGTAAAAATCTTTAGGCTGCTAGTGGTATTACTACTAGCCGAGCTTAACCCCAATTTGGAACAGCAGGATGCTGCAAGCATAAGGGCTTTAATAAGGAGAGCAGCGCATGAAAAAGTAAATAGAAAAAGAAATAAACAGTATTTGAAAATACAAAATAATTTTTTTTTTTAAATATATTAAGATCAGTTCAGTAACACCATTAAAATAGATCCATCAACTTGCTCGACTGAAAAGCATTGGAACAAATTTAACCTTCTGAAGATTAAGAAGATAATTCGATAATCTGAATAAAGCTGGAATCAAACTTCTGGAAAATTGTGTAGTATTGACCCTTATGTTGGCGAAGGAAAGGCTGTTAGAATTAACAGCATACCTAGTACTACATACAGGATAGTACAATCTGGGAGGATTTGAATGGAAAAGATAAATCAAAATTATGAAAATCTTATACATGTACAAAGAACTAACTGAACATTGACATCCAAATAAGTGATAAGGAATTTGATAGACTAAATTTTTATCCCTCAAATTAAGATGACAATCATCAGCTGAAGACCAAAATGGGGAACAATACTTAAAAAAAAAAAAAAAAAAAAAAAAAAAAAAAAAAAAAAAAAAAAAGTCGACTTGAGGAAGAAACAGATTGTCTGTTTTTAAATGTAAATTTTCAATCAAGAATCACAATTACAATTTTACAAGAATTTCATATACATTAGTTAAAGAGACATTGTCAATATAAAGATCTGGATGTTAAGGAGCCACCGTCCTTGACCTAATTACAATCATAACTTGAGGTTAGTTAGGGCTGACCTTCATCCCCTATAATTTGCACCACGTACTAAATTTAGCTATATCTCTATCAAGGGATTCAACAACCACAGGTCTACATTCAGGAAATGGATGTGTAGTAAGAGTAGCATAACCTACATGTGCAACAAGCTGGTTTGCTAAGCCAAACATATCATGCGTATATAATATGAAAAATAATGGGCCAAGAACACTACCATGAGAAACACCAGATATTATATTCCATAGTTACCATGGTCCCCATCAATAGCTACTCTTTGCAATCTATGACTATAAAATTCAATAATGATGCTAAGAAAAGACCCACCTACTCTCATCTGTTCAAGTTTAAACCAGATTAATAGGGTTAAAGGCGACACTAAAATCAAGGCCAGTTATACGAAACTTCCGAACTACAATCAAGGGATTTCTATACAACATCGCAAATTGTAAGAAGGCCTTTGCGAAAGCCAAATTGCAAACCCAGGAACAAAATGATTACCCTCGGCATACCTTTTAAAACCATTTGCTAAAATATGTTAAAAAAATCTAGATAATAATATGGGAATTATAGAAAATGGGCGGCAATTAACACAGCCAGAGTTACCTTTAACACATTTACCTAATGGAATAACATTACCAATCCTATAGTAGTGCCTATTGGAAACGTCCCTGCTCGACAATCAGATGGATGGGGGTTGCAACCTCACCTTTCTTGTGCGCCAAGGAGGGGGGGGGGTTTAGTGTAGCTGCAGGTCTACCTGGTGTGTCATTAGCAGCCATTGCCTGTCCCTCCCTGGTCCTAGCTTTATTGAGAGGAGGCTAGGGCGTGATCTATTTATATATAGTCTGTTTCTAGGGCATAGTCCTGACCCTTACCTCTGCCATTCATGATCGACCTTTAAAACTTGAGTAAAATAACAAACAACTTACGAGCCAAAATATCAACTGTCTTTATAAAACAAGGGGAAGATTACATTTGTGTGTACACCTTTATAAACATCAAGGTCCAGTAAAAGTCTTTTAGTTCCATGGTACCTAAACGCTGAACTAGTTTCAGGAGAACAGGAATGAGAAAGACTGAGTTTTTCATTATAATGTTTACTATTAAACTCATTAGGCAAAAGGGATACTTATTTATTTGTTACCTATTCAATGATATTTAGTCTAACACAGCAAGTACACACACACACTCACACAAACACACTCTCTCTCTCTCTCTCTCTCTCTCTCTCTCTCTCTCTCTCTCTCTCTCTCTCTCTCTCTCTCTCTCTCTCTCTCTCTCTAACAAGCGGAAGTTAAAAAGTACATTCACTTGGAATATACATATTAAAATACTGCTACGGCGAGGTTTTCTTCTCATAACTATAACGTCAATTCGTGAAATTACCGTATATAATATACTACACGTAAAAACCCTTAAGAGGCTAAGTGTTTGTTCTTTTCGAAGAGATGAAACCAATTACATCTTGAAATATAGGAACGCACACAAAGAAACCAATAGCTTTTGAGATAAAGACTTTCCTAAACACCTTCCCTTAAGAATACTCTAGTCAGAAAAATATTAAAATCCCCGATTACCATCATTAGAACATCTCTAATACAGACAAACCGTACTTTTCACCTTCATGCCAAGAGAGCAGTTAAAATTTATCATATTCAAGATAAGAACCTCTTAAATGTACATAATCAGCTTATTTTAATATATAAGGAGACGCGACGCTTCTCAGAAATCTAAGGGAAGAAGAACAAGATGTCTGATTGGATAGCATGGATTCTTAATCCCAGTTTTATTCTCCGTCAATCAGAAATGAGGTGTTTAGAGGAGTGCCCTGGGAGATATTCATAAGGCTATCAGAAAGGATTTCGTCGTCTTAAAAGAGTTTTTATAATATGCCAGCGAGCAGAACATAAGATCAACTTAATATTTTACCAGAATAAAAAGAAGAGCAGTTGATACGGATTACGAGTCACGTAAAGGGTAAACTGTGTTAAGAAGTTTATTTCTAGTCGTCTAAGACAATTATAATACTTAGCCAAATTGAAAACTACTAATTAATAAACATTATAATAACACTTATCCTTATGTATACTTAACAGCTGTTCAATCTTTTGTACTTGAAGAAAAGAAAAAAACTTTTATTTGAGCGTCGATTCTGAACCTTCAAGGAGACATGATTTTCCGACTTCGACAAATTACCCATCATACAATCAATTTTCTATGAAGAAAACATCAAGACATCTGGCCTTACCTAAAGATTCCATTAATATTCCAGAAAGTAAATTGGAAATCATACATCCACCATCACAGGGATCGGTTGATGTCCATATCACCCTGTACAGACACATCCCCTGTTAGACCAATTTCTCCCTCCCCCATCACTTTAACAGACAGGCAGGCATACAGACACAGATACATCAATTCCCTTGAAGACCTTCCTCCCCACGATCCTCCCCCTTATTCTCATTCCCATCCATTATCAGCCATTCCACCTTTCCCCCTTAGACCTCGAAGGCGAAGGAAGGGTTGAATCTTACACTCCATCAGCTGATATCCCCCTGGCGGTGGGTATTGCAATTAACATCACGTCCGGATTATAAACACAAGAGACGTTACAGACCTAATTGGGCCCAAAATCGTGGCTTTATCGTTACATGGTGTGACACAATGAGAAAAATTGACGGCAGGATAAGACGGGAACGCCGTTTAAACTCGCAACAGAGAGGAGAGCGGCAGATTAGAATCCGGGCTGGACTAATCAGGAAAATGAACCAATCACAGAAGGAGATGGAAGGAGATCCGGGAAACCGCCTTGTTGATATCCAGGTGATGGCTCCTCCGTCAGAGTGTTATTGATTTTTTAATTTATCCCGGGAAAGGGTCTCTCTCTCTCTCTCTCTCTCTCTCTCTCTCTCTCTCTCTCTCTCTCTCTCTCTCTCTCTCTCTCTCTCTCTCAGATGTCATGTTAGAATTTATTCATTGGTAAAAGTCATCCAATATTCGATAATATTCTCACAAACTGGTTTTAGACATCAATAACATGGGCAAAAAGCTTTATAAATACTAATACATTATTTTTCTGCAAAAATATTGGCTATATATATATATATATATATATATATATATATATATATATATATATATATATATATATATATATATATATACTGTATGTATATATATATATATATATATATATATATATATATATATATATAGATAGATAGATAGATATAGATATAATTTTCATACATACAGATAGATGAACGGATTTATAAAATCAACAAAAATCATATGACTTAATAATAATAATAATAATAATAATAATAATAATAATAATAATAATAATAATAATAATAATAATAATAATCATTATTATCCTCATATTACCATAACTATCCATCTGAAAATTAGAACAGATTTTGATAATGTTGGACATTTAAGAACAAAGGATACAAGAACCTCTGATATGAGTGTTGAAGTCAGTCTCTGAAGAAAATCAAGGAATTTCAATTGAACTAAACTTTATCATTAGCAAAAAACCAACGATTTGGTTTTGCAAGAAGATATTGGGACAGTTTTTTATCTTTTGAATTTGAATCCTATATTTTAGCTTGTTTGAAGGTTTAAATGCCGCTCATGAGTGGCCGAGGCAAGGGACAGTGACATTCCCCTATCAAGCAGGACAATGTCCTAGAGACTGACCACATATCATATGATCAGCGCCCAAGTCCCTCTCCACCCAAGCTATGACCATGGAGGGCTAGGCAATGACTGCTGGTGAGTCAGCAAATAGACCTATAGGCTCCCCCAACACCTCAACCTTAGCTCACAAGGATGGTTAGGCTGCAGAAACTAATGGCACTAACGAGACTGAGCGGGACTCGAACCCCCGACTGGCAAACACCAGGCAGAGACGTTACCTATCAGGCAGCAAACATTACCACTTAGTTAATGGTACACTCTGGCACACTATTCTATCTTATTTCTTTTCCTCTTGTTTTGTTGAAGTTTCTCAAAGTTCATATAAGAGATATTTATTTCAATGTTACTGTTCCTAAATTATTTAATTTTTCCTTGTTTCCATTCCTCACTGGGGTATTTTCCCTGTTGGAGCCCCTGGACTTACAGCATCCTGCTTTTTCCAACTAGGGTTGAAGCTTGGCAATTAATAATAATAATAATAATAATAATAATAATAATAATAATAATAATAGGATTGTAAAGTGGGATTTCAAAAGATAAAATGTCCAGTTGGATGTGGCAAAAGTGAACCTATCTACAGTAGATCTAATTTTACCTTGTTTCCTTTCCTCACTGGGCTATTTTCCCTGTTGCAACCCCTGGACTTATAGCACCCTGCTTTTTCCAACTAGGGTTGTAGCTTGGCAATTAATAATAATAATAATAACAACAACAACCCTGAATAGTAGGATTGTAAAGTAGGATTTAAAAAGGTACCTTTTCTTCAGAGTAAAAGATAAAATGTCCAGTTGGATGTGGCAAAAGTGAACCTATCCAGATCTAAAAATCATGAACGATCGTTGAATTAACAAAAATGAGAGGTTCGTTAGTTCATTCCTGCATCCAAATTGGAAACCAGAAAAGCATGACGAGGGGAAAAAACCCGTGAAAGAACGTCCTTTCATTTAAAAATGATTTTAACAAAGATCATTCAAAAGAAAAATTGTAAATCAAATTAATTCGCAGGTAATAGATACAAGAAAATTAGACAGAGGAAAATACAAACTTGAAAAAGAAAATTAATCAAATAACTTTCCTTATCGCTTTCTTCTAATTTTCAGATTAACGAAATTATACAGTAAATGATTTCTTCATTCATAATTAAATAAATTTTATATTCACTATAATGCAATAAAATATTTTTGCAGAAATAAAATCCTTAATGCATCTTAAATATGATTTTTTTTTCTTTTGGTATCAAGACGTTTAAGACAAATTTGGATTTTGGAAACGGTGATTAACAAAAACACCTCAAAATACTTCTAAAATATCTGTGTATGACTAATAATTATTTTTAACAACGGTAGTTAGTATAATTCTTAAAGGTTACCTATAAGTACCTTTACAAACCCATATAAAGGATTTTCTAATAATAACTGCAACTAATTTGTCCACCTATGTTCACTCGACGAAATAAATAATTCACGCAGCAAGTAAAAAAACAAGTAGTTTACATTTCATGTCTATTCACTCCCCGGCGAAGAAAATAAAACAGCGAGAGACAAATTTTAGGAAGCAATCAAGTGAAAAAAAATAATCCAAGGAGCAATGTCCAGCAATCTAATCCAATTGAATGTACGTCGGCTCACTATTTGGACTCCATTCGGCCTCAATTCACGCTTCATAAACGGCGTCGTCAGAGCTGGGAAAAAGGACATACTTTCTCCCAGGCCAGAAAAGAAAAAAAAGTTGAGAAGAAAAAGAAGAAGAGGAAGGAGGAGGAGTAGGAGGATGAAGAGGGAGGACTGGAAATCTCCCTCTCTGAGTGCGAGAGCTGGAAAGCGCGCCAAAGTGAAACGGTAGCCAAGGCACTCCCAACAACCCTAAATCCCACTCAACAATTGACCCTAACAACTCCACCAGGGAGAACCACCAAATTGGATGGTGCCCCTGGGGTCGAACGGCTATTGTCTCCATTTGGACAATTGGTAACAATCACAATAGCATTACCTTTGATTTCTTCAAGAACGAGCTAAGTTTCTTGTTTCTCGCAGCACTGCCAACAACGGAATTCCAAAATATGGTGTGGCTTAAACGTATTCGAATCCCTAAAAACTAACATTAAGTCTGTGTTTTTGGGGTATGTGGTACAAAGCAACTTCGCATATTGATGGTTAACTGATCCTAAGTCAAGGAAGTTTCAAACGAATGCTTAATAACAATAAATACGTACATACGGTATCGGTCCCGTTGTCAACGCTGCAATGCCAACGTCGCATAAGCCATTGTTGTCCCCAGATGAGGGACGCTGGACATTTGACCAAGTAAACTGGTTAATTGAGAGGTTTGGGGACGAACTCGGACATGGGGAAAAATTCCTTGTTGACTCCAAGTTTCAAACAATCTCTCGCACATACGGGCCTAACGCAAGATCGTTGGATTAAATGAACTTTAAATCGTTTTATCTGGAAGAAGTTGTTATCATGAGTAATTTGAAGTATTAGTTGACATTTGTGATAAATTATATTAATGAAACAATCAATATCTTACTGTTAAATAACGCATATATTTAGAGAATGTCAGTGTTCAAATTCCGTGTTATTCAGTAGGTGCACTAGTAAACAAATGTTACTCAGAAACTAAAAAGAATAATTTTAATTATTTCAAGGATATTATTGAACATATAAATACTATATTCATTGACATGCTAATTGATATTACATGTACATTTTAACAGTTTCATAGCATATTAAAACATTATATATACTTAAATTATGATGTATGGAATATTCAGAAAAGTTAATATCGAGAAACATTCTATAAAACTAAATATTTCGGTGAATATCTTACGTGACTATATAATGACCAAACTTATGAATTACGGACGCAATGCAATACATATTGTCTTCAAATTATTAGTCTATTTTACGTAGCGTCTGATGTTATTGATTTGGTTTTTTAATTAGTTGATATGAATTTAATTTTTTTGGGCCATTTGCATTATACTGAAGTCAATTTTATATCATAAATGATAATAAAAAAAAGGGCTTCGGTTAGATTTTGCCCGTCGTCTCTATCTTGAGCTTTTAATTCAATACTTCTCCATTCATCATCTCCAACTTCACGCTTCATAGTCCTCAGCCATGTAGGCCTGGGGCTTCCAACTCTTTTGGTGCCTTGTGGAACCCACCTAAAGGTTTGGTGATCTAATCTCTCTTGGGGAGTGCGATGAGCATGCCCAAACCATCTCCATCTACCCCTCACCATGATCTCATTCACATATGGCACCCGAGTAATCTCTCTTATAGTTTCATTTCTACTCCTGTCCTGCAATTCAACTCCAAATATTCTTCTGAGGACTTTGTTCTCAAATCTAATAAATCTTTTGGATATTGTTTCTTTATCATACAACGACTCACGTCCATACAGTAACACCGATCTCACTAAACTGATATATAGCCTGATTTTTATATGTAATTTCTCCTTAGATTAATGGGAACATTTTAATACTTATATGGGCCCAGTAATAATCCCAATTTTCCCTCTATAGCAACGTAGAATCATTGCATCCTTGCCGCTCTGTGAGGTGAGTCACATTATTTGGCTTGCATCCTTATACCCTTTCTTCTTGTTGTAAAAAATGACAAGAAAATGAAGATACTAAGCCTTGTAGTTCGGAGTTTATGGGGGATGAGGTGCAAATAAGACAAATAAGAAATGTAT
>NC_090747.1:83624495-83626995 GCF_036898095.1 Palaemon carinicauda
ATGATAACATCGTAAACACCTGCCTATTATTAATCACAGAATCAGAATTTTATCAAATGGTTGCTGCAATTTTCTCACAAGGCAATAAGTTATTATCAATGTTGAAGTTGCTATTACAGAAATACTATTACACTAGCTCCAAAAAGATATAGATTTTTTTCTCAGAAAATATCGATTTTTTATTATTAAATATTGGTAAATAACTATTTTTTTTTTTTTTGTTATTTCAGTGAAGCAATATTACTAAATAATGGTTATTTAGTATCACTTAAACGTTATATTTCGATAAACATTATTATGCATTTAAACCATTACAAAAAGGTTATTAGTTAATCCAGACGTTATTAGCATATCAATAATGTGTTATTCGCGTACTATCAAAGATTATAATATGTGTTCCACTATAAGTCAAAGCCTCTTTGCAAGGATGTTTAAATGTAAAATGTTAGCATATGCGTTCATTGTACTTAACTGGGAGTGAACAGCCTAATTGAGAACAGAAAAACTGATATAATAGCATAAGATGGAAAAGGAGAACTTAGAATAAGAAAAGAATGGAAAATGTTAAAAGAATTTGCAGAGCAAATCTTACTGTGTCATCACTCAAAAGTTATTTTTTTCTTAACGCTCAAGTATAACTACTCTTTCTCTTGAAAAAAAAAAGTCACTCTGAATAATCAAAATGGTACGCAATTTTACTAGCCAGAAGGAAATAAATCACATTAAGAATTAAAAAAAGGAAGGAAAATATATAAAAAAAAAAAGTTATGAGAAAAATATCGATAAAGGCAGTCACTATGGTTTCAATAACATAAACACAAGATTTTAAATGAAGACTACATCTCATAAAAAAGTAATTACACAATTAATAATCGAAAAAAATGGCTAGATCCTTAACTTAAAAGGAGCACACTAGCAACTCCCATAGGTTTACATTGTTTTCAAAGCCACGCCACGCCTGTGGCGGGGATGAGCGACAGAGAGTCACAGTCGCTTGCTACAGTCGCTAGTTTGCGCGGCAAAACTTGAAAACAATGGAAACCTATGGGAGACCACATCCCCGCCACACGATGCTGTGGCTTTGTGGCGCCACAGAGTCGCTAGTGTGCTCCCGGCCTAAAAGGGTTGGTGCGGGGAGAGGAGGCAGAGAAGAATGTTAGAAGGACCTAATCGTAATATTCGCATTATCTAAATCCCCATGGCAGGGAAGTAATGAAGTCCCCATCCCCAACACACATCCCCAACCTACTGTCTTTTACAAGAGGTTCTCCTAGGTTCCGTTTTCTCGTTCCCTTGGGAAGAACATCATTTTAGCTGGCTACCTGGATTACGACTTCGTGATAATGCAGAGTTATTCTTCACGAAGCCTACAGGTTCCTGAGATTGTCCTACGCCCTTAGCAAGGGAAATGGAATATATTTCGGGATTACGAGGTTGCTCTTTCTCCTGCTGAGAAGCTAGCTAGCTAGCGACCTCTTCGGAAAGCAGGTGAATAAGTATCCTTGGGACCGTGACAAAATAGGAACCCGATCTTATCATCTGTCCAGCTGTTATATTCGAAATGTAAACAAAGGAAAGAAAATAAATTATTAGTCCATGTTGCTGAATATAATCAAATACTCAAATAAAAAAAAAATCTTCCAATAAATATTGAAAAAAGAGCAATCAAATGTAAAGAATATTTGATTCACAAGCTTTCTGAAATATAAAATTATAAAAAAAGCAGAAAAAAAAATAGAAAGTAAGAATATAATTCCAAAGGCTACACTTACCTAAAAATTAAGACAGAAACGATAAGCTGCCACCCAAAAAAATCTTAATACTGCCGGGCACCTGAAATACCACCAGTAGCTTATAGAAAAGGCCTTGCTGGGGCGAATTACCCTCCAGAATCCAGCCACGACTCAGAAACAGAAGATAAGATCCATAAACACTGGTCTAAGCACGGGAGGAGGACCTTCTCATTTGAATTCACTTATTTTCGGAATTATTCTATCACAAAAGGATTGGCGACCTGATTATAGCCGAGATTTCTTACATCGTATTTCCAGGATATTTAAACGTGAGGATTTCGTTTTAACCGGGGATCCTGCCTGATATCAGGCGTATTAGGAGTGGAGGATTTTTTAATAAGCATTCTAAATTCCTTTTTCTTCGTCCTGGACCAACGAGTCGTGGATTAAGGATCAAGGGGAAAATCCAGTCGTTTTATATAGATTTGTATCAAGCGAGAGTAGATGTGATAAGAAAGGTGACTGATTCGCGTGAATAAGAAAAACGATTTAAGTATAAAATGAAATTAACCCGGTACACTGATACGTAATGTCATTGCATGTGACTATTTTAATCGACTTAATATAAATTACAAGAAAACTACTTATTATTTCACGAAATTAATGCAAGACGCTCATGTTTCTTATTTATGATTTTTTTTTTCATAGAATGACTTTTGAATAAGAGGTGAAGTTAATATGTAACACTTCAAATCTCTCTCTCTCTC
>NC_090747.1:83631995-83636995 GCF_036898095.1 Palaemon carinicauda
AAGTAGGAATGAAATCGAATAGACCGCTCTTTCCATGGCTCCATCTTTTAAGGGAGGAAATGGATCTCTCTCTCTCTCTCTCTCTCTCTCTCTCTCTCTCTCTCTCAATGAGGTTCTATCTTAAAAAGAGGAATGAGATCGAATAGATCTCTCTCTTTCCATGGCTCTATCTTTTAAGGGAGGAAATGGCTCTCTCTCTCTCTCTCTCTCTCTCTCTCTCTCTCTCTCTCTGGGGTTCTATCTCAAGAAGATGGAATAAAGAGGGGGGGGGAAATATCAAGGGTGGAAAGGGGGTTTGGTTGCCCCGTCTCAAATCATCTAGGCACTTGTTTGAGAGGAGGACTAAACGTGCTTTGAGAGGTTGGTCGTTATGTACCGTAAGGTGCAACTGCTTGATGTTCCGAGACGAGTAATAATGATCTCATGTTATGAGGGAAAAGAAGGATAACGAAGAGTACGCACATCGATATTTGAGAGAGAGAGAGAGAGAGAGAGAGAGAGAGAGAGAGAGAGAGAGGGGGGGGGGGTTTGGCATTTTATTATGTATCAATCTTACATAAGAGAGAGAGAGAGAGAGAGAGAGAGAGAGAGAGAGATAAGTTTGGCATCTTATTATGTATTAATCTTATTTCCGAGAAAAAGAGAGAGAGACATGAGGTTTAGGACAATCTTTAACATAGACAATAACCTTACTAGAGAGAGAGAGAGAGAGAGAGAGAGAGAGAGAGAGAGAGAGATTTAAGAAAAATATTACCAAGCACATGAGAGAAGCTGCTGAAGATGTATTATTTGTTTAAAGGTTTGATAAATAAGTTAAAGGATGATAAACATATATATCAAGCAAATGACAGTGGATGGCGTGATGATGGTAGGCAAGAAAGGGCTGAACAAGAGGACAGTAGTTATATGATGATAAATCCCAATGCAGTTGGGTAGATATGTTAAAGATAAAAAAAAAAACATTCTATTACAATGAAAGGTGTAACTGTAGACGTGTATTGTGATACTGTAATGGACATGTTATTTAACGTAAAAGTAGTTATGGTAACACATGTATAAGTATTAATAGCGATAAGAAGGATTAAAAAATAAATGACAGAAGTGAACATATATAAAAACAAATACTAATTGAAGAGTAAAATTGCACACAATTTTCAATACCTCTATTTTTGCTGTGACTTGATTACTTTGATGTTGACAATATATCGCATCATGCTTTCACAAATGCATGTTTTAAATAATATTTGCTATTTTATTTGAATTTTAAGTCGACAAACCAGGGAATTTCCTTTGATTTTAGGAATCATGGTTCCTTGGTGATTTCACAAATTATAACACTGCTCTTTTCATTACGCAGATTCTTAAGCCAAACGCAAACAAAAATTCCATTTCATTGACTGAATTCAAGAATTTTAAATGATTCCAATGATACACACAAACAAACAAACACACACATATATGTTGATTTCCTCAATACCAAATAAAGGCAGCACGAGACGGTGGTTTATAATTCTATCATTTGTTATAAACCTAAAACATTCCTTAGATTTTATTTGAAATCTACATGCAGAAATGCATTATGAGAGTATAAATTACAAAAGCTATCAAAATAAATTCTTGTTTTGTTTTAACGCTAATTAAATTTTCATCAGAAGTTATGTTATTTTAAACACGATAAAGTTGAATAGAACTAATAAAAATAAATCTACAAGTGTATGTATATATATATATATATATATATATGTACATATGTATGTACATATGTATGTATATATAAATGTATATATGTGTATATATACATATATACTGTATATATATCTAAATATATATATATATATATTTATATATTTATATATATATATATATATATATATATATTTATATATATATATATATATATATATATATTGAAAACCAACAGGCTCGCTTCGGCACTTGTATACCTTATACATACATACATACAGAGAGAGAGAGAGAGAGAGAGAGAGAGAGAGAGAGAGAGAGAGAGAACCTGAAATTGAGGCGCTGAGCGCTAGGGATAATACCCAATGTCGGGACCCATGGCTTTGAAAGTGAATAATGAATGGTGAATGGAGAAGGCGATAATGTTGCTGCCTCACAGAGGGATCGGCGACCCCCTGGCCCCACCTTTGAAGGATTAAACGTTCATCAATACGGCCTTTCCCCTTCATGTGGGGACAGAAACCCGGAGAAAGGTGGGGGAGGGGGTTGGGGATGGTGTCAGACGAATGGGAATGTGGTATAGGTGAGAGGACGCAAGTAAAGGTGTTACCCGGAAAAGGGGTGATGAGGGAATGGAGACAGAAGGAGCGAAGAGGAGGAATAAACGATAAGGAGAAGAAAGGAGATAATGTAAAAGATGCAGATGAAGGGTTAAAAGGGGTATTTGGTCGAAGAGAATTGGGAAATGGGAAATGATGAGACATTGCGTACGAACAAAAGACGAGGGGTGTGCACAAGCTAAAGGGATGAAGAAGAGGAAGAAGAAGAAGAAGAATATATTGCGGGTAATACGATATAAGGTGATAATAAGAGACTTTATACACAGGTAACTGAAAGGATCTGAAGGGAGGGAGACAGCCAAGCGAATGTCGCTATTCAAGGATACACAAAAAACGGATGACGGATATAAACAATAATCTGGTGAGATACGTAAAGAAAAGACTGTATTCTGCATATAATACATCGTAAGTGGGAAACGATGAAGAATGAAATGAACGAATATATTAAAGATAAAATGTTTGGGGAAACAACAATAAATTGCTTCATTTTTGTTATATTATAACAATGGAAACACTTGAAGATCTCCATACCAAAAAATTATCATGTCAAGAATAAAAAGGTTTACTTTTTCTATACTGGTAACACTGATATAAATTTAATGATATTTGACACACGCACACACAGGATGACCAACAGACAAATACACGCATAAATATATATATATAAACATACACACAAATATATATTCAAACTCGCAGCGAATGTTTTTTTTTTCTTTAATAGGTGGACATGTCTCTTTTTTATAGTTTATATATAAAAGATTATTTTAAAGTTGCTACTGTTCTTAAAATATTCTATTTTGATTTTTCATTACTACTCTTGTAGTTTATCTATTTCCTTATTCCCTTCCCTCGTCGAGTTATTTTATCCTGTTGAAGCCTTTGACCTTACAGCTTCCAGCTTTTCTAACTAGGGTTGCATCTTAGCTAATAATAATAATAATAATAATAATAATAATAATAATAATAATAATAATAATAATAATACACACACACACACTATATATATATATATATATATATACATGCCTACATATATGTCTGTGTGTAAGTTTGTGTGTCAGTGTTTGTAAACGTTATAAGCAACTTCATAATCTTATGATGATCCTCTTCTGAATTTTAAAATAAGAAGTTTCTTAGGATTAATAAATAATTTTCCTACCCAACATTCTTAAGCTTAAAATTAATTGCAAGGCAATCATATGCATCAATTTCTACAACTAAAGGTAAGACTAGGGGACTCGTGTATTTATCACCTACAGAAATACACGCTAGGAGTGATGCAATTTGTGTCAAATTCAATATCAAATATCTAAGAGCTTATTAAAAGAACACATAATCTGCAAAAGGTAAAAAAAAACTACAACAGTATTTGCTTACCGTGGTTTAAAGACTTACAGGCTGCCAACGCTAGAGCCCGTGTCTTGCATAAGGCAAGGCAATCTTGTAAGTAAGTAAGTAAGTCGTTTAAAAGGCTTTAACACGCTAGGGTATAATTACACACACACACACACACACACGCACACACACAAAAAAAAACACACAATAAGACTAATTTCAATATGATAAAGTTGTTCTTGAACAAAATAAACGTACATTAGATATTGGAGCTCTGCTACTTGAGAAAAAATATAGCGATTGAAAGCCAGGAAGAGGTGCAAAAATTTCATGGAATCTAAATTTCCAACCTATTATGAAAATAGAGTTTCATTTTAAAATTGAATTAAACATGTACAAAGAAATTATCACAGGAGCATTGTCTGTGGACTACAAGTCCTGGCGAGACATAGTATCTCTATCTCTCTTTTATATATATATATATATATATATATATATAGGTATATACATTCTTTACATATTTGTAGAATCATACTGGATAGTCACTGTTGACTGTCAAATCCATGTTATCATAATACTACAAATAAGAAAGTCTGGTCATTATCTCGAAATTGACTAATGAGATATATTATGAAATTATAAGCGTTTTTTTCAGGATATATCAGAATTAAATATAGAGCAGTTTCTCTAATGCTTACTACCTACCAAAATAATACTCATGAAAAATATTGCAATAAAATCAATATGTATCCCATGCGAAGATAGTTGGTAATCATGTTCCCGTCGGCTCTATCACCAAAAAATTCCCTTCTCTCCCAATTAATTAATATTTTTTCTCGAGGAAAGATATTTTCATGAGTAAAAAATCAGCTTTCATAGGATAATACAAAACCAATAAAAACCTGTAATTAAAAATGTTTTCTATTCCTAACTTTGTACACGTATGTCAGTGTGCATGCCTTTACAGTTGAATAATATACGAAAAGTAATTACAGAGGTGTTACAGTTAAGGTGTGATTTCATAATCAACCATGTATTGTACATTGTATAAAATGTTATTTCAAAAGCTTACTTTATAAAAACTAACCGAACTTTAGTATAACGGTCTGAAATACAATCTCAAACCTTGTCGCCTGCATCCCTAAAATCAAAACAATGCCTATTTTTCAATAGACTAACAACCTAGTCTTCGAGAAGTAGATTTAAACTCAATTTCTAACACATCAGGAAAAATCTTGTCTCGTTCGTAATAAGTTAATTTTTAAATAATTCTTAAGTGGCGTCAAGCTGACAGACGACATAACGTGTTTTTAGCAGAGGACAGACAACTGCACATAAAATCATAGCTAGCATAAGGAA
>NC_090747.1:83647877-83655377 GCF_036898095.1 Palaemon carinicauda
ATTTTTCTGGGGTGTATTTAAAATCATGAAAATAATAATTCGGACGCAGAATAAACTTTTGCAATATCAGTCTTCTGGGAAAATACGAAACAGCAAATTTAGCGAGTTCAGTTTTACTTTCCAAAAACCGTATCAAAACACAATGCTATATCACTACTAAATCATTTCGCGATTAAAATAACGGGAACATATTCACAGCAAATATTTACAATAACATGTACAAATCCTCCTTTCGAAATCTGTCATAACAAGATATGTAAGGCTGGGAAGTCAAAACAATGGCTTTAGTCATGTTAGCAAAGATTTTCGCGGTGGTGTAAAATATTAAACTCTCAGTTGACTGCTGAGTTTTACCGAGCCAAAACGTAAAATAAATGCGGTCAACTTTATCTCCTACGGTTAAATAAAATTCTAGTTCGTACACGATTATCATTTCCAGCAGCAGTTACCGGTTTCCTTGCATATATACAATTGGTGTCATAATCAAATAATCAAATCCCGTTATTAAATCTTTTGGTTCAGAAGGTATAAGTGTTGTGTTTATGTATGTGTTTACGAGTAAAAGTAGTACAGGGCATGATTATACATACGGAAATTTATGTATCCGTACGTAACGAAAGCAAATGCACAATTTTCCGTTAATTCGTTTATAAGTTTAAAGGCAACCCATGGTTGGCAGAGGCAAGGGACAGTGATATTGCTCTAGCAAGCATTACAATGCCATTAAAACTGACCATATATACATATGAACAACGCCCAAGCCACCTCTCCACCTAAGCTAGGATCAGGGAGGACCAGGGAATGGCTGCTGATGCCTCAGCAGGGAGGGTAAAGGCAGCCCATGAATGACAGAGGCCAGGGCCAGTGATATTGCCCTAGCAAGCATTACAATGCTATAAAAACTGACCATATATACATATGATCAGCGTCCAAGCTCACTCTGCACCCAAGCTAGGATCAGGGAGGGCCAGGGAATGGCTGCTGATGACTCAGCAGATGAACCTGTAGGCTTCCCAAAACCCCCCTTCCTTACTTCACAAAGATGGTGAGGTTGCAGACTCTAAAGGAAATAACGAGTTTGAGCGGAATTCGAGCCTCAGTATGGCGATCACCAGGCAGAGACGTTACCAATAGTCCACAACAACTAAAGGTTATTTCTAAATGATGGTTGATTAGTCATTTGTTGTCACATGGAATACAATTGCTCATATGTTCAGGAACATAGAAGATACAAATAAAAATAAAATAAAAAGAAGTCATGAACAAAACAATGTTCTACAGAGTTGTGTGCTTAGCTACGACATTAAAGTAGGCAGCGGAGAGTAATCATGAAGAATGTAAATACAAAAAAAAAACTCTAAAATAAGTATTTCGATTAACATGTATTTATTTAGCGAGAAATCTGATTTCAAGGAATAAGATGTGACATGACATTGTTATTATAATTGTCGTAGGACGCTGACATGCTGTGTAAACAAAGCAAGAGCTTCGTTTTTTTTTAAAGGTCGCTCATGAATGGCAGAGGCAAGGGACAGTGACATTGCCCTGGAAATCAGGACAATGCCCTAGAGACTGACCATATATTATATGATCAGCGCCCAAGCCTCCTCTCCACCCAAGCTAGGACTAGGGAGGGCCAGGCAGTGGCTGCTGATGACTCGGCAGATAGACCTATAGGCTCCCGCAAACGCCCCAACCTTTGCTCACAAGGATGGTAAGGTTCCAGACACTAATGGCACTAACGAGTCTGAGCGGGATTCAAACCCCCAACTGGTAAACACCAGGCAGAGACGTTACCAATCAGGCCACAGCAACCCTTATGTTGAGGACATAAATAATGCTAAATTAGTTGGGAAACGTTGACATATTATTTTTGGGAAGATTATAATATTAGAGTAAAATTATCGACTATAGGAAATCTACATGTTACAACGATGGTACTCGTAAGATTCTTGTATGAATTAATAAAAGATAATAGAGAACAGACAACTCTTTTCTTATAGCGTGAACCAAGACAAAACAGGTATTACAGGTAGTGTTATGTTGACATTGTTGATGCTAAGGTCAATGGGAGACAATCATGGATCAAATATTAAACTCTGATAACTGATAAAGTAATTATAGATCATTAGAGGATATAATCAAGTAAATGAAAAATTAAAACATCCGTTACTAAACTTGGTATGTTGTTGGCGAGACTGATACGCAAATACTTGATATGCCCCAAAAACATTAACTTACAGTATCTTCTTTTATACTTTAGTTTGAAACCTCACCTTTCCCGAAGCCAAAACATTTGTTGACGAACACAAAATAGGTGTATGAAATTTATATATCTAATATTTTGCAAAACGAATAAAAACCACGAAAAATGGAGAATTGTTAAGGCAGAACCTTACTCTCACAGAACCCTCATCCCCATTCTCTCTCTCTCTCTCTCTCTCTCTCTCTCTCTCTCTCTCTCTCTCTCTCTCTCTCTCTCTCTCAGCATTAACAGCAGCAACAGCATTGGCGTCACAAACGGCACCCGAGGCTCAGAGAAGCACTAGAAGCTGTGAACCTGAAGTTTGTGTGTATGTGTGTGTGAGTGCAAGTGTGAGTGTGAGTGTGTGTGTGTGTGTATGTATGTGCGTGTGTTGGAGAGGGATCCAAAGAGGGTTTCATTGCGACTCTATTCCCGCTAGTCGGGTTTGATCCCTTTAAATCAGATTAAATGATTCCCTTTGGTTGAAGTCGAATGGGAGGTGAGCACATTGCAAATCCATTTTTGACCACAACACCAGACTGGACTAAGAGAATAGAATATCAAGGAAGAGCTCTCTCTCTCTCTCTCTCTCTCTCTCTCTCTCTCTCTCTCTCTCTCTCCGGAATTGAATATTGGTGTAAGATTATTTCAGGATGCAGGAGATTTACATACAGCGCAGGGCACTGCTGCATTTATGAAATCATTTTAATATTTCATTTTACTTACTATTTGCTTTCAAAGTTTTATCTGTCTTCCAATTCAATAACATTTTTAATAATCAATAAGTATAATTTCATCTAACAAATTCAGTAAATGCGTCATATTTATAACATAAATAAAACAAACATTCACTTCCAGCGTAACGAATTATTTCTTAACCAATTTGATGTTTTAATGTTTGTAGCATAAGTGAAAAATGAATGTTTTTTTTTCACTTTAGCTATTTTAAATCTACTTAGGGATTAAATCCTTTGATTCATAATGTAAACTTCGTATCATTTAACATAAATAAAATTACCTTTTGATGTGAGCTGTCTGACAATTCTTTAGAAAAGATTCCCTCCTATTTCAGATACGTTGCTTTAATACGGGTTTCACCTAGTGTAGAGACAATAATGTTTCATACATACATAAATAAACATACACACACGACCACACACAAATATATATATATATATATATATATATATATATATATATATATATATATATATATATATATATGTAAAAGAAGCAGGGGAAGGAAGAAAAGACGATGGCCTGACGAACTAAGGCAAAGAAAGACATGTAATTGTAAAAGAAGCAGGGGAAGGAAGAAAAGACGATGGCTTGACGAACTAAGGCAGTTCTAGTCCACTGCAGAACAAAGGCCTCAGACATGTCTTTCTTTGCCTTAGTTCGTCAGGCCATCGTCTTTTCTTCCTTCCCCTGCTTCTTTTACAATCTCTAGGGACCCATTCTCTTATTCTTAATGTTCATCTATCGTCTGACATTCTCATTATGTGTCCTCCCAATGTTCATTTCTTTTTCTTGCATGTTGTTACAACATCCGCTACTTTAGTTTGCTCTCGATTCCGTGTTGCTCTTTCTGTCTCTTAGTGTTATTCCCATCTTTATTCTTTCCATAGCTCTTTGAGTTGTAACTAGCTTATTTTCCAAGGCTTTATCAGGGGTCCAAGTTTCTGATGCATAAGTTAATATTGGTAGGACCATCTCTTTGAATACTTTTCTTTTTAAAGAAAATGGCATTCTAATTTGCATAATCTCATTTTGTTTACTAAATACTCTCCATCCCAAAACTTATCTTTCTTTAGATTTCAGTCCCGTGTCCTGGGAAAACACTGTCTGCCCTAAGTACGTATATTTATCAACAGTCTCTAGAGGCTCGTCAATAACTGTTATTTGCTGTCTCTGCATTTTCATTGAACACTATCTTAGTTTTACTCATATTCATTTTCAGCCCTACATTTTTGCTTTCTCTATTCAAATTTTCTACCATCTTTTGCAATTCCTCCCATGATTCACTCAGCACAACCCTGTCATCAGCAAACCTTAAGTTATTGAGGTATTCCCCATGAATATTAATCCCTACATTTTCCAGTCTATATTTCAAAAAACTTCTAGACATGCTGTGAATAATTTGGGAGAGATGGGGTCTCCCTGTTTAACTCCTTTCTCCATATGAACTACTACTACGTAGGCTATAACCCTTGTTGTAAAAGAAAGGTGCTATGAGCCAAAGTGTTCCAACACTGAATTATAGCTCAGTAAGGAAAATAAATAAAGGAATAAACAGACTATATGAGAACTAATAGATAATTAATATAAAATATCTTAAGATCAGTAACAACGTTAAAATAAATCCGTCATATATAAACTACGATGAGTCTTATCTCAGCTAGTTCAACATAAAAATATATGTGTTTGTAAGACCAATCAATAATTTTTTTTTTACCAGCTATATATGATATATCCAAGTGTAATGACCACAATTAAAATCAGGCTGAATGGTTAGGGTTAAACTCACCCTAACATTTCGTTCGAGGGTTCAAATCCTACTACATAAATTTAGGTTCTTTCTTTACACTTAAGTTCAAGGGTTTGTATTGGCAGGCGTTTCTAAATAAGTGGGCGAGCAAATCAATAGGGTAAGCAGTCACTGTATTTAATAAAAAATACATTCATCGATACATACTTGAATAAACAAATATAGACCCCCTCCCACATACACACATTTATGTGTATGTATATATATATATATATATATATATATATATATATATATATATATATATATAAACATATACACATAACATAAACTGTACATACACATATAAACATATACACATAATATAAATAGTACACACGTATATAAATGCATGTGAATACAATATATAAATGTATGTATGTATATATATATATACATATGTATATATATATATATATATATATATATATATAAATATATATACATATATATATATTTATATATATATACATAAATATATCGATAGATAGATAGATAGATAGATAGATAGATAGATATACACTGCATACATCCTATTCAAAATAATAAGCCACAAATAACTGGTCATCATTGGAGTGACTTTCACCCTGGAAATAACCCCAAAAGGCAAAAGGACGCCCCTGAATCATTAACAATCCTCGTAGGTACATCCTGCGTTTAGGTATCTTTCCACCTATGTTCTAACCCAGAGAGGCATAGGTTCTGATCCTGGTTAAATAACAGAAACCTATATTATTTTCACTCGGTATTAAGTTATTGAAAAATTATAGTGAACTTGATAATAATGATTACTAGTGCCTTATTTTTTCAATAAAAGCACATACATATATATATATATATATATATATATATATATATATATATATATATATATATATATATTTACATATATATGCAGTAAATATATTATATATAATATATATATATATACTTATATACATATATATACTTATATACATATATATATTATATATATATATATATATATGTGTGTGTGTGTGTGTGTGTGTGTGTGTGTGAACGAGAGAGAGAGAGAGAGAGAGAGAGAGAGAGAGAGAGAGAGAGAGATTACCTGTATATCGGTTCCAACCCCTTTTGGGATAGAGGATTACCTACCAGAGAGAGAGAGAGAGAGAGAGAGAGAGAGAGAGAGAGAGAGAGAGAGAGAGATTTAGTAACAGGTAGCATGTGCAGTGTTAGGAACACTATGGGGACATGTGAAACAGTATAAATGAAATAAATCTTAAGATGTTATTGGTACCATTAAGTGTAACATGAAAGAAAATGTAAAAGTAAATAAATAAGGTCAGGGAATGAAAAATGCAGAGTGAAAAAATAATGCATTTGGAAAAATACGAATCTGTACCAAACTGGATTAAGTTAAGATGAAAGGGTGAGTATATATAGTGTTTTTTCGATGAATATGTAGTGAAAAGGGGTACTTTTGGTTTAGTGTGGAGTACCTACATATAATCGGACTGGGAGTATCTTGAGGATTGTCTCGTGGATATGTATTAAAATAGGTATTATTTAATGGTTTCAAACGAATATTCAAATGAGAAAATAGCAACATATATTCTGTTAGATACTCAGTACTTTATTGCCTTATTGCCTTATTCTATGTTTGGGTTCCCCCAGGTCCCTCAGTGTGAGGCACCTCGTATATCCACCAGAGAATATTATGTAGAATAGAGAGAAGACACATTCGAGTTAAAATATGTTACGATAATCATTATGCTGTTAAACCATTATCAAGATGAATATTTATATTAAATGAAAACGAGATGGGAGAGGTGAAAACATGATTGAATGTGTAGTTAAATCAAGTGTTTAGTTTGATAAGAATGAATAAGAAACAAAAGGAAAAATTAATGAACTGTGTGCTAGGGTTAAAGTTATAAAGGTGCAGGGAGGAGATCGGTTTGTAAGATTCTAAGAAGTGTTACTGAATATAGGAGACAGAGATAATAAAATCAATAAGGTAAGTGGTGGAGAGGTTTAACTTTTTAATTAGGGATACAGATTTGAAGAGCCATTGTATAACCTAAGATAAATCAAATAAATTTAGGGGAATGTACAGAGCAATCAAAAAGAAACTGATGGGGAAAAAAAAGGCATGTAATAAGAATAGACCTGCAAAAACCTGTGGAGTAAATTATGATGAAATTTATTGAATCGCAATGTGAAATAAGTCAAAAAGGCCTAATTCATAATATCTAGGAAAAAAATTATGCGTCCCACCGTGCAGATATGAGAGACTAATTTATTGTACAAGCTAATATGAAACAAAGGTATGTTATGTCTACATGGTTACGTAATAACCTTATGGATAAGGTGATGCAAGAAGTCCCTGGAAATACATTATATGTATGTGTAAAGTTATGAATGGAATCACTGATGGTTGATTTTAGCATTTGATACCAGTAGTGATTAAGGCTCAAGAAAAATGCAGAAGAGTTGAAAAAATAAAATGAAAATTATAGCAGAAGGATAAAGGTTACACAGAAACTAAATATGGATGGCAAAAAACTGGTGGAGATTAGTAAGTTAAGGTATTTAGAAATAAATGTAATTAACAATGTATGACTAAAGAAGAAAATGTCACAGATTAAATGGATCAAGGAAGATACCACGTTGTAGGAAGAAATTGGAAGAGTGCAACTTTCTACAGATACCGAAGCTGGAAATTAAAAACAAAGATTTTTAGAACCAAGTCTCGCTTTTGGAG
>NC_090747.1:83660377-83670377 GCF_036898095.1 Palaemon carinicauda
AAAGGCACTTCGAAATATAAGAACAAGGAAATCTACCCAGTTTTATGTATATGTATGTGTATATATATATATATATATATATATATATATATATATATATATATATATATATATATATATATACATATATATTTATCTATATATATCCACACATTTTATATATATATATATATATATATATATATATATATATATATATATATATATATATATATAAACACACTATATATATATACAAATATATATATATATAAATATATATAGTATATATATATATGTATATATATGTGTGTGTGTTGGTGTGTGTGTGTGTGTTTGTGTGTGTATAGACAGAATGACTCGTTTACATTCAAGACTTCTAAACACTTTTTTTTAGATTAGCAAATCATTACAAATAAGTTAATCTGAAAAGAGAAACGAAAAACATTTACCTTTCTATGCAGGACTTCAACCAACGAACGAAAGGCCCTTATCGGTAAGTACTCGACTCGTTTTAATCCAGTAAGGGCAGCGAATACAAGACTGTAAAGTAGAAAAAGTGAAGGTGTTATTGTGACAACAAAATGTACGTATAATTGGTATAAAAATGGGCAAGGAGATTCCATTTAGTATATAAACAGTTGTCCCTTAACTTACACTATGTTATAATTTGCATATTTGACTATTCGTTGCAACCTTGTTAAAATAATAATTTTAGATAACCAGTTGATTTAGTTTTATAACAGGAAGAATAGGAAGGCACTCTGAATTATAATAACAAATATAGAAGATCACCACTTTTACCAGAAAATATATAAAAGGTTTTCTTAAACAAGGGCTAGGAAATTCACTTGTATAACAGTAGGCAGTTTGTCTGCTCCGGCTAATACAGAACACTTTTGACAGATGCCAATAACACAAATACATTCACAATTATACAAGAGCAAATACATTCTAAATCAATAACTATATATATATATATATATATATATATATGTGTGTGTGTGTGTGTGTGTGTGTGTCTGTGTGTGTGTGTGTGCGCGCGCGCACAATTATCAAAATGAAGTGTCTCATTAAATACATAACAATCAAACGGCCGAAAAATCTTTGTTCCCACTCATACTTATATCATTAAATAAAATATATGCATAAATCTATTTAAAATATAGCATCCCAGAGCACTATATTAGGTTTCATGGTTAGCTTTTTCAAATCTGCCGAACCATTTCGCGTTTGTTTATGGTAACGTCAACTTTACTGAAGTAGGGAGAGATCTCGGGTAAATGTCAATAGTGCAATATGCGCTGTTGAAAAACCAATTAGCATACAACTGAAGATGTATCTGTAGAACGTAGTATTATTGACACAGCAACAGCCAATGCTAGGAGATGATAAATATATGGATGGTAATAATAATTTTTAAAAGCTACCTAATATTGGCTTTACAAAATTATCTCCCCTATAAAATAAAGAGCAAATGTATATCTACCTTTATATATATATATATACACACACACACACACACACACATATATATATATATATATATATATATATATATATATATTCATGTGTATATATATATGTATGTATATATATATATATATATATATATATATATATATATATGTATATTCTTTTCACGCTGAACAGCAACCACTCTGAAAACAATGATCCACAAATTGTCCAAACTAGCGTGTTGTAGTTAGAAGGGGGTTGGGAAGGGTGAAATCAGTGTGTGTGTGTGTGTGTGTGTGTGTGTGTGTGTGTGTATGTGTGTGGATATCTATCGAAATATCTAGTCGTCATGTTTGATGGGTCAATTACACTCGTAGGCGGAAGAGTACTACATTAAATATGATAATGACAGTGAAGACAAAAGGATGTGAAAACAATAAATAGTGAATAACGGTTAATCCAAGTCTATTTCTCATGCATTTCCCATAGAAGGGTTCATTCTCCGATCACTCCATTTGCACCAAAGAGTTCCTAACCTTCAATTAGGAGTAATTTTATGCAAATAAATTGTTGGCGTGAAGGGTGCTTGCCTGCTTCCTGCGGTCCTCAAATTATCTGAGGAATTCCGATTTTTTTTTTTTTTTGTGACCTGACTGATCTATCTTTACTTTTAATTTCCGAATGATATATTCTATTAAACACCTTTTCTTATCTATATATTTTTTTCAATACTTTGTAATTAGCATGTTTCATTTTTTACATTGATCCTGTTATTATCTCTTCCAAGTAATTCAAGTTAATGACGGTTTATGGATTTATGTACAAGAAAACCAGCAAGTGGTAGATTGTTTTTTATAATTACTTGCCTGATTTTTAAAGAATAGAACTAAGACTATAGTTGGACTTGATGAAAGACCAAATTCTGTACTGTCTGTCAAAACGTCATTAGAAATAAGAAAAAAATGACATAAGTAATGCTAATTCACAAAAAAAAAAAAAAATCAAAAAAAAAACTTGTAAGAGTGAATTACACTCGCACTTTTTCTTGTATCACCTTCTACTTGAAGAGGATTCTAGTGAAGTATGAAACTGTAGTGACAAAGATTAAAGATAGAAAAAAGGGTTTTAACTGTCATACTCGAACTGTTAAAAAGTGGTAAAACTTTGGAGGAAGTATTTGGGAGATTGATTATATTTTTTCTTAGTCAAATTAAATGTCCCTCTGGAAAAAGCTTTTTCATGTACATTTCACATATCTCTAATGGCGTAGTACATTGTTCGAGCAAATATATATGACACTAGAATGGATAGATCGCTCCTAAAAATTACACGTATATAATCCTCATTTTGTAGATCTGGGGACGTGATTTTATTACAAAGTGAAAGAAGCAGACTATTCAAAATACAAGGAAAAATGAATTACCCCATATTAGATTAATGTTCGAAGCTCTGCTCTAGATGTAAGGACTAAACTTATATAAAAAGTAATTTGGCGTCAATGACCTTGGTTGTCAGGATGCCAGAAAACCTCAAATCAATAAATCAATTTTAAAAAGTAATTCTTTGTTTGCAACGCGATTTTTTTTTAAAGTTGATTTTTTATAAACTTCTCGAATTAGTAGAATGATACACAAGTTACGAAATACGGCTAAATATACTGATTTAGTGGATAGCCAAATGTTGTTCTCTCCTTTTCTATTAAGGGTTTAATCCTATTATTGTGCTTAAAATTCTCTCTCTCTCTCTCTCTCTCTCTCTCTCTCTCTCTCTCTCTCTCTCTCTCTCTCCAGTCGTTATCATATGGCGCTACTTTCCTTTCATGTTTTATTGCTAAATTAAACTCAAACATTACAAGCATACAATTATACAAATCATCAAATAAGTAAGAAACGAAATAAAAAAAATTAAGCCGAAAATCAATTATTTCTAAACATATAATCTCGTAGGCAATGCGCTCTTACCACTTGATCTGTTGTTGTTGTCGTTGCTGTTGTTGTTGAAGATTTTCTAGCCGTTGAGGCCAAGCACGGGCTCTTGCAACCATGCAGCCCCTAGTTCACTTGATCAACAATCGCACTTGAACAACCAGAATTGAGCGGTTCAGCAAATTTCTATAGTGGTGTGATTTGGAACTTTTATTTAGAGACAGTTTGTCAAAATGTAAAGTTTGTTATTGCAGATAGTCTTCTGTATCTAAAGCCTTTTTGTGACTAACTAAACGCTTTTTTCTGTGCACTTATGGACAAGCATTCAAAGTAGAAGGATGACCTGCCACTGGTGCACTAGTTATTATTTATCCAACACATAAAAGTTACTAGCTCATGTACCACGGTTGGTACAATGTAGTCCTTATTTTGTGGATCTGGGGACGTAATATTATCTCAAAGTGAAAAAAAAAAAAATCAAAAGCAGGCTACTTGGTAACTCTACATTTTTTGAACAAGTTGATAAAAATGGCATTTAATCGGAAAATTAGGTATTTAATTCGCATACAACCGTCAATCAGGCTATATTGGCAATGCCTGTTTAACAGTTTGTTAATAGCATCACGCTGGAATATATAGGTTTTATAAAAATTTGACCAAAAGTGGGCCTCGTGACTTTCAATAAGTGACTCGTGGTTATATTGAAGGGGGTGCCCTGGATCTGATAGACACCAATGTGTTGGGGTCGGATTGGACTGATCAACTTTGGCGGTGACTTGCGGTCTCAAACTGTCCTGTTTTAAAGTTAGGCTTCAGTTGCTATTTGGAATCTCAGCTATTGAGGTGATGTCAGTCTAAGTCCAATAAGAGTTACAACGTAAATAAACAGATACAAAGAAATATGTTAAACGGTTTATAATACCTCATGTTTACACTTAAGAATAGAAGTATATTTAAAAAAGGTGGAAAACTCTAAATCCTTCTTAAAAGGCCAAAGAAAAAAAAAGGGAGGCAAGTCCTCACGGAGTTACCGCAAGAATTCCACAGAACAAAGAGATCCCATGCAACAGCAACAGCAACAACAACAACAACAACAACAACAACAACACCAGCAGCAGTACCAGCAGCAGCAGCAGCAACAACAGCAAATCCAACAGCAGCAGCTGCAACTGTAGACAGCAGCAGCAGCAGCAGCAGCCTGGAGTGAGAGAAAGAAAATCCTTCGCTGCTGCGAAGGAAAATATTGATTCAATTAGGAGAGGCCGTCAGTCTCCATCCTGCGAACTCTTTAAATATACCATTGTGTTGACAGCAAAAGTTTGGGATTTTTCGCGTACAGGGAAAAGTCGTTTGGTGAGAAATTAAGGGGGGCAAAAAAGCCCACCACCGGGGAGAGAGAGAGAGAGAGAGAGAGAGAGAGAGAGAGAGAGAGAGAGAGAGAGAGAGAGAGACGCACAGCCAACACACACGGGGACGTTTTTCCGCGACATAGAATGCTAATTAATGGCAAGGGGGAATTTCAATTACTTGGGAAATAAATGCTGTCAAAAATGCTATACTTGACTGTGATGGCCGTAAGTAAAATGCCCTGTAGAAATTCGGGAAACAAAAGATTTTTTTTTCTCCAGCCGAAAGAAAAACGTATAATGGGTTGGCTTTCAAGAGAGGCAGCTAAATATTCATGGTTTATTTTAGATACGTTTTCTCAATTTCTTTACAGCCAAAAAGACTTTGACTTTGCACTATTGGTCTAAGAATTAGGTTTGCATCCCCGGAGGAATTTTCTCTTTCTTCTTCTCTTTCTTCTTCTTCTTCTTATTCTTCTTCTCCTCGCCCATTCTCCCTCTTTCTTCGCGGTCTTCTTTCTTTTATTGGGGTGAATTCTATTTGTCTTTTGGGATGCTTTTGTGAACGATAAATGGTGGGTAGACACATACGCTGGCACCTTTTGTAATATATATATATATATATATATATATATATATATATATATATATATATATATATATATATATATATATATATATATATATATATATATATATATATATATATGTGTGTGTGTGTGTGTGTGTGTTGAATGTATATCACAAACACTCATCATTTTAATCAATGGTAAATATCAAACCACAATGGCATTTAATACCGAATTCTACCTTGGGAATATATATCCACTGGAAATCATTTATAGTAATAACTTCTGGCTGGGCAGAGATTCAAAATCGTGCCACTCAGCCGAAACTATGCTTGCGAGGACTACCAGCTCTATTGATAGCTCAGTTGGTAGAGTCCTCGCAGGCATGATTTCGGCTGAGTAGCACGAGTTCGAATCTCTGCCCAGCCAGAAGCTATTACCATAAATGAATTCGAGTGGATATATATTCCAAAGGTAAAATTCGGTATTAAATGCCATTGTGGTTGATATTTTTACACACGCACACACACACAAACACACACACACACACACATATATATATATATATATATATATATATATATATATATATATATATGTGTGTGTATATAATATATATATATATGTGTGTGTATGTAATATATATATATATATATATATATATATATATATATATATATATATATATATATGCTGTATATTTCATCTTAATTCAAAATATTGTTTTTTGTTATCAAAGTATGATGACCTAAGGGAATGAACAAAATTAAAACAAAAACATTATAAAGTACAATGAAAATAATGATATTTAGGAATAAGTGTATCTGTATCAAGTGACATGAAGGAAGTATAGATCGTTCGTATAGACATCACTGTTTTTTAATATACATCTTGAAATTTTTATATGCATACCTCGAAATGACAGCAGCGTTATGGACAATGCACAGACATATATAAGTGAATTTGAAGAACAGCATGGCGTTACAATAATCATGGTCATGGCTGACTACATTTCCAGATAAAATTCAGTAACAGGAAACCTCAACGAGAAATTCTACAATTTTAACAATGTTCTCAAAAGCTCGAAAGCATTCAGAAAAACGTCTTTGTCTACGTAAGGCCTAACAGGTGGTGGAATCCAATCCCTTAGGCATTTTCACTTGGCTACATCCCTGTTTTTGGATCGGAACCATTTTCTTTTGAATTGTTATGTCGGAATACGTCAAAGGAGACTCGAATTAAGTGGTTTTCATTAAAAAAAAAAAAAGCCAAGGTTATCTTTCGTAATCCTGGCTGATTTAATTAAAATTTCTAAGCTGAAAAAAAAATTCAGGTTATTACTGGACTAAGAATAATATTGCCTATAAAATATATAGTTCCATTAACGATCATAAATCCGGACTAATTTTTATGGACACTCAAATTTTACCAAGATTTGACCTCGTGTAAATCAACATCATTCCTGTTTATTAACTTTTCTTTCAATTTTGATTTTCCCTAACTTTTAGAATTTAAGTTATTACTGAGAACTACCTCATATAATTGAGATAAACAAATATCAATTACCTGTTTTCAAATTAACCTTCTTAAAAAATAAAATTTCACTTAAAGTTATTTACTCTAAATTTATATATATATATATATATATATATATATATATATATATATATATATATATATATATATATACACATACATATATATATATATACAGACATATATATATATATATATATATATATATATATATATATATATATATATATATATACAAAACCGTAGTCGAGGGAGAAACTGTAATACTAGGACATAGCAATATTTTCACCATTCAATTCTAATATAAAACAATGTTCTGGACGATTGCATGTCATGAGATTCGTTGGAAGTATTTTATTTACTTTGCATATATCAAATATATTACATACATATACTGTGTATATATATATATATATATATATATATATATATATATATATATATATATATATATATATCTGTCAAATATATTGTATATATACAAAGTAAAAAAATACTTTCACTCACCGAACCTCATGATAGGCAGTTGTCTGGAACATTGTTTTATAATAAGCTTAAATATATATATATATATATATATATATATATATATATATATATATATATATATATATATATGTCAAATATATTGTATATATACAAAGTACAAAAATACTTTCACTCACCGAACCTCATGATATGCAGTTGTCTGGAACATTGTTTTATAATACGCTTAAATATATATATATATATATATATATATATATATATATATATATATATATATATATATATATATATATATATATATATATATATATATATGTCAAATATATTGTATATATACAAAGTACAAAAATACTTTCACTCACCGAACCTCATGATAGGCAGTTGTCTGGAACATTGTTTTATAATACGCTTAAATATATATATATATATATATATATATATATATATATATATATATATATATATATATATATACACATATATACATATAGAGGGTGTCCCAATATAATGTATACACTCTTTGGATTGTTACAACTTGTTCAATTTATTGATATTAACGTCTAAAAAAGATTCACAGGAGAGAAACAATACACATTTAAAGATTCTGAAAGTTCACAATGAAGAACTCTCAGAATCTTTAAATGTGCATTGTTTCTCTCTTGTCAATCTGTTTTCCACGTCAATATCAATAAATTGAACGAATTGTAACAATCCAAAGAGTTTATACATTATTTTGGGACACCCTCTATATATGTGTATATATATATATATATATATATATATATATATATATATATATATATATATATATATATATATATATATATATATATACATATATATATAATATACATTATACTTACATAAGTATGCATAAGAATGTAAGTAAATATGTGTGTAATACACACACACACACACACACACACACACACATATATATATATATATATATATATATATATATATATATATATATATATATATATATGTATATATATATCAATATATATATATATATATATAAATATATATATATATAGATATATATATATATATATATATATATATATATATATATATATATACACTGTATATATATGTATATATATTTGTATACAGTATATAAGTATATATATATATATATATATATATATATATATATATATATATATATATATATATATATATATATATATAAATATAAGGATACATAATCATAATTGTACTTTCGAAAGAAGAGATAGTTTTTATATCACTAGTTAGTATATTGCATATAAGGACGAAAACTTTAGGACATCATGATGTAAAAAGTGGTTGGAGCCGTACATTATTATTGCTTGGTTAAAGCATAAGCTGATAAAAGGCGAAGACTGGAGCCGGAGAGGAAAAGATGAAAATGTGGGTGTAACTGTTAACCCATTTCTGCCAAGCGTAACATATATGTCACGCTACTTATATAATGTCAAGGTAAGTTAGATTGATAAGTAGAAATGCAAATGACGATTAAAGGAGAAATATGAAAAATGGTCTATGATTAAATATGCGTTAGTCAAAGGGGACACTCGGTCAGCAGGCAGTGTTTGGTATGGTAGGAAGTGGGAAAAATTGTGACTGATAAGCTGAGGAAATAGAAAAAATATAACAGAATAAAACATTATTGAGATTAATCTACAGGAATATTATTATTATTATCATTATTATTATTATTATCAATAGCTAAACTCGTATGTAATTTTATCAACTATAGTCCATTTCTTTTAGCGATAAATATTTGCACTGACTCGCGGCGGTGCCCTTTTAGCTCGGAAAAGTTTCCGGATCGCTGATTGGTTGGACAAGATAATTCTAACCAATCAGAGATCAGGAAACTTTTCCGAGCTAAAAGGGCACCGCCGCGAGTCGGTGCAAATATGCATCGCTAAAAGAAATGGACTATAGTTGATAAAATTACATACGAGAGACGGCTGTAGGATGGCAGCTGACTGGCTGACCAGGGTACGTAGGACAATTAAGGATTATAGATGTACAAATTCACTTGATACATACACAAAATAGCATGGTAGGACTTAGAGTGATACTAAGAGAAATATGTTGAAATAAATGGTATAAAAAGACCATTGCAGAATTACGTAATGGAAAGCGGCCGCATATCAAAGGTCTATCATGAAATAGTTATGCAAGAACTTCGAAATTAAAGGGTTTAATTCTGTGTGTGTGGAATACATGGACTTTGAAATAGGTAATGATATGTGGTAAGGGAAAACTGAATTTTTTTCAGAAAACGTGTTACAAAAGATAAGTTGTTAGAACAAATAAAAAAATTTATGATGGAAGTTAAATGTATTAGAATACATGGACACTAGAGTGTAATTTGTTGGAGTAAAAATAGGGATAGGAAGAGGGTTTGTAAGTCCTTAGAGCTGTTCAGCTAACTAATGGAAGAAGTGATTTTCGAAGTCACATGGAGTTAAGTACATTTACGTGCAAAGTTGACTGACAACAAAAAGTTTCTTGAATGGAAAGTGGGAAGGTTGATATTTACAGATGATACATATCGAATCGGGATGGAAGAAATAACTGCAGAAACTTATGAAAGAATTTAAATGTTTTTGAACGATACAAAAGTCAAGGGATAAAGTTAGTGAGAGTAAGATTATTGGGGGAAGGTAAATGGAAGCCTTTTAGGTTAGACATGTGT